>NC_057825.1:19161263-19464293 GCF_910594005.1 Cervus elaphus
GTGTGCTGAGTAAAGTGCCTGGACAGGATGCTTGTCAATAAGCATGGAGCCTGCAGCTTGGAGAGGGACCCACGTGGATGTCAGCATGCCTGGAGCACACAGCTCAGAGAGGGACCCACGTGGACGTCAACATGCATGGAGCCTGCAGCTCAGAGAGGGGCCCAAATGGATGTCAACATGCATGGAGCTCCCAGCTCAGAGAGGGGCCCACGTGGACGTCAGCACACTTGGAGCGCACAGCTCAGAGAGGGGCCCACGTGAACGTCAGCACACTTGGAGCACACAGCTCAGAGAGGGGCCAACATGAATGTCAACACGCATGGAGCTCCCAGCTCAAGAGAGGGGCACACATGGATGTCAACACGCATGCAGTGCTCAGCTCAGAGAGGTGGGCAGAGGACTTTAGTTTTCTTGTTGCAACAGCATCCGCTCAGCAGACAGGACAAGTGCAGTGCACGGATGTTGGGTGGAGAGAGCAGCTCTGTACTTTCTCTGTAAACCTAACACTGCTCTGTAAGGTATTAATTTAAAAAAACCATGGCCATATAATAGAGCTGTGACACCTGTGACTTTGGGAAGCAACAGATCCCTGATTCCAGCTCTCTCCAAAGGCAGGTAGCCCCCCTTCCCCAGGATAGACAGGTCCTCATCGGTGTCTTTGTGTGTGCATATGTGAGAAACAGAAAGCTGAGTGTCTGTACCACTGTGTGAATGTATTGTTTTGTCAAGTCATGAACATAGAACTTTGTAATATTATTTTTTTTGTTCTTTTAGATCTCTGACAAATATGATGTTCCCCAAGAAAAGATTGGGAAAATCTTCAAGAAATGTAAAAAAGGGTGAGTGCTGACTGGCAGCCTTAGAGCCTCTGAGTGATGTCAGTGTCACAGAACAGCCCCTCTGAGTGATGTCAGTGTCATAGAACAGAGACTAGGAGTGATGTCAGTGTCACAGAACAGCCCCTCTGAGTGATGTCAGTGTCACAGAGCAGCCCCTCTGAGTGATGTCAGTGTTATAGAACAATCCCTCTGAGTGATGTCAGTGTCACAGAACAGAGACTAGGAGTGATGTCAGTGTCACAGAAGAGCTTCTCTGAGTGATGTCAGTGTCACAGAACAGCCCCTCTGAGTGATGTCAGTGTCACAGAGCAGCCCCTCTGAGTGATGTCAGTGTCATAGAGCAGCCCCTCTGAGTGATGTCAGTGTCATAGAACACCTTCTCTGAGTGATGTCAGTGTCACAGAACACCTTCTCTGAGTGATGTCAGTGTCACAGAACAGAGACTAGGAGTGATGTCAGTGTCATAGAGCAGCCCCTCTGAGTGATGTCAGTGTCACAGAACACCTTCTCTGAGTGATGTCAGTGTCACAGAGCAGAGACTAGGAGTGATGTCAGTGTCATAAAGCAGCCCCTCTGAGTGATGTCAGTGTCATAGAGCAGCCCCTCTGAGTGATGTCAGTGTCATAGAGCAGCCCCTCTGAGTGATGTCAGTGTCACAGAACAGCCTCTCTCAGTGATGTCAGTGTCATAGAACGGAGACTAGGAGTGATGTCAGTGTCATAGAAAAACCCCTCTGAGTGATGTCAGTGTCACAGAAGAGCTTCTCTGAGTGATGTCAGTGTCACAGAACAGCCCCTCTGAGTGATGTCAGTGTCACAGAACAGCCCCTCTGAGTGATGTCAGTGTTATAGAACAACCTCTGTGAGTGATGTCAGTGTCATAGAACAGAACCTCTGAGTAATGTCAGTGTCATAGAAAATTAATTTTGTCCACCTGCATTTGTGCCCAGTCAAGAACCAGTTATAGAAATATCAGTGCAAAACTACAGTTTTTCTTACTAGATTATCCACATAAAGTTGATTTACTTTTCTAGGGCATCTTTGTGGATTTTTTCCAAGTAGAATCTTTGCTTCTCCCATGCTTGGCAGCAGTGCAGTGGCTCCGAATTCCAGAGCGCATGATAAAATTTACCAAGGGTGACAACAGTCGCTGTCCCATTTATTGAGCCCCCATCATGAGTCGGGTGCTGGACCAGGCACGCCTGTGTTGCTTAATTCTCATGTTACCATTACTCTAAGACAGGGATTACTACTCAGTTTCTGGATGAGGCAGCCGAGGCCCAGAGAGCCTAGGAGGCTTTTCCAGGATCAGGGGGCATCTTAGTGCCAAGGCCAAGCTTCAGGTTCTGTTTTGACCAACATCAAAGCCTTTGCTCCGTCTCCCTCCACCCTCCTGCCCTGAGTCATGTTTTCAATCATGGAATGTTGCTTCTTTGTTCAGAAGGTAATATTTTTAGAACTGTGTTACTTAAGTGTCAGTACTGTTTGGCCTGGGTAAGCAGGGTACAGAGTAAGCATTCTTTGGCTTAATTCTAAAGCATGTGGCATGTCCTCGATGGGTCTAGTGGGAAGGGTTGGCCTTGATAGTAGATCGACTAAACTTTGAGGGTAACTTGCTGGGGAAAATAGTCATCAGGGAGCTATGGCTTCTGATAGCGTAGGTTGACTTGACTGATGTGCCTTCTGTAGCTGGACCATGTGCTTCTTCTGTAGACTTACTTTGTTCACTGTAATAAGTACTGTTTATTGAATGATTACTGCACACAGAAATGATAACCCAGCTAGCGTGTTTTCTTTATCATACACCCTGCACGTGAGGTGCTTTACCCGAGCTGCTCTTTTCACCCGTACAACAACCATATAAGATTGACCCTACTATTATACCCATTTCACAGATGAGGAAAGTGAGGCGTAGGGAGTGTAACTAGTTCGCTTCACGTGGTACAGTTAGCAAGTGGCAGCGCTAGCTGTGAAGTTTGGGTGTGACTGCAGAGCGGGCAGGAGTGAGCAGGCCTGTCTCATCTGCCTTTTCCAGGATCCTGGTGAACATGGACGACAATATCGTGAAGCATTATTCCAACGAAGACACCTTCCAGCTGCAGATGGAAGAGTCTGGGGGATCGTTCAAGCTCACCCTCACTGAGATCTGAGGACGCCACGTCCACGACTCCCAGCAAGCTCAGCGAAGCTGTCACCTGGGCCTTTGGGGTTGGCAGGCCACAGGTTCGCCAGTCAGCCACCTTCCAAATGTGGGTGGATGTCAGTGGATGTTGGAGGTGGCGCTGCTTTTGGCTTGGAGATAGCATTGAATGTATTGCATTGGCGTTTTTCAGATGACCCCAGAAAGCATATTTGAATTTTCTGCTATAAATACTTAGGATTAAAAGTGGAACTTTGTTCCAAGATTTGCTAGGTTACCTGGGTACCTTTAGGATATCTGCTACATTATTTATGGAACTGTCTCTTCAGCACGGGTGCACGTCAGACTCGATGTGACTCTGACTGCCTCAGGTCACGGGTGGGGTGCCCCCAACGGACAGGGGCGCTTCTCTCCTCGGCCTCTCATTCCCCAGTAAGTGTTTACTCCAACAGGGCAGGTTACCGACATCTTCCTTTGCGACTGTCTTGAACATATCAACTGCCTCTCTTATGAAGAACCCGAACGGTGACAGTGTGCCTCCGTCAGGCTAAAGCTGCGTGTATGTAAGTGCAATACGTCTTGAAGGCCTGTGTCTGTAAATGTGTACATACCTGTCTTATATAAATAGATAATATATACATGTGGTGTCTGTACATACAGCGAAGAGACGCGATGAGGTCTACCCTAAGGACTTTCTTGAGACGAGAGGATAAGTTATTTCTGACCACCTACACCCAGCAGGTAGCATGCTGTGCTTCGTGAACCCCGCTCATACGCTTTCTCTGGGTTTTCCCAAACACAGCCACCATTCCGTAGCATAGCAAAACCTCAGATGACAGAGATGCTGCACACTCTTGAGAAGGTTGTTATTTGGATGTCTGCACTGTTTAACAAATGAAGTAAAGGAAAAAGCACTGCTGCAGCTCACGTCTGCTGTGTCTGCTCCTATTAGTCAGGTGTCCCCAACTGATACGAGCGGGAATAAACACAGTGATCACGGCACACACTGTCGTCACCGTGAACCAGGAGGTGCAACTCGGGATGGAGTGCTTCCAGATCTCTGTGCTACAGGAAATGACTTCTGTTTTATCACGTTTCAGAACCTCCAGGCTTTGATGGTCTTGTATGCTAACATCTCTAAAAAGCATTCATGAGTTTATGAGACTGTATTACTATGGGGAACATTTTTATACGTGTTTAAATATATAAAAATACTAAAGAGTGTAATTTTGTAATGGAAATAAAAATCGCAGGTATCTCTAGGTTCAGGGAAGTAGAATAGGCTATTTGTATACATAGGATTGATAGTTACATTTTCCATTAAAATATTCTAATGAAGTATGTGAACTAAATTGCTGGCTTTCTAAGATAAGATGTTATGGGACACGGGTCATATAACAATATTTTGTATTTTGTTTTATGAAATTGATTTTGTCTTGTTTTTAATTGTATAATTGAAGATGTATTTTAAACCAAAGGGATTAAATTTTATATGTCTATTTCGTAATACATCCTTTCCTGTTATTTAGCTTGGCTTTTCCTTTCATTAGTCAGTAAAAGCAGAATCTGTGATCTTAAAAAGCAGACCTGAAAAGAATCACCTTCGTGTTTTCTCCTTGTTTCCCAGCATGTAAACTTGGGAAAACTCGCTTCCTTCCTTCTTAGTCTTGCCTTAGAGGGTCTGAAACGATCTGAGTAATTGTTAACCGAGGGAGACCCAACTGAGTTTTTAACTACTACCAAAATTTAACCACCAAAGCTTGAGGTAAATGCTTTCAGACCTGACATCTCAGGGTTCTTAGTTTAAAGCTTAACAGAAAACATTTGGTTTAAAAATCTACCAGGGACTTCCCTGGTGGTCCAGTGGTTGGGACTCTGCGCTCTCACTGCCGAGGGCCCAGGTTCCATTCCTGGGCAGGGAAGTAAGAAACTGTAAGCTGTGTAGCTTGGCCAAAAACAAGGAACAAAAATCTACCAGTAATGTTTCAGATCATCAGAATTTCTAAATCAAACGGCTGTTGTTAAGTACACGCCAGTAATCCAGGGCCTAAATGTGATAGACACTGAAGTATATTCCTAGTGAACACATGATCGCACAAATGAAGTAACTCCCAGGGAGGTTTCCTGCAACACCTGTGGCCCAGAGGTCCACAGGCGTTACAGGAAACCTCCCTAAGAGGTTTAATCCTGGGGCCACAGGTCAGAACTCCTGAGGGGGAGACCCCGCCCATGGTCCCCTGAGGCCCCAGAGCCTGTGGGGTGGGGCCTGTGTGTCCTTTCCCAGGGGACCCTTCCTGGACTCTGCTGCCCCGGCCCCTCACACTTCCTGCCTTCCCTCCATCTTTTTTTCTTTCTCCCTCGGTCACTTAGCTTTTGCCTTTTGTCTCAGAGCTTGGCTTTGCCCTGGAGGCAAGGGGCTTCTCCCGTCTCCCCAGTGGAGAGCCCAGGTCCCCTGACCCTGCACACACACACCCCCCCAGCCCAGGTCCCCTGACCCTGCACACACACACCCCCCGCACCTGGTGACCCTAACTTGCCCGCCGCCCTCCCCAACCTCTTGTCTCCCTGGATCGCTGGCACCCCGCCTGGTGCTGGTCACGTGGCAGGTGCTCAGTCAATGATCCTGCGATGATGAGGTGACAGGCTGGTGCCCTTGACAAGCCCCGCCCCTTGCAGGACATCAGCAGGGAGACGGGTTAGAAGTCAGAAGCTCAGAAGTGAGCGTGGCTGGACCTGGCCCCACGGCACACAGTGGGGATGGTCTGCCTCACCTGGTGACAGTCAGCAAAGCAGCGCCCGAGAAGCAGGGGTCTCAAGGAGTTGACTGGACATCATGGGGGGGGGGGTCTCAAGGAGCTGACTGGACGTCATGGGGATGGAGTCGCAGGGGGTGCATGCGGCCCGCAGGTGCAGAGGTGGGGTCACCATGCCTGCTCCCACCAACCAGGTGTGCAGTCGTTCAAGGTCACTGTCCTCTGTCCACCCTGTGGAGCTGGCATATTACTGTCATCTGGTATCAGCAACATCTGTGTCTCACCTGCAAGCACTGCCACCAGTGTACAAGCATGGGCTGGTGAGCGGTGTGGCCAGGCCTTGAACCCACACCTTCGCTGCCCCAAGGGTGTCACAGCAGGTGTTCACCAACAGGCCACAGTCCCTTCTCTGCTCCGATCACTCCTGTCTTACACACACACCTTTGATCCTGAACTCCTTTAGCCATCACCCCCTTCAAATCTTTTAGTCAAAGTTTAGAAAATTTTATAAATGTAACACATGCCAAGAAAAAAAAACACATGCCATGAGAAGGAATGAGAAGAGCTCCATGAGAGCATCTCTCTGAGAGGTGAGTTTTCTGACACCCAGTCCGACGCCCCAGAGAGAACCAGCCATCCATTTCTCCAAGGCCACACCAGAGTCCTCCAGCAAACTCAGGTGCACTGTGCATATTATTTTGCAGGTAGGGTCATGCTATTCTTTGCAGGTGTTTTCATTTATCACTATTCTTTAGACATGAATTCTTTTTAGTGACTGCATTGTATTCCATTATAGAAATGACCACCATCTAATCAGTACCCAGGGCTTCCCTGGTGGCTCAAATGGTAAAGAATCTGCCTGCAATGCAGGAGATGTGGGTTTGATCCCTGGGTCGGGAAGATTCCCTAGAGGAGATTCCAGTATTCTTGCCTGGAGAATCCCATGGACAGAGGAGCCTGGTGGGCTACCGTCCATGGGGTCACATAGAGTGGAACACGACTGAGTGGCTGAACAATAAATCAGTACCTACCGACAGGCATTTAGACCAAGATTTTGCCATTGCAAACATTGCTACAAAAAAGTGTGGACAGGTCTGTCCTTCCATACCTGTGAAGTAGAACTGCACAGTGAATTCTTAGCAGAGGAGTACCGAGTCAGAGACAGTGGTCAGTAAACATTCTGTAGAGACTATGAAACTGCTATCCAGAGAGAATCGCTTTCATTCCTGCCCACTGAGTATGAGTCTCTCTTGACGGCTGAGTATGAGTCTCTCTTGACGTCTCAGCGCTTTGATTCGTTGTGTCTGTTGGAGGGCAGTGGAGTGTAACTTCTTGTTTGGGGGCTGTTTGTTCTTTGTTCTTTGTGAACTGTGTTTACCTCCTTGAAGGACTAGTCTGTTTATGGTCCCGCTTCCTCATTTCTTACGCGCTCAGCCCGGGGCAGCCTGACGTCCGTCCCTGCCACACCGTGCAATGAGCTCAGTGCCGGATGCTGGATGGTCTCCTTGAATCCTCCCGGGGCCAGTGAGCGGGCGTCGCCCCATTTCACAGCTGCGGCCCAGGAGATCGCACTGCTAGGGAGAGAAGCAGTGTGTCCAACTCCAAACCACCAGTTCTGTCCACTGTCATGGCTGCGTCCACTGCAAATGCTCCAGCCAAGGCTGCGGATGACCTAGCTGCTCATCTTTTCTTTCTCTCTCGGATATTTGACCATAAAGAAAACCTTCTCAATTTCTTTGGCTTTCGTGACGGGTATATCAGCTAGAAAGTTTCGGTTGCAAAATCAGAAACAACAAGCTGGTTAAACAATAAAGGAAATGTGTTGCTTTCCTAACGCTGAAACGAAGGTGGCCCAGGTTAGTCCTGGACCTTGATGTCACTGGCAGCCTAATTTCTTGCCTCCTTTAGGGGCTCCATCCTAACTTTTACTCTCCCTGTGTGGTCTCGAGATGACTGCCAACAATTCCTAAATCCATGTGTCTCCTGGTTCAAGTCCAGAGGTGCAGGACTCCCAGCAAATGTCCTGAAATTCATTTGGATCAGAACATCTCAGTTTATCCATCCACTGGTGAACTGTCATTAGGTCCCCCAAAAAAAGTCTCCTCCCCTCAACCACACAGCTTGGAAAATTGAAATCAGGGCTTTGGGGAGACTGGAGAGGGGACACGGGTCAGAAAAAGAATAAGACACGCTTACCAGGCAGCATCCTCTGATTCTCCTACATCTGGCTGACTCTCTATGACCTCACACCTGCCCTGGAAGTGCTGTTGTTATCTCCTCTCCATCCTCAGATTCTAATGTCTTGAGCACAGACTACTCCCGGATTTCTTTCTCTAATCCAGCCTCCCCCTTTTGCTCCAGATCCAAACTGTATTGGACATTCTCTGCCCGGCTCGTACCCCAAACTGAGCTCCTCTCCTCATCATGGTTCCTGTTGTACATGGCACCCAAGCCGGAAAGCAGGGTCACCTTTGACTCTGCCACCTCTCTCGTCCCCGCATCCACTCCAGACCTTTGGGCCTGGCTTGTCTTCTTCCACTTCTCCACTGCTGAAACAGCTTCCTGCTCACCGGTATGTAGCCCACCCACCCCTCAGCCACTCTTCAACAGTGCAGAGTTGTCAGGATAAACAACGGACGGCTTGTCCAGACTGGCTCGTGAGTCCACGCTATCTGCATATCTGCAAGCAAATGAGTCCTTCCCTGTCCCGTTTCCTGGAGACCTCCTCTCTGCCTTGGCGGAGCATGTTCACCCATTCTCTGAGACTCAGCTCACCCATCACCAACTCAGACCTTTCCTTGGCATTCCACTTTCCCCGCTGAAGTGTGGACACCCTCCTTTGGCCTCTCCAGCATCCTATGTAGTTGCCTGTTGAGATGTCTGTCCGTTCTCCTCTCTGGCCCTGTTCCAGAGCACAGGAGTGCAGGGGGGCAGGATAGGGGTACACACCATGCTTTCTTACCCCTCTCTGAAGTCTAGCACGGTGCTTGGCATAAAGAAGTTCACTAGCAAACAGTGATGCTAATTCATGCTTTTAGTTGCCCTGAACAAAAGCCTTGAAGTCATCATCAGTTTCCCTTTCTTTCGCATCCTGTATCCAGTCTCTTCCCCAAACCCTGTTGTTATATTCTTCAAAATATATCCAGAGTCCAATCATCTCTCACCACCTCAACTCTCACCTGTGTCTTTGCAGTAGCCTAACTAGACTCATCGGGGCTTCCCAGGTGGTGCTAGTAGCAAAGAACCAGCCTGCCAATGAAGACGTAAGAGATGCAGGTTCGATCCCTAGCTCAGGAAGATCCCCTGGAGGAGAGCATGGCAACCCACTCCAGTATCCTTGCCCAGAGAATCCCATGGACAGAGGAGCCTGGTGGGCTACAGTCCATAGCGTCACAAAGAGTTGGATACGACTGAAATGACTTAGCACAGTGCAACACAACTAGACTCATTGTTTCCACATTCATTTTATTTTCAATCTAGAAGGAAATGATTCTTCTAAAATATGAATCTAGATTAAGCTTCTTCTGCTTAAAACCCTACAGCGGCTCCCTGTCCCACTCAGAGGAAAAGCCAAGGTCCCTAAATGTGGATGGGGTCCACGGCCCTCACACTCTGACCTCACTTCTCACTACTCCCTGCCCCCCATTCCTCTTCAGCCATCCTGGCCCTCTTGCCGAAGATACTGCTCGGCAATGTCTCACAAGGTTACATGATGTCAGCAGCACACAGATAATAAACCACCAGTTTTCCACTGCTGAAATTCCGCCCATCTCCACTGGAGATACCTGCCCAATCTCAGTCTCAGGAAGAAAGACCTATTTATGAGCCCGAAGGGATGTCATGGCATTAATAAAATGAGTGCAGGCTGAGTGTCAGGCTTGCCCTTCTCAGCAAGTATTTTTTTCTCCATAACTGTTAGAAAAGACCATCAGAAGCGCTTTACTTCCAGCTGCCAGGACCAACATCACACCTTTGCTGCGGAGCTCAGGGGTATCCTGAGTCTCCAGCCCTCAGTCATGTCTAGTCTGCGGGGACCTCGCTCACCTTGCCATTCCATTGATGAAATAGAAATGGCAGGAAATAGCTTCTCCGGAAAACTGGTGAGTACCTGTGTGCAAAGGCGAGAAAACC
The DNA here is from genome assembly GCF_910594005.1 of Cervus elaphus. Lineage (NCBI taxonomy): Eukaryota > Metazoa > Chordata > Mammalia > Artiodactyla > Cervidae > Cervus > Cervus elaphus. The sequence continues at coordinate 19,171,126 of NC_057825.1, forward strand.
ACAGGAATTCAGGGGTCTGTCTCTAAAATTCCTGGGGGTCCAGTGATCCAGTGTCAAGACACCCCTCCAGGGTGAAGGTCCTCCCCGTTCATGCTCCCCACCCCTCATCCCCTGCCCCCCAGTCTCCTTCTCTGTTTCTTTCTTCATAGCACTTGTTGCTTTCTAACCTACCAGGTGCTGTGTTCATTTGCTTCAGTAGTGTTTGACTCTCTAGCCCCATGGATCATAGCCCACCAGACTCCTCTGTCCATGGGGATTCTCCAGGCAAGAATACTGGAGTGGGTTGCCATGCAACCCAGGGGATTTTCCTGATCCAGGGGATCTTCCTGACCCAGGGATCGAACCTGAGTTGCCTGTGCCTCCTCACTGCAGGCAGATTCTTTAGCACTGAGCCACTGGGGAAATTCAACATTTCAGGCAAGTGGAATCTTCCCAGAGCAGGATCGAACCTGTGGCGCCTGCAGTGACAGGCGGATTCTTAACCACTGGACCACCAGGAAAGTCTGGCCTACAGGACCTTAGTTGTGGCATGCGGGATCTAGTTTCCTGACCTGGGATCAAACCCAGGCCCCCTGCACTGGGAGTGCCAAATCTTAGCCACTGGACCACCCGGGAAGTAACCTAACCTACCATATATTCTACTTGATTATTATGCTTATTGTTTGTCGTTCACCTCCTTCACTAGAATGTCCCCTCCATCGGAACAAGGGTTTTGTCTGACTTGGTCCCTAATGAGTTCCAAGAGCCTCCAGGAATGCTGGTGCCTTGTGGACCCTTACGCGGGGGTCTTGTATCAGCCATCTGAGACCCATCCTTCACCTCCGCCCAGCTCTCTTCCCGGGGACACACCTGTGGGACCACGCAGCCTGTATGGTCAGGGAGAAGAGCCTCGGGCAGGAACCTTAAGGTCGGGGACTGATTTCTGACTCCCCACAAGCCACCTCAAGCAGGCTGACCCCCAAGCACGTGGTCTCCTCCACATGCTCTTTCCCTCAAGGATGGGATCACTTCCTTGTTCCTTCATGGGTAAGCTGCTACTCACTGCAGGTCACAAACTGTCCCCCAGGACCGCTTACATTCCATCTTGATAAACAATCCCTTTTTTTTTTAACTTTTTATTTTACACTGAAATATAGCTGATTAACAATGCAGTGACAGTTTCAGGTGATCAGCTCAGGGACTCAGTCATACATCTACATGTATCCACTCTCCTCCAAACTCCCTACCCCTCCAGGCTGCCACTGTCTGTCTTTTTTTTTTTTTTTTTTTTCACTGTCTGTCTTTGAATAGCACTATTTTGAGTGTGTCATCTGATTCCTCTTGAGACCCCGATTGATACAATGATCAATACACTTCCACTGAATGACTGAAAGGCTCCACTGCCGTAAGATAACTGGATCACAGACCACGGGACTTTGTGATCCTGACTGTTCTTTCTTTTTTTCCTTTTTAAAAATTTTTATTTATTTGGCTGTGACGGGTCCTACTTACAGCATGCGGGCTTCCGTATTTGTGGCAGTTCAGTTCAGTTCAGTCGCTCAGTCGACTCTGCGAGCCCATGGACTGCAACACGCCAGGTCTCCCTGTCCATCACCAACTCCCAGAGTTTACTCAAACTCATGTCCATTGAGTTGGTGATGCCATCTGACCATCTCATCCTCTGTCAACCTCTTCTCCTGCCTTCAATGTTTCCCAGCATCAGGGTCTTTTCAAATGAGTCATCTCTTTGCATGAGGTGGCCAAAGTAATGGAGTTTCAGCTTCAACATCAGTCCTTCCAATGAATATTCAGGACTGATTTCCTTTAGGATGGACTGGTTGGATCTCCTTGCAGTCCAAGGGACTCTCAAGAGTCTTTTCCAACACCACAGTTCAAAAGCATCAATTCTTCAGCGCTCAGCTTTCTTTCTTTTTTTTTTTTTTTTTTGCGCTCAGCTTTCTTTATAGTCCAACTCTCACATCCATACATGACTACTGCAAAAACCATAGGCTTAACTAGATGGACCTTTGCTGGCAAAGTAATGTCTCTGCTTTTTAATATGCTGTCTGAAAAGTGAAAGTGAAAGTGAAATCGCTCAGTCGTGTCTGACTCTTTGCGTGTCTAGGTTGGTCATAACTTTTCTTCCAAGGATTAAGTGTCTTTTGATTTCATGGCTGCAATCAACATCTGCAGTGATTTTGGAGCCCCAAAAAATAAAGTCTGCCACTGTTTCCACTGTTTCTCCATCTATTTGTCCTGAAGTGATGGGACCAGATGCCATGATCTTAGTTTTCTGAATGTTGAGGTTTAAGCCAACTTTTTCACTCTCCTCTCTCACTTTGATCAAGAGTCTCTTTAGTTCTTCTTCACTTTCTGCCATAAGGGTGGTGTCATCTGCATATCTGAGGTTATTGGTATTTCTCCCAGCAATCTTGATTCCAGCAGTAGTTGTGGCACTTGGTCTTAATTGCTCCAAGGCATGTGGGAATCTTAGTTTCCCAACCAGAGAGCGAACCCATATTCCCTGCATTGAGAGGCAGATTCATAACCACTGGACAGCCAGGGAAGTCCTCCGACTGTTCTTCCTTTGCATGTTCTCCTGTATGATACTACTGAAGAGGTGCTCCCTCGCGATCTCTAGTATGAAATGCTGAGGAAGGCTAGGCAGGTTTTTTGGAGAGTCATGCACCTGGGGTTGGGGCCTGGGGTGGGGTGCGATTCTTGTAGGGATTAGAAAAGAAAGTTTGACTTTCTTTCCCAGAAATATTCCCAGCCAGCATGCCTGTGTTCAGGTTTCATTATGTACTTGAAAGAAGATCATTTCAAGGGTCTGAGTGGGTTTTTACTTCTGGCCTCTACTCCTTTCCATGTGTGATTCTCCTGTTGCTTTTTATGGAAAATTAAGTCCAGGGCCCTGGGGAGCCGCCTCACACTCATGCGTACACCAGCCCCTGCGATCAGAAGTCTCTGAGGCCAGACAGCAAATGACACAGACACTCCTGGTCACGTCTCTCCTCTGAAAAAAAAAGCACCCACACATTTACTTAGGGCTTCCCTGGTGACTCAGCTGGTAAAGAATCCGCCTGCAATGGGGGAGACCCAGTGGGTTCTATCCCTGGGTTGGGAAAGTCCCCTGGAGAAGGGAAAGGTTACCCACTCCAGTATTCTGGCCTGGAAAATTCCATGGACTGTATAGTCCACGGGGTCACAAAGAGTCTGACACGACTGAGTGACTTTCACTTCCTTTCACTTATTTTTCAGGAAAAGCATAGAAGATAAAAACTAAAGTAATACAAAAAAAATTTTTTTTTACTCTTGATTTCTTTTGAGGATTTTCTTCCTTCCTATCTCTCTCCCCTCTCCTCCTCCCTCCCCACTGCCTTCATTCTTTCCTTCCTTCCTTCTTTCTTTCCTTCATTCCATCCCATATGTTAAGAACTCAACTGCTGACCAGGGGGTTAGTTATAGGAAGAGAAAACGCTTGAGAGTCCAGCTGACCTGCTACCTAAGCGGGAAGAGAGGTCTCTCCCTGGAAATAACCTTCTGCAGCGGCAAGGCATGAACCTTTCTGATCCCAGAAGCTCAAAATTCACCAGGATGTTTAGCACGCAGACTGCTCTGTCTAGGCCACTTTAAAGGAGGGCAGGAAAGTGGATTTTGCCCCCTGGAACAGATACAGAATCTTTTCCCCAAGATGAATCTATACACAGACTGTAAATCTTTCACAAAATTTAGCTAAAACTGGATCACAGGCCTAAATATAAATACAAAAAAACCCCTAACATCCATAGAAGACAACACAGGAGAAAATCTAGATGACTTCAGATATGATGATGAATTTTTAGGTATGAACCACGAGAGAAATAATTGATCAGCTAGACTTCATTCAATTTTAAAACGTTGACTTTGCAAAAGACAATGTCATGAGAATGAGAAGACAAGTCATTGGCTGGGGGAAAAAACAGTTGCAAAAAGCATGTCTGATAAAGGACTGCTATCTAAAATACACAGAGGGCTTTAAAAACTCAATAATAAGAAAACAAACTACCAAACTAAGAAACAGGTCAAAGACCTTTACAGGCACCTCACCAAAAAAGGACATGTCAACAGCAAATACACATAGGAAAAGATGCTTCACATCATCTGACATTAAGGGAGTGCAAATTAAAACAACCGAGAAATGCCATCACACACCCATGAGAATGCCCAAAATCCAGAAAAACACAGATGGCACCAAATGCCGGCAAGGATGCAGGGCAACAGGAACCCCCAGATGTTGCTGGCGGGGATGCAAAGTGGCACGGCGACTTGGGAAGACAGTTCGGCAGTTTCTCACAAAACCGTACCCTTACCATAGATATGATCCAGCAATCACGCTCCTTGGTATTTACCCAAAAGAGCTGAAAACATACCCACACAAAGCCCCGTGCATAGATGTTTACAGCAGCTCTATTCATTACTTCCAAACTTGGAGCAACCCACATGTCCTTCAGCAAATGAATGAATAAATCAGCTGTGATACATCCAGTCAATGGAGTGTTACTCGGTGCTAAAAATCAATGCATTACTAAGGGAAAGGTGTCAACCTGAAAATGCTACATTACCTGTATGACATTCTGGAAAGCAAAAAAGCAATAGGGACAGTAAAAATAGCAGTGGTTCCCAGGGTTTCTGGGGGATGGATGAAAAACCAGAACACGGAGGATGCTTGGGACGCAAAAATATTCTGTGTGATACAGTAATGATGGATACATGTTGACATGCTATTATAGGCTGTCCAAGCCTGTGGAATGCGCATCGCCGAGTGTGAATCATCATATAGACTCGCAGGGGGACAATGATGTAGCATAGAGGCTCATCTATGGTGACAAACGTCCCACTAATCATGGGGGTGAGGGGTTGACTGGGCATATGTGAGCCGGGTGGGCGAATATATGGAAAATCTCTGTACCTCCCTCTCAGTTTTGCTACAAACCCAAAATTGCTCTTAAATGATAAAAAACTTTTGTTCACCCAAAAAATGCACAGACCTGCAGCCAAAGCCAAAGAACGCTCCTCTGGGGCTGTGCTGACCGCCTGTCCTGGGCCCCCACCCTGGGTGGTGTCGGGAGTGACCCTGTCCCCAAGGTGGGCACTGCGGGCGGCCTGTGCACCCAGATCTTGGGCTCAGCAGTTCAGGTGGTCCAGGTGGACAAACCTCTTGGCCTCCTGAGATTTTGAGGCTAAGTCAGCTCTCTGTTGCAGTTCCGGACCTCTCAGCAAGCCAGATGGTCCCCCGAACCTCACCCTGCCATGTCCACATCCTGCTGGGCCAGACAGGGGCAGTGGCCAGCCCAAGCCTGGCAGCCAGTACGGATGGCCCAGTTACCAGGCGCCCACACGGAACTCTCCACTGCTGTGTGCATGTGGGTTGTGATAAGAGTAGGCAAACATCCTGCAGGCCACGACGGCTGGAGGCTGCGGCTCCCAAGGGAGAAGGTGCCCCAGGGACAGAGGCTCCTCCCCTCCAGGAGGGTTCCCCGGGGGAGAAGCCATGGGAGAGGAGGAACCGCCCTTAGGGTCGGTTCTGCCTTTGATTCTCACAGGCCATGCTGTGATATGGGAGGGCGGGCGTCCTCATCCACTTCACAGAGGAACCAACAGGCTCAGAGAGGCTCAGCGGCCAGGCCCCACCATAGAGCAGTGGACACGGCTGGCCAGCCTGTGGCCCTCCCCAGAGCCACAAGGCACCGGGTTTCTGAAGATGGCTGTGACCCTCCTCTCCAGTTTCCACCCTGCTCCCCATAGCTGACTCCCGTTTTCCATTTCTATTCTCATGGAGCCTGTCCTCCAACCTGGGTGGGCCCAGCTCGGCAGAAGCGGGCTGGACGCCCCTTCAGTCTGAACCAGCTGCTTCCCTTCCCACTCCCTCTGGGTTGCGTGGGGGCCGTGAGGGGTATCTAGTGACCCCCAGCTCTGATTTCCAATGGCAACCATCTCTGGGTAGCCCACAGAAGGTGCGGGTCGGCAGGAGGAGCAGGTGGCCCCGGGCCGGCCCACCCCAGGAGGGTACTGTCTGGGGAGACATGATCCAAGTGCCTTTACTCTTTAGACAGGGTTTCCTGAAGGTCTGTGATTGTATTTGAAATAGCTGAGCGAAAGTCTCCATCTAGTCAGGCCAACGTCTGGGATTCCTCAGTTGATTATATGCGTCGTGTCCGACTCTTTGCGACCCTGTGGACTGCAGACCCCCAGTCTCCTCTGTCCACGGCATTCTCCAGGCAACAATACTGGAGTGGGCTGCCATTTCCTCCTCTGGGGGATCTCCCTGACGAGGGATCTTACCTGTGTCTCCTTCATCTCCTGCATTGGCAGGTGGGTTCTTTACCACGAGTGCCACCTGGGAAGACTGGGATTCCCCAGAGACAGTTTCTATCGAATGGGTTTTCTTTTTTTGGGGCCTCTGTATGAGCCATACTTTCTTATTTCTTCTCATGTCTTACAATTTATTTTGTTGCTGAAACTGAGTATTTTCGATAATAAAACTTGGTTCCTTGGGCAATCAGCTTCCTCTCCTTGCACGCAGTAGCCTGGAAGGGGTGGACAGGCCCATTAGCAGGGAAACAGAGGTGGACAGACCCACTGGGGGGAAACTCTCAAACTGAGCCCTGACCCACCTCTCCTTTCTGTCCCGTATCTCCTCCAAGAGCCTCTGCCCTTTGCATGGAGGGATGGACGGTTAGCTCTGAGGGGCCTCACATCCATGGATCCCCTATCGCACCCCCATCCACCTGAGTCTCTGTCCCCAGAAAGCCCTCCCATTGTGAAGTCAGTCCCCGAGGCTGCAGAAGCCTGGGTCAGAGACAGCAGCAGCCCCCGGGGCCTCCGCCCACCCGCCCGCCAGCACAGCAGATGCAGCCCTGGCCTCCTCGAGGTCGTGCGGCCTCCCCTGGGTGGCTGACAGCCAGCCCAGGGCCGGCCTGTGGGTGTCTGGCCCAACTGGCCGCCAGCCATCCTCCGCCCACCGGCCCTGGAGCGAGGCCACCGCCGGCGCGACGCTCTGACCTTTCCCCCACTTCCCGATCCAGCCTCCAGATGCTTCCAGGTCCCCGAAGCCAACAGGAATCACGTGCGGCCGGCTCCTGCCTCCCCTCTCAGGCTTGGGCCTGACGGCGGCACGAGTGAGCAGGGAGGGCCTGGTCGCAGGCCTGCAGGATTTGGACCACCCCGGTGCCCCCCTCCATCCAGCACCTGCCCCGCCACCGTTGGGCTCCTTCGGCCCCTGATGTCCTCCTCTCTCAGGCGTCAGTCCTGAGGGCGGGCTCAGTGACCCATGTTCTCACGCTGCCCACGCTGTGGGTGGTCCTCCTCCCAGGACCCTCCTGGTGGCTCAAGCCTCTGTCATCTGCTTGGAGTTCCCTGAACACTCCCAGGCCCAACTCTCGGCTCCTCATCCAGGGTCACAGCGCCACAGGGCTCCCCAAATCCTCACTGTCCAGACCCTGTCCCTGAGACAGACAGAAATAGCGCTTCTCTTGCCGTCAGGCCCGTGACCCCTCAGGGATGGGGGGCTTTGCCAGAGAGCCACGACCAGGTGGCAGGGCCAGGTGAAAACATAGCCCCAGCCACAGCCTGAGATGCAGATGGAGAAACCGAGGCATATAGAGGTAAGCAGGGGCCAGAGAGCCTGAGCCTGGTGACCGCAGCCCCACACCCGCTTAGACCCTGAAGCACAGGGCAGGAGTCGGGGATTCGGGATGGATTTGGTCCCAACTCTCTTACACCTCCATAAAATTGGATAAAAAATATATAATTAAACTTAAAGATAGTTGGGAAGGAAAGTCGTTTTTGTTAATTGTTGTTGATTTAAATACTTTATTGAGGAAGACACTAAACATACGCAAAAGTAGACAGAACAGTGTGGTGAACTCCTATGTAACCGTGATCCAGCTACAATAATGCCCATTTGACCAGGGGTCAGCAAGTTACAGCCTAAGAGCCAAGGTCAGCCCACTACTTGTTTTTATGAATAAAGTTTTAAGAATAGTTTTTTCAGTCACTCATAAAACCGTCAATCCCATTACCCAAATGCTATCACGACTGATGTTCTAGTCAATTTCTGACTTTTGAATTCTCTTTTTATTTTCTCGTAAATCTAGCTTAAGGACTTCCCAGGTGGCTCAGTGGTAAAGAATCCACCTGCCAATGCAGGAGATGCAAATTCAATCTCTGGGTCGGGAAGATCCCCTGGAGAAGGAAATGACAACCCACTCCGGTATTCTTGCCTGGAGGATCCCATGGACACAAGAGCCTGGCAGGCTATACAGTCCATGGGGTCACAAAGAGGCGGACACAACTGAGTGACTAACACTTTTTTCACTTTTCCAGTTTCTGTGGTGTAAGTATTCTCATGAGGGCTGACCTCAAGCTACGATATGACACCACCAAACGTGGGCTGGAGGGGGTGTGCACACTCGGGGTGCCAGCCGGCTCAGGCCACCGTGGCTCTCCTCCTTCTGGCAGGCGACAACCACAGAGGTTGGAGGTGAGTGGGCTCCAGGCAGGTGACGTGTGTGACCAGGAGCCCTTTTTTCACAGGCACTCAGAGTTCCAGCTCAGCCTTACCTTAGAAGGTGGAGCCCACATGTCTTGGCATGTATTGTCTGTTTGCTGTGCTTCTTTGTTGCACATGGGGAAAGAACTTGGGCTATGCCCTGCATCAGCTGCTTCTTGCCCTCTGTGGTGTGGAAGCAGGGCCCTCAGCGTGAGAACTGGGGCTCCTCTTCTCCCCCTGTGGGCAGGCAGATGCTTCGGAAGCAGCAGATAGGCTGTCTCTAAGGCCAGGGTGCCAGGGCTGCCCAGAGGAGGCAGCTCTGAGCACCAGCTGTTAGCTCAGCCCCTGGGTTCCATGGGGTCTGCAGGAGCAAAAGGCACACATCTGTGTGAAGCCCTGGAGACGGGGGAGCCTGCCTTGCCCCCCAGACCCCACCACCACCGCCCAACACACACGCACAGAGGCCTAAAGGGAGAGGGACAGGAGCAGGGAGGACTGAACCAGGGCAACGGTCTGGGGGAGGCTGGTGGCCCCTGAAAGCTGCGATCACTGAGGCTGAGACTGCCCCTTGCCTCTCGCCACCAGATCCTCAGCAGCTCTCGGCCTCTGGGTGTGATGGTTCGTCTTCCCTGTCAACTTGACCAGACTCTCATCACCAGTTAGTCCATCAACGCTAACCTAGAGGGTTGCTGGGAAGGGATTTTGTCCATGTGGTTAATGTCCACAGTCAGGTGGCTTCAAGCAAAGGAGGTTGCTCTCCGTAATATGAGTGGGTCTCTTCCAACCAGCGAAAGGCCTTATAGCAAAGCTGAGGTCACCCTGAAGAAGAAGAAATTCCACCTGTGTCTGCAGTGGTAGGTCATGCACAAGAGGGTCCAGCCTGCCACCTGTCCTGTGAATTTCTAACTCACTTAACCAGCTCCCACAATTGTGCAAGTCACCTCCTTGTAATAAGTATCTTTCATGTTCTCTCTCTCTCCATATATATATGTAATATTACACAACATATATCATACATGATAATACATATTAATAATAATATACTGTATGTGGAAATCTCACACTCGTTGTTGTTTTAGCTGCTAAGTCGTCCGACTCTTTGCCACCCCATGGACTGCAGCCCGCCAGGCTCCTCTGTCCATGGGATGCTCCAGGCAAGAATACTGGAGTGGGTTGCCATTTCCTCCTCCAGGGGATCTTCCCAGATCTGAGACTGAACTCATGTCTCTTACGTCTCCTGCATTGGCAGGCGGGTTCTTTACCACTAGTGCCACCTGGAAAGCCCTTATGTTGGTATACTTTTCAGCAGAAAACAAAAAAAAAGCCCAAATTATTGTCTGCCTCCCACCCCTCCCTCCCACACCAACACACCCACACCCAACCACACACACACACACACACACACTCCTTTAGGCTTCCTTTTCTCTTTCCTCTTTGAGGCTCAGCTCAAACATGGCCAAGAGGCAGGGTTCTGACCCCAGGATGAAGTGCTGGTCTGCCTTGGGCTCCACACTCCCCACACAGTTCCTCTGGCCCAGCCTCCAACACCTGGTCACCCCGTGTCCTCCGGACTGTGGACTCTGGGACACCAGCAAGGCTTACTCTCTGGAACCCTGAGACCAGCTCCGGGCTGGCCATCAGCAAGGGTCTGTTGAAATGAATGAATGAATGTCACTTTCCGGATGGGAGTGGGGGTCGTTGAACCCTTCTGTGTCTTCTGAAGGAAGAACAGCATCTCCATGTGAATGGAGTGTGATCTTGGGAACAAATGCTTCCCAACCCTCCTCTCCAGTTTGGACTGCCAGAGCATCTGGGGTTCAGCTGATGCTTGCTGGAATCCACAGAGGCTGGCTGGACTATTTTATCTGTGCTTCTGCCAGTCTACTACCACCATACCAACCCAGTCCTCTCCTACCCCAGAGAGGGAAACCCCAGAGGCTGGGGCCAAAAGGAGCCTGCCTCGCTAACCTCTCCCCAGTGGCTGCAGAGCCCAACAGCCCGGGTGTGTCCCTCGGCAGGGGAAGTGGGCCAGGCCCACCCAGAGGCTGCGGAGGGATTGCCCAGGGTGGGGCGCTTCCTGCTTTCGGGGTACCAGACAAAGCCCTCGGAGGGCCCTGCGGGAACAGAGGCTTCCAGGGCCCCTTCCCACCTGCCTGCGCCTTGAGTAATGCTCTGGGCCTGTGACACCCTTGTTCCTCCCTTCCTTCCCGGCCCGGAACTGTGAAGGGAGCCAGGAAGCCGGAGGGTGGGGAGCTTGCATGATCTCCCAGCTCTGCTCTGAGACAGCTAAGGGCCTTCCCTGGCAGTCCAGCAGCTAAGACTCCACACTCCCAGTGCACAGGGTGTGGGTTTGATCCTTGGTCGGGGAACTAAGATCCCACATGCTGCATGGCGCTGCCAAAAAGAAATTGAAATGGCTGAGCAATGAAGTGCGTGTGTGTCCAAAACAGCTCAAAGGCCTGGCTGTAGGATGGGGTGCCCTCCGAGAGTGCCCTGGGACCATCCCAGCTGAGGCCGGCCTGACACCCTGGCCTCCTCACCTGGCTGCCCACCCTGGGGGTGCAAGCTCAGTGGCCTCCTGCCCTACACCAGGGATCTGGGTGCCTTCCTCTATTCCTGGGGACTCTGGCCCCTGCCCCTGCCAGGGTTTCTGGGGGTCCCACGTCCAGGGTGATGGGTGCTGTCCCAGTGTGGGGATCCCAGCTGCCCCCTCTCCCCCAGACATAGAATAAAAAGTTCCCCCTCTCCCCCAGCATCATAAATGGGTCTGACATGAGGGGGAGTTTGGGCCCAGCCAAGCCAGAGAAATCACCTCTCTGGATGGGGGCTCATCTGACACCCTGTAAGGACCATGCTTTGTGAGCATCACCTCTAATACCTAACACAACCCTGCTAGGGAAGTGTGACTGCTCCCATTTTAGTTGAAGAAATTGACCTCCTAAAGACAGTGGTCCCTGCCTAGGGGATCATGAGGCGAAAACGAGGGGAAAGCGTTTGTAAATGTGTGTGTGTAAGAGATCATCGCTACAGCCCACATGCCCCACTCTTGACTCAGGCAGCCTAAGATCTGGGGTCAGGCCTGGAGATCATACAAAGCAGAGGTCAAGAGGTCCCTTCTCAGGAGAGACTCAGGCCTCCTTAGGTCTGTGATCACTGCCCAGGCCGGGGGCCCAGACCCTGGCAAGCCATCCTCCCACAGGGTTGGAGGAGCTATGTCACCTGGCAGACACCATGGCTCCTCAAATTTCCTCCTGAGCCCGACAGCTAAGGTGTCCAGGTGGGGAGGGCCCGAGCCCTCAGGAAGCCCCGTAAAGGAGCCCGGGAGGAAACGAGCGGAGTGGACCACATGGATGCAGTCCGGAAGTGTGAAGGCAAGCAAGGCCCCGGAGGGCTTGGCTGGGCTGGTGAGTTAGGATTTCCTGCTGAGGCTCACTGCCCTGGGGGTTAACCCCTGCATGAGCCGGTCAAAGTAATGCAGAGGAGGAACTTGAGTTTCTCCCAGAATCCTTGGCCAGCCAGTGGGGCCACCAACTTGGTAGACCCCTGAAGTGAGGCCATGCATGATCTTCAGAATGACTCCCTGGCAGGCTCTGCACTTACCCGGTTGGCACGTATGCTGGAGTCGGGGTGCCAAGCTAAGCCTGCCTCTCGAGGACTTGTGGTACCTGCTAACAGCAGACAGTGTGGCCACTTAGGCAAGAGCTTGGTAAAGACACGCCGATGCAGAGGCTGCTGCTCCCTGTGAGGAAGGGCTGCCGTGGGCAGTAAGACAGTCTGTAGGCACCGAGGGGTCCTTGGGAGGAACCACCCAAGGCTGTGGAGTCAGTGTGGCCCTGAGCCCCTAGGATCTCAGGACTGGCCCTGGGGCCCCAGCAGCCAGCCCACTGTCGGCGGGAATCCACACCCCAGTGGATTTCTGCCCTGTCTGGTGTGGGCGCATCTCAAGTTGGGGAGCTCACCCTTCGCAGGGCAGTTCCTGCGATTTGTTACAATCCTAACACATATTCCCATTCGCTGTAGAAAGGCAGGGGAAGGGGACGACGGAGGACGAGATGGCTGGATGGCATCACCGACTCAATGGACATGAGTTTGAGCAAACTCTGGGCGATGGTGAAGGACAGGGACGCCTGGCATGATGCAGTTCAGGGGTCACAAAGAGTCAGACACGACTTAGCGACTGAACAGCAACACCGTTATCACCACTTTCCTTGTGAGCCTCCTTTATCAGTTCAGTTCAGTTCAGTCACTCAGTCGTGTCTGACTGCTTGCGACCCCACGGACTACAGCATGCCAGGCCTCCCTGTCCATCTCCAATTGCCGGAGTTTACTCAAACTCATGTCCATTGAGTCGGTGATGCCATCCAACCATTTCATCCTCTGTCGTCCCCTTCTCCTCCTGCCTTCAATCTTTCCCAGTATCAGGGTCTTTTCAAATGAGTCAGTTCTTCACATCAGGTGGCCAAAGGATTGGAGTTTCAGCTTCAGCATCAGTCCTTCTAATGAATACTTAGAACTGATTTCCTTTAGGATGGACTGGTTGGACACAAGACAGCTTTTTAATCACCATTTATGAATAGTCATGTGGCAGGCATCTTTGACGAATAGTTACATAAGCATCAGCTCATGTAAGCCCCAAGACATTCCTAGAAGTAAATATTTTACCATCCCAATTTTACAGAAGAGCAACCTGGGGCTCAGAGAGGCTAAGCAACCTGCCTAAGGTCACACAGGTACTGAGCTAAGTCCATGAGAGCTGGAAGTGTGTCACACTCATCTCTTCCCAGTGGCTGACAGAGCATCAGGCTTCAATGTGAACTTGCTTGCACTTCAACAGAAACAGCAAAACTCTGAGCCTGTTGTTGTCCCTGCCCCGGGGAGCTGAGCGCAGGGGTCAAGTCCTCCCATCTCCCCGCCCTGGGTCTCTGGAGGCTCCCATGGTGCTGGCCCCAGCAGAGTCAGGGTTCCGGGAGAGAAGGCTCCCATCACTCAGCATCCCTGCCCAGCAGGAGGGAGATAGAAAGGCAGTGAAGACGGCTCGCACACTGTGAGCCTGAGCCAGTGTGTCCCTCAGAGCCCACGATGGGCAGGGACGCAAGGGAGCCGGGGGATCCGACAGTGACACGGAACTGGAAAGGCGTCGGGGCAGGGGCTCCAGGCAAACCAAGCACAAGGCATTTTCTAACTCATCCTGGATAAGCAGTTTACTCCTGTCTTGGCCCCGTCCACATGGGCCTGCTGTGAGGTCAGAGGTCTGGGTTCAGGAAAGAGATAGACGGGAAGTGGTAAACACAGCAACTGTCACCAAAGAGATGCCACACGGGACACTGAGGGGGAGGGGCACTGCCTGAACCTGGGTCAGGGGCTTCATGGGGGAGACGAGGGGCTTCAGGGCAGAGAAGAAGCCATGGGGAGCAGGAGCTGCCGCCCAGGGGTCCCCTGGTTTCCCAGGAAGCGGCTGGCAGTAGGGCCAGCCCACCTGAGGGATGGCGGCAAACCCCCTGGTGCCGCTGTACTCAGCTCTGAGCTGGAAGCTGACAGCTCCTTCGAGGATTAAAATCCATTCCTATGTTGAGTCATGCCAGCTTGGGACCACTGAGGTGATATAATGCAACTGAGGCTGGATCTGGCACTGTTGGAGGGCAGCAGTCAGAAGCGGGCATCCGGGCAGGACCCCTGCAGGGCCAACACAAGCCCCCTGCGAGACACTTCTCAACTGGCCACTCTGCCAATGTGTCGAGCTGCTGTCCAGCTGACCCTGCTGCCCGCCTGGGCTGTTGCCAGCATCACACTGGACCATTGGGGAAGCCGGGCTGGCAGCACACCCAGGTACAGGCCGCTGGCCAGGCAGACAGGCTGGGCGGCCACAGGACACTTGGGAGACTGCCCGCCCGGCCAGCAGGTTCGTTGTGCTGTTGCCTAATGCTGCACTGACCTCCGAGGGCTTTTTTCTGGGGCTGGCTGTTCTCAGGACAGTGGCCCTGTGGCATCCATGCAGGGGGCCTTGTAAGGTGGTGGAGGGCATGGAGCCGGGATGTGTGGGTTCTGGTCATTTGAGAGTGATCTGGATGAGTGGTTTCCATTCTCTGGGTCTGTTTCTCTTCCTACAAAATGAGGAGGGTGGACAAGAGGACTGCTTCTCGCAGCTGGGTCCCTGGAGCAGTGACAGCAACAACATCCGGGAACTTATCAGAAATGCTGATTCTCCGACACCATTGGAGACCTGCTGTATCAGACACACGGGGTGGACCCAGCACTCTGTTTTGACACAGCCCCCAGGGCATACCGGTGCTGCTCACGTGTGAGAGCCGCTGGACTGGCCACTCTCCCCAGGTCTCAGGCCTTCTGCCAAGCCTATTTCCACCTTTAGCACCCTCTGCATATGCACAGGTGAGGTGTGTCATCAGCAGTGAGACGGCACCTCCATTCCCTGGACAGCTACCTCCCCCGTGTCCCTTAACACCAGCTCCGATAACCTCTTACGGAAACAGCCCTCCCGCCAGCTCGCAGGCAGAGCCTGCAAGGTCCCCTCTGTCTGCCCGCTCCCCCGTTCCCCACACGGTCCTCATTCATGGGTCAGTCTTTCCTGCCAAATGGTGGGACCAAAGAGCAGGGGTGGGTCTGGTCCCCCCGACGGTCCCCCTGCACCAGGCAGACAGCAGGGCCCTCCTTCCCCACGGCTCCACAGGCTGCCCAGCCCGCTCTCTCAAGACCCCACCATCGTCCCCTAAGGGAAGCCTCCAAGGGCCCAGTGTGCCCACAGTCCCACCCTGGAGCTCTCCTTTGGCAAATGGTGCAGGTTGTAGACTACGTGGCCACTCTACCCCAGGACCAGGGGCCTGACATACACAGAGCCCAGTTCTCCCTCTTAGGTTTGAAGATGCAATACACAGATGTGTATCCTGGCCTCCTGGGGACACACAGAGACGACAGAGCACAGCATGAAGGAGTGTGTTTGTGTGTGTGTGTGTGCGTGTGTGTGCGTGTGCGCACAAGCACGTACAGAAGGAGCTGACTGTCCCCCTTTGTCTGCTGGGAGCCACAGAGGCCCCCTCCCAAGTCCACTCGTTGAACTCACAAGTGCTCTTAGGGCCCGTTTGCAGGAGGAGATGGTTGGGAGAAAGAAGCAGGGGCCATGAGTCTGAGACATGAGCCTGGCTCCACCTATGCCAGCCACGGCTGCTTCACGTCCCTAGTCCTCAGTTTCTGCCCCATTTTATAGATGAAGAAACCAAAGGTGTTAGATGCCTGCTGTCAGGTTGGTGGGTCAGTCACTCAACAGGTGGGAGATTGGTGGGTCAATGATTCATGAATCATCCACTAGTCAATCATCGATGAGGTCATTTGGTCAACCAGCTTGCGGGTAAAGCGACTGGTCGGTTTATAGCATGTTCTGGTCCTTGTGTGGCTTCCAGCCAGTGGGCTCAGCCAGGACGAAAAGCAGGAAGGATGGGCTGGACTCAGGCCTCACAGGCGGCCAGCTCTCCCCTCCCAAGTCTGCTCTTCCCTGTCCTCCCACCCACCCTGCCGCACTGCGGGCAGGGAGAGCAGTCTCCAGACTCGCTTTGTTCCTCTTGGCTCTGCAGCTGGGCTCAGGCCAAAGACTGAAATACTCAAGGGCTGGCAGAGCCTGGGCCAGCCAGTCTGCAACCCAAGGAGGGGATGCTGAGGGTCAGGAGAAAGAAAGAGTCCACGCCCCCACCGCCTCTGCTGTGGGTCCTTGACTCTTCGTGGCTGCCAGGCCCAGAGCAGGGTGAAGTGCCAATCATCTGTTTCTGACTAGGCCTTCAAATCAGCTCCTTCCATTTCAACATGAAAAGAGGGCCAGCCCTTGTAGAACCATGGTAATCCAAGGTGGAATGGCGCTTCGGAAGCATCTAGTCCAGAAATTCCCAGATGTGGGCATTTCACTGACCATAAAATTTCAGAACAATTTTGAGGGCGCTGTCTTAGGGTTGCCAGTGCTTTGTTCTCACAAGTTAGAGTATGATGTACCATCTACTATCACCAGCTCTTCCTAAAAGACATGACATCTCACAAGAAAAAAAACAGGTTTAATAACAAATTAATGATAGTCTGAATAAATTATAGTCCTTCTGTACTTGACTATATGAAAAAAATGCATTCCTTGCACTTATTTTTCTCATTCATAACCAAACAATGAAAACTAACTTGATCACAATTCACGGCTGATTAGAATCAAAGAGCTTTTTGAAATCAAGATGGCTTTTTTAATATAATATCTTGTTTTAGACTCTTTTTAAAAATTCATTAACTTTTGGTTGTTCTGGGTCTTCTTTGCTGTGTGCGAGCTTGTCTCGAGATGTGGCTAGTGAGGGCTACTCTTCGTTGCGGTGCACAGGCTTCTCATTATGGTGGCTTTTCTTGTTGTGGAGCACACACTCAAAGGTGCTCAGGCTTCAGCACTTGCGGCTCAGGGGCTCATCAGTTGTAGCTACTAGGCCCTTGAGCATGGGGCTCAGCAGTTGTGATCCATGGGCTGCTGCTTTGCGGCATGTGGGATCTTCCCGGACTAGCGATGGAACCCTTGCACTGGCCGGCGTTTTCTTATCCACTGTGCCACCAGGGAAGTCCATGATGGCTTTTAAATACATGAAAAACCCTCAAGAAAACTCCACCAAAGAAATGCAATCAACTGTTACAAGTTGTCATTTTTTCGACTTAGCTTGGTAGAAGTCAGAATATTTGAGAAGGCACATTATTAGTGAAGCATAGGGGAACGTCTTTCCAGCTTATTTTTGACAGGGTCAATGGACACAAAAGCATGTTTGCTAGGGCAATTTGACAATTTCCCTCAATTAAAAATGCACCTACCCATGCTAGTAAAGTAATGCTCAAAATTCTCCAAGCCAGGCTTCAGCAATACATGAACCATGACCTTACAGATGTTCAAGCTGGTTTTAGAAAAGGCAGAGGAACCAGAGATCAAACTGCCAACATTCGCTGGATCATCGAAAAAGCAACAGAGTTCCAGAAAAACATCTGTTTCTGCTTTATTGACTCTGCCAAAGCCGTTGACTGTGTAGATCACAATAAACTGTGGAAAATTCTGAAAGAGATGGGAATACCAGACCACCTAACTTCCCTCTTGAGAAATCTGTATGCAGGTCAGGAAGCAACAGTTAGAACTGGACATGGAACAACAGACTGGTTCCAAATAGGAAAAGGAGTATGCCAAGGCTGTATATTGTCACCCTGCTTATTCAACTTATATGCAGAGTACATATGAGAAACGCTGGGCTGGAAGAAGCACAAGCTGGAATCAAGATTGCCGGGAGAAATATCAATAACGTCAGATATGCAGATGACACCACCCTTATGGCAGAAAGTGAAGAGGAACTAAAAAGCTTCTTGATGAAAGTGAAAGAGGAGAGTGAAAAACTTGGCTTAAAGCTCAACATTCAGAAAACTAAGATCATGGCATCTGGTCCCATCACCTCATGGGAAATAGATGGGGAGACAGTGGAAACAGTGGCTGACTTTATTTTTGGGGGCTCCAAAATCACTGCAGATGGTGACTGCAGCCATGAAATTAAAAGACGCTTACTCCTTGGAAGGGAAGTTATGACCAACCTAGACAGCATATTAAAAAGCAGAGACATTACTTTGTCGACAAAGGTCCGTCTAGTCAAGGCTATGGTCTTTCCAGTAGTTATGTATGGATGTGAGAGTTGGACTATGAAGAAAGCTGAGTGCAGAATTGATGCTTTTGAACTGTGGTGTTGGAGAAGACTCTTGAGAGTCCCTTGGACTGCAAGGAGATTCAACTAGTTCATTCTAAAGGAGATCAGTCCTGGGTGTTCATTGGAAGGACTGATGTTGAAGCTGAAACTCCAATATTTTGGCCACTTGATGCAAGAGCTGACTCATTTGGAAAGACCCTGATGTTGGGAAAGATTGAAGGCAGGAGGAGAAGGGGACGACAGAGGATGAGATGGTTAGATGGCATCACTGACTCAATGGACATGAATTTGGGTAAACTCTGGGAGTTGGTGATGGACAGGGAGGCCTGGTGTGCTGCAGTTCATGGGGTTGCAAAGAGTCAGACACGACTGAGCAACTGAACTAAACTGAGGTATCAGAATTCTCAAAGCCGCTTTAGTCCTAACAGCCCCAGACTGGAAACAGTCCTGATGCCAATGGACAGAAGAACAGGTGGCTGGGCATACACACCGAGGAAACTAGATCTGAAAGAGACATGTGCACCCCAATGTTCATCACAGCACTGTTTATAATAGCCAGGACATGGAAGCAACCTAGATGCCCATCAGCAGACGAATGGATAAGGAAGCTATGGTACATATACACAATGGAATATTACTCAGCCATTAAAAAGAATTCATTTGAATCAGTTCTAATGAGATGGATGAAACTGGAGCCCATTATACAGAGTGAAGTAAGCCAGAAAGATAAAGACCAATACAGTATACTAACGCATATATATGGAATTTAAAAAGATGGTAACGATAACCCAATATGCAAAACAGAAAAAAAGAGACACAGATGTACAGAACAGACTTTCGGACTCTGTGGGAGAAGTCGAGGGTGGGATGTTCTGAGAGAACAGCACTGAAACAGGTATACTATCAAGGGTGAAACAGACCACCAGCCCAGGTTGGATGCATGAGACAAGTGCTCAGGGCTGGTTCACTGGGAAGACCCAGAGGGATGGGATGGAGAGGGAGGTGGGAGGGGGGATTGGGATGGGGAACACATGTAAATCCATGGCTGATTCATGTCAATGTATGGCAAAAACCACTACAATATTGTAAAGTAATTAGCCTCCAACTAATAAAAATAAATAATAAAAAAAAAAGAATACATCATCAAGAACATGAGAAAGTATGCAGCCAAGAAAGGAAGATGTGGGAAGTGGGATCTTACAAAGAAAAAGTCTTCTATAAAACAACTGCCTTCAAGTCAAGTCAGTAATAAAATTCCTACATAACAACAAAAAAAAAGAAGAACAGGTGGATAGATCGTGCTGTATTTTACAGCAAGAATAATAAATGATCTCAACTACACACAACTCCATGCCAGACCTCAAAGAGAACAAACTGTTATGATTCACTTGATACAAGTTTCAATACAGGCAAAGGCATCCGATGGTGTTAGAAGTCAAGACAGGCATTATCCTGGGTGGCATCTACAACTCTGCTAACACTCTGTTTCTTGAGCTTCATGCCATGACACATGTGTGTTTGCCTCATACATCTAAGTTTTTGCATTTTCTGATATCTAAGCTATACTTTGACAAAATTTATCAAAAGGGGAAAAAAATGGGAAAAGAAATGCAAGGGACTTTCCTGGTGGTCCACTGGCTGGGTCCACGCTCCCAATGCAGGGGGCCCAGGTCCAATATTTGGTCAGGGAACTAGATCCCACAAGCCGCAGCTAAGAGTTAGCATGCCTCAACTAAAGATCCCATGTGCTGCAACTAAGACCCAGTGCAGCCAAATAATTATTTTAAAAAAGAAATCCAAGGGCATGTTCAGCAATTCCAATTCTAGGAAATTATTCTTGCATGTGGATGATGTCCTGGAAAACTGGAAATAGCCTAAATTCCCTGGTGATTAAAGCAGGAGTGGTTAAGTACAACAGCCATATAACGGAATAGTTACTTAACCATGATAAAACACAAGAGTGATCTTTGTTTACAGACATGCAACAGCCTCCAAGACGCATTGTGAAATCAGCCAGCAAGATTCAGCAGGTGCATAGATCATTATCCTCTGTGTAAAAGTATTTCTGTATATACACAGATTCTGGGAGGACCCACGAGAAGTGGTGGGAGTCTAGCTGGTGGCAACATGCTCCGTTGTATACAGGAGGCCCAGTCTGCCTGCTGGACTGCGCCCTCCCCTAGACACTGTGGGGCCTGGTGCCAATGAGGGATTTGGTGATGGCTCAGAGTGAATGACTTGTGCCTGTCTTCAGTTTATAAGCATGTCAATATCTCACTGACTATAAGAAGGACCAGAATGTGGGGTCTGGCAGCAACCTCAGCTTGGGGTGAGTGTGTGTGTGTGTGTGTGTGTGTGTGTGTGTGTGCACGCGCGTGCTTGTGCACGTGTGTGCGGGGATGAATACAAAGGCGTCATCGAAAAGCAGCAACTGGGTAAAAGTGGTGGAGAAAGGAGGAGGGACGAGCATAAGACCTGTCTGTCCGTCACATGGACACATATAGGAAGGACAATGCCTTATGCCTGCAGAGCCCTGAGCCAGCCTGCTGTCCAGGGAGCAGGCACTGAGCTGCTGGTGAGAGGAGCTGCTACTGTAGATTTCCAGAGGGCGGCAGCCACCTCTTCTACAGCGACAAAGCCAGCCATGTGGCCTGGCCACACTGGCAGAGCTGGTGTTTGCATCCAGGTTTGACCTCAAAATCCTGCACTTAGCACCTGGCTGAGCTGACTTGCCATTCAGGGGTCAAGAAGGGCTTCACTGAGGAGTCACACTGAAGTCTTAGAGAGTAAAAGTGGAGAAGGGAAGGGGTGTTCCACGCAGAGGGAATGCCACTTACAAAGTAGAAGAGAGTGACTTCATGTGGTGTAGGGGACACGGGACTCTCTACTGGGGCTATGGGTCAGGAGGGAAAAGGATTTGGGGAACTGGTTTGAATGGTGCAGGAAGCTCTGGCAAGGGCCTGGTTACGCAGAGTCATGGAGTCCCACCTAAGGAGTAAGCCTCAGTCCCATAGCTCTTTGGATTCCAAACTGAGGGTTTCATAACATCTCTACTTCTGGAAGATCATTCTGGCAGTGAGATGAGAGGCAGGCTGCAGGCGATGAAGCTAAGGGCAGAGAGACCCATTGGGAAGCAGTGGAATAATTCAGGTGAGAAAAGGAGAAAAGATGGTGGCTTGAACCACAGCAGGAGTAGGCAATGGAGAGAAGTTAAGAGTTTGAGGGGTATTTAGGAAGAACAACAACACAAAGTAACTGGCAGAAGAAAGCAAGTGTAGGTAAGGGAAGGGTCAAAGGTGACTCAGATTTCTGGATGAAGGGATGAGGTACCTGGTGGGTTTCCTTCCGGAGATGAGAAATCCAGACTGTGGTAGACGGAAATTCTGTTTCAAGGACATTGAACTAGAGGTGTCTGCAGGATGTCCAAGGTTCGAGTGGGTGTGGGGGAGATGGTGCTGGCCTTCATTCACTCATTCAACCAATGGTTACTGTGCTTGCACTGAACCTGGCACCGGAGGTTCACGGTGAATCAGACAAGGGTCCCTAACTACTTGGGAGGAGGGTTCCTTCTGGTCGAGAGACAGTTAACAAATAACTAAAGAAACAGAAAGGTTACAGGCCATGAAAGGTACTGGGAATGACCTGAAGATGAAATGGACAGAAGCCGGAGGCCAGCTTATCATCCCTCTGCCCAACAGAGCAGGCCTGTCGCGGAACAAGCTGGCCAGAGCCCTGGGCCCCATCTGCTTACTTATCCGTACAAGCCGGAGGGCCTGGTGCTCTGGTGGCCTGTTCCTTAGGCTCCGGGATTCTTTTCCTAGGAGCCAGTCCCAACAGGGAAGGTTTCCTTTCCTTTCCTTTCCCCTGCTCTCAGCTTTTAGGGCCGAGGTTTTCTGACCGTGGCCTCTGGACCGTGAACTGTGCCAACCCATATCCGAGCTCAGCAAGCATGGGTCACGTGAGTGGATGAAAGGTGGTCTCATGCCTCGCTGCAGGCTGCGGGGGGAGTACAAATAAACTGAGCCTGTTCTTTACGAACTTTGAGCTGCCGAATGGATAAACCACACCCAAAGAGATACAGGAAACCGAAATGCTGGTGGGAGGTGGGGTAGGCGAAGGGAGCGGGGGTGGGGGTGGGGGATTGGCATTTCTCATTCAGGCCTGAAGACGTCCCAGAGGGGAGTGACGCTCACACCTGGTCTGGGGAGAATGGGTTTCACCAGGTGACTTTTGGGTGGGCATCCGTCTTGCCCTCAATTCCCCACTCTCCCTGAACTAAGCGGAAGCTGCAGCACGGAGCTGCCTGGAGACGGGGGATGGGGGGAGGGTGGCGCGTCCAGCAGACACAAGTCTAGAAGCTTGGGCTCTGGACATCTGCTGCAAAGAGCAGATGCAGGAAACGTAACCTGGGGCTCAAGAAAGCAAAATCTGGGTAGAGGCCTTTAGGTGAGCCGCCTCCACTGTGCTGATTCACTCGGTGGGGACCTGCGCTCTAGCAGGCTGCGGGCAGTGCCCCCCCTCCCACGCGTTTAAGCGCAGACCTTCTCCCTAGCCAGCTCCTTAGGCTCAGGGACTGCCCCGGCCCCAGCTGCGCGGTCAGTCCCCAGCGCCTGGCCGCCCGGGGGGCCGCCGCAGCCGTGGCAGTCACATCGCATCCCAGCGCCAGCGCCGCCGCCGCCGCCGCCGCCGGGACCTTTCCCCTACTTTCCAGGGCCTCAGGCCCCGCCCCGTCGCCGCGACCAAAACACGTGCCGCATCCCGCCCTGCCCGATCACGCCGCGGCCAGGCTCTGATCACGCGGCCCGGCGCGGCGCCGATTGGCCGGCGGCGAACGGGCCGGGCGAGGATTGGCTGCCGCCCTTGGGGCCCCGCCCCCTCCAGGGCGGGGCGTGTTTTGGTTCGCCTCCGCGCTCCGCCCCCGCGCCGCTCCGGCCCCGGCCCCGACCCCGGCCCCGCCCCGCCCCGCCCGCGCCGCGAGGGCCGCGCCAGGGCAGAGACGCGCGGGCGGGCGGAGGCGCGCGCCGGCCGCCGGTGCTCCGGGTGGTCGCCGCCGCCGCCCGCCGCGCACGTGCGGCAGCTGCCGAGCCCCCGAGCTCCTGCCTCGCGGGCGCTTTGTTGCCTCCGGGCCGCCAGCACGATGCACACGCCGGGCTCCGCGGGCCCGGGCGACGCGCCGCGCGTGGTGAGTGGCCGCCCATCGGCGCGAGGGGCGAGGCGGGGACGCGAGGCCTTGTGGGGGCCCGCCGAGTGGAGGAGGGCCCGGGGCCTCGCCGCCGCCGCCGCGCGCGCACAGCTAGGAACCCCGGCGGGTTCGGCTGCCGGGAGGGGCGGCGGCCGTGTGAGGCCGCGGCGGGAGGGGCGGGAAGGGGGCGTGTGTCTCGTGCCGCTCCACGCACAGCTTTGTCCGGCGCTGCCGCAGCGGCCCCGCCCTGCCAGCCCCCGGGTGCGGGGCTATTTCCAGCCATGACGTCACCAGATCCGGTGAGGAGGGGGCCGTTGGGCAGGGCGCGACCGGCGGGAACGCGAGGCAAGGGCTGCGGGGGGCGGGGCAATGCCGAGGGGCGGGGCGGGACGAGGGCTGCGGGGGCGGGGCGCCGGCGGAGGGGCTGGGACTGTGGGAACGCGGCCCGCAGGTGGTGAAAAGGCCGAGGGGGCGGGGCAAAAGCTGGCCGGAGGGTGGGGCGGGGAAAGGGGCGGGGCAATACCGAGGGGGCGGGGCAAGGCATGAGCGGGGCTGGGTGCTATCCGAGGTGCGGGGACTGGGAACGCGGCCCGCCGGCGGTGAAAAGGCCGATGGGGCGGGGCAACAGCTGGCGGGAAGGTGGAGGCGGGGCGAGGGCTGAGGGGGCGGGGTGCCGGAGGAGGGGCGGGGACTGTGGGAAGGCGGCCCTGGGGCGGTGAGAAGGCCGAGGGGGCGGGGCAACAGCTGGCGGGAAGGTGGAGGCGGGGCGAGGGCTGGCGGGAAGGCAGCACGCGGGGGGCGGGGCGCCGCGCCTCTACCCCGGGGGTGCTCCGGTCCAGGCTTGAGGGTCGCACGGAGTTCGCTGGCTGCACCTGGGGCCTAGTCGTCGAACCGCGCGGGCCGCTGAGGAGCCGAGAGAGAGGTCCGGGGGCCCCGCACCGCCCTGTTCCTCCTCGCCAAGCAGGCGACAGGCCCCACGTCTGTGAGTTTGCAGCTCCTTCCGAGGAGGCCCGGAGCGGCGGGTCGAAGCTTCGGGCAGAAGCGGGGCCAGAGTGGCCTTTGTAAAAGGCAGCAGCGTTACCTGGGTCCTGGCGGTCGGGTGGGGGGCAACCTGGGCAGGACAGGTGGGATATTGAGGCAAACTGACTAGAAACTCCAATATTATAAAAAAAAAAGAAAGAAACTCCAATATTTTGGCCACCTGATGCGAAGAACTGACTCATTGGAAAAGACTCTGGTACTGGCAAAGATTGAAGGCAGGAGGAGAAGGGGACGACAGAGGATGAGATGGTTGGAAGACATCACCAGTGTGATGGACATGAGTTTGAGCAAGCTCGGGGAGTTGGTGATGGACAGGGAGGCCTGGCGTCCTGCATTCCATGGGGTCTCGAAGAGTCGGACATGACTGAGCAACTGAAATGACTAGAAGTGTGTATCTTCCTAGATATAAAGTTTCTTTGGGAAGAGATCCGTTCCAGTCTCTTCCTGCCCCTCTCTTGCTTAAAAAGACAGGGTGCTGCGCTGGAAAGCCCTCAGGCCCCGGGCTGGTGGCGGATCTTACACTTTCTTTCGTCCCCTCGCTGGCCTGGTGGCCTCAGAAGTGACTCGGTGCCCCCGGGTGTGGGGACCCAAGCCGAACAGCACAGGCTCTCCTGCCCCGAGCTCTGCTGAGCAATGGATGCCCTGCCTGGTGTGGATCCTCCAGGGTTGTCACAGATGCGTCTGCGGGGATACTCGGGTGGCTTCGCCAGCCGTGGCGCTCTCATCTCAGCCAACCTGAGCCATGGGTGTCTTTTCTTCTTGGCCGGGGATAGTTAGGTACTAGACAGGCTCACACCTCTAGAAATAAGTCTTATTATTCATTTTACTGACGGAAGACAGGAACAAAGCTTAACTTTGTTAAGCGTCAGAGTTTCCTGTGGAAGCCACTGGCCAGCTGAGTTCATTCCTCCTCCTCCCTTCGGCAGAATGCTATCTTGGGGCTCGGTGGTCCTCGGGTGTTCTGTGGGCATCCTTCCTGAAAGCCAGTGTGCGTCCACATGCTGCCCATGGTGCTTGCCGGGCTGCCTTGCGCGTCCCCATCCTGTCTGTCGGGGTGCCCCTCCCTGTGTTTCCAGGGACTGAGGAGCCATCCTGTTGTTCTGCCTTTAGGTTGACATCATGGACATATGTGAGTCAATCCTGGAGAGGAAGCGACACGACAGCGAGAGGTCCACATGCAGTATCTTGGAGCAGAATGATATGGAAGCTGTGGAGGCTCTTGTTTGCATGAGTTCCTGGGGTCAGAGATCCCAGAAAGCCGACCTGTTGAAGATCAGACCCCTCACACCTGTCTCTGACTCTGGGGATGTCACCACGTCAGTGCACATGGACACGGCCCCACCCGAGCTACCAAAGGACTTCCATTCTCTATCAACTCTGGTAAGACGGAAGGAGAGGAGCAATTATTGCAGTGACTGAAGTACGTTTATTAAATGTGCTGAAGAGATCCTAGGTAGATTTGCCTGATGCTGGCTAGCAAGTTCATGTCTTCCCGCTGTGTGGGTCCAGAGGGTGAAAACTTCCTTTTTCTCTTGAAAATAGCTTTCTGTTGATGGTAGTTTGTAGCCATGGGGTGAAAATGTCCAGCGACTGAAACCTGCAGTTTCATGGGAGAAAGCGAAGTGTACTGATTTTCCTGGGAAACTGCAGGGCAGGGCTTCGGTTCCCGCAGATAACCCCAGTCCAGGATCAGGATTGACTGCTGCAGCTGGGGAAGGCCTGTGCTCTGGTGCCGGGTGGCCTTTGTTAGCTGGATTGAAAGCTTGGCCTCTCTGTGGCAGCCAGCTTCTTTCTTGGGTGAGTTGGGTGCAGTCAGGCACTGGTTTTGGTTTTCTTAACTTGCTACAGCTATGAAGTTCCCGGAGAAAACTTGCTTGTCAACTTGGAGACGTTGGGAGCTGTCACTTGCCAACAAAACTGAAGATTATAATCTGATTGTCCTGGGCTGGAAGCTTGTATTGAAAGGAATGTGGAAAACTGACATGGAGGGATGAGAAGGAACTTGTGGGTAGTAGAGAGGGTTGTCCAGGTAGTGGGCCTCACTACCCAGACAGGTCTGACTCTAGGGTGAAGTGCCGGTCTGCCTTGGGCCCCCCACTCCCCACACAGTTCCTCTGGCTCAGCCCCCGATGCCTGGTCACCCCTGTGTCCACTTTCTTGTCCTTTCCATGTGTGTCCACATGACAGACATACAGGTCTTAGCTTATGCTGGTTCCTTCTCCTTTCTCCTCCACCTCTACCCAGATACCACTTCTCCATCAAGCCTTTCTACACACACACACACACCATACCACACACACACGCCCCCACCCACCTGGGTTGAAGTGCCCTGCCTCATGCTCTCAAAGTTATTTGGCATTGGAATTTTCCACTCGGAGGCTGCAAATAAGTGGGAATTGTTGCAGCAGGGGGTCTGTTACACAAAGAGAGGCTTGGTTTAGACAGAACCCCTGATTGGAACATGACCTTTTAGGGATCATTCAGTTAGGTTTTACTTTGCATTCAGTAGGCACAGGATACATGTGTGATTGATGGATAAGTGTGATGATTTCCACTAGAATTTTTAAAAGTTTTTTGAGAATCTAGAATTATCATGTAAAGCACTCATCTTGAACATAGATTTTTATCTCTCATTTGTAGTCCTAATATTTAAATTGTCCATTTCTGTTGATATGCAAGGCCAAGCATGGCATTGGTTATCTTACAACTGAGCAAATGGATGCCTTTGAGAGAGAGGGCAGGAAAAGGGGAGAAAGCTAGGAAGTAGAGCAGCTGATGCAGCCTTTGTATCCACTGGGTGCTACTGTGAGCAGGCCTCGACCAGTCTTTTCTAGATACTTCTTTGTAAAGGCCTTGGGGAGACAACATGATCAAAGTAAGTTTCTTAAAATTTAACCAGAACAACCTTTTCACGTGGTAATTTTGTTTGTTTGTTTGTTTTTAAGTGCATGACTCCTCCTCAGAGCCCTGACCTCCTGGAACCATTGACAGGGACAGTTGTTCCTTCCCAAGTAACTGCTTCCAAAGCCCCCGTGGTCATGGTGGTTCCCCCAGCTTCTGCTGGGGCTGCCAGAGTGCTGAGCAGGACGGCGGAGGGGGGCCTGCCTGGTCCGAAACCAGAGTTGCTGGAGTCAGCTGCCAGCCCGCCCTGCAGGGCCACGGTGACGGGTATCACTGGCCACGCTGGCGGGAGTCCTGCTCCTGCCCACCACTCCTGTCCCACCGCCCAGACTCAAGAACACCAGCTTCCAGCTTGCACAGAAGGAGAAGCACAGTTCCTGGGGCACGTTGAAACTTTGCAGGACATGCACCTCACAGACAGTTTACTTAGCATGAACTCAGTGTCCTGTCAACCTTGCTCGCACAAGTCCAGTGGCCTGATCCCCACTGATAAAGGCCAGCAGGCAGGGTGGCCCATTGCAGTTCAGACCTGCTCACCAAAGAGTTATGAAAACGACTTGGCAAGGAAAGCCACCCCTCTGATTTCCGTCCCCATTCCTAGTCCCCCTGTCCTCTGCCAAATGATCCCTGTGACTGGACCCAGTGGCCTGTTACCAGCTGTTCTAAAGCCACCTCCCCAGGTGTCTGCGGGGCTCGTCAAGCCCGTCTTGCCCCACGTGGCTCCCGCGCCCCCACCTGTGTTCGTGGGACCGTCTGTGCCTCAGGGAACCGTGATGCTGCTTCTGCCCCAGGGGCCCCTCCCCCAGCCTGCCACGTGCTCAGCCGGCAGCATGCCTGTTGGGAACTCCAGGTTCCTGCCCCTTGCGCCTGCTCCAGTGTTCATTGCATCCAGTCAGAGCTGTGCCCCTCAGGTAGACTTTTCCCGAAGGAGGAACTATGTTTGCCACTTCCCAGGCTGCCGGAAAACCTACTTCAAAAGTTCCCACCTCAAGGCTCATCTCCGCACTCACACAGGTGAGTACTGCAGGGTAGGTAGGGTGTGGGGAGGTCAGATCCTGTGGTTAGGAAACACACATCCAGCCTTCTCTTAGTGGGAGCAAAGCTGGAACCCATTGGAGGAGGTAACCATTTTTCTTTGGTTTTGAAAAGCCTTCATCGTCTTAGGGTGAAAGTTAGTACATCTGTCAGTGGTTTTTCTAGAACCTTCCATTTGTAGTGTCATTCTCTGAACCTGTGATCGATAGGCTTTTAGGGTGAGGCTCACGCACTCTCTTTCTCTTCATATTGCAATGGACGCTTTTCTTTGCATTTTAGAAAATGTCTGTTCACGTTCACTAAACACTCTTATCAGTGCGACTTAGGCTTACTGTGGGGAAAGAGCTCTCCAAAGTGTGGAAAATTCTAGAATATTTGAACTTTAAAGAAATTTCGTTTTTTTATTTTTGAAAATTCATAGCTTTAACTCAGAAGTCACAGAAGAAAACTAACTGTAGTGACCTAGTGATCTCTCTACAGTCCTATTATTTTTTTTTTCATTTTCTGGTAATTTTTATTTTTTTTTTTTCCATTTATTTTTATTAGTTGGAGGATAACTACAATATTGTAGTGGTTTTTGCCATACATTGACATGAATCAGCCATGGATTTACATGTGTTCCCCATCCCAATCCCCCCTCCCACCTCCCTCCTCATCCCATCCCTCTGGGTCTTCCCAGTGCACCAGCCCTGAGCACTTGTCTCATACATCCAACCTGGGCTGGTGATCTGTTTCACCCTTGATAGTATACCTGTTTCAGTGCTATTCTCTCAGAACATCCCACCCTCGACTTCTCCCACAGAGTCCAAAAGTCTGTTCTGTACATCTGTGTCTCTGTTTTGCATATTGGGTTATCGTTACCATCTTTTTAAATTCCATATATATGCATTAGTATACTGTATTGGTCTTTAATCTTTCTGGCTTACTTCACTCTGTATAATGGGCTCCAGTTTCATCCATCTCATTAGAACTGATTCAAATGAATTTTTTTTAATGGCTTGGTAATATTCCATTGTGTATATGTACCATAGCTTCCTTATCCATTCGTCTGCTGATGGGCATCTAGGTTGCTTCCATGTCCTGGCTATTATAAACAGTGCTGTGATGAACATTGGGGTACACGTGTCTCTTTCAGATCTGGTTTCCTCGGTGTGTATGCCTAGCAGTGGGATTGCTGAGTCATATGGCAGTTCTATTTCCAGTTTTTTAAGGAATCTCCACACTGTTCTCCATAGTGGCTGTACTAGTTTGCATTCCCACCAACAGTGTAAGAGGGTTCCCTTTTCTCCACACCCTCTCCAGCATTTATTGCTGGCAGACTTTTGGATAGCAGCCATTCTGACTGGCGTGTAATGGTACCTCATTGAGGTTTTGATTTGTGTTTCTCTGATAATGAGTGATGTTGAGCATCTTTTCATGTGTTTGTTAGCTATCTGTATGTCTTCTTTGGAGAAATGTCTGTTTAGATCTTTGGCCCATTTTTTGATTGGGTCATTTATTTTTCTGGAATTGAGCTTCAGGAGTTGCTTGTATATTTTTGAGATTAATCCTTTGTCTGTTGCTTCGTTTGCTATTATTTTCTCCCAGTCTGAGGGCTGTCTTTTCACCTTACTTATAGTTTCCTTTGTTGTGCAAAAGCATTTAAGTTTAATTAGGTCCCATTTGTTTATTTTTGCTTTTATTTCCAATATTTTGGGAGGTGGGTCATAGAGGATCCTGCTGTGATTTATGTTGGAGAGTGTTTTGCCTATGTTCTCCTCTAGGAGTTTTATAGTTTCTGGTCTTACATTTAGATCCTTAATCCATTTTGGGTTTATTTTTGTGTATGGTGTTAGAAAGTATTCTAGTTTCATTCTTTTACAAGTGGTTGACCAGTTTTCCCAGCACCACTTGTTAAAGAGATTGTCTTTTTTCCATTGTATATTCTTACCTCTACAGTCCTGTTCATTCCATCCAGAAGGATTTTCGGCAGTGATGGAAAGTTTTCTGGTCATTAGGAGGGTAGCTACCAGTGACACACACTTGAAATGTGAACAGTCTGAGGAACCTAGTTTTACGTTTTCATGGAGTTTGCATTTATATAGCTACATGGCGCTGGTGTGGAGAAGGAAATGGCAACCCACTCCAGTACTCTTGCCTGGAAAATCCCATGGATGGAGGAGCCTGGTGGGCTACAGTCCATGGGGTCACGAAGAGTCCAACACGACTGAGCAACTTAACTTTCACTTTTCACTTTCATGCATCGGAGAAGGAAATGGCAACCCACTCCAGTGTTCTTGCCTGGAGAATCCCAGGGATGGAGGAGCCTGGTGGGCTGCCGTCTGTGGGGTCGCACAGAGCCGGACACGACTGAAGTGACTCAGCAGCAGCAGCAGCAGCAGCATGGCGCTGGTGGCTACCATGTTGTTTATCTGGGGTGTGAGGTTGCTGGTAGATGGAACTTCTGTTTTTTGATTGATTTGGCCTGAGTGTCTTGGTGGCTCTCTTACTCTTTGAGTTAGTGTCAGTTCTGTTTTCAAGGGTCCTGTGGCTAAATAGTCTGCTCACTAAACTCAGCTTACAAAGATTCACATACATTCATACATGAAAGCACAGTAAGAGGTCACAGGTTCTGTAGTCAAGATGTGTTTCATAAGCGCTCTTGATCATGGAACCCAGGTGTCTGCTGGTGGCCTGGGGGACGGCAGTGAATTATGGAATACAGCTGAGGAAAAGCTGAACTGAAGAGAGTGGTTTACTCTGGCAGTTTACTCTGAGATGCATTTGAGGTAGAGCGGTTTGTAATTCGCACATTAAAAGTCTAACCGTGGTAGCTCCCACTTGCAGAATGAAGTTGCATCTGGAACGCAGGCCGTATAGGAGCTCTACCACCCTCCCCGCTGTGGAGGGGCTGTGTGCTTCAGGGATGAGCCCCACACCTGGCCCATGAAGAATTTGCCTCTCTGGCTTCACCTTCTCTCCCCAGCCCCACAATGCCCCTGTTCACCCTCTGCCCATCTCTACTTACTGAAAACCCTGTAAGAGCCAGTTCTTAAAGTATCTCCTCATCTCTCCTCCTTTCTTTGCCCCTAGTGGTTTGCTCTGTTTTTCACTACGTTCTTCCTTTGTGTTTTAGTTATTTGTATACTTGTCTGATCTCACTGAATATACACTCGGTGTCTGTCACAGGAGCCTGACTCTAGTAAGTCATGATTGATTATTGGTGCTGCAGGGTCAGTGTGAACAGGTATCTCTAAGGGGCTCCTTGACTTGGCAAGCTCTACTTCTCACTGACACTACTGAGGTGAGCTTCAGATCACGTCCAAACACAGATTCCACATCTGGGGATGCAGTGGGATTATGTCTTACTGTTCATTCGGTCAGCTTCCCTTGGTAGAAATACTGACAGGATGGCATGAAATAAGGTGATCAAGCAAGCTGTCTTCAGGTTTCCCAAAGTTCTTAAGTGTCAGTAACCATAAAGGTTCTGAAGAATCAAGTTCCGGTGCTACTTTGTATACACTGAATTGGAGTTTTTGTAAGAAATAGAAACCTTGGCTAAGTTTACGTTAGATAAGATGATTTTTCACTGTACCAACCTGAAAATGTTTTCCTAGGATAAAGTAGAGTGGGCAAAGGCTACATTTTTGCTAAGTTGAAAACATGGGACACTTTATAAATCCCACACCAAAGGGTTGTCTCTCTCCAACATCTGGCCACCTGATACGCTGCCACCGGTGGTGGTTTCCTGGAAACGGGTAACTTTATTTATGTTTTCAACATGGGGTCTTTGAAATCCAACAAGTGTGAGCCCTTTTTTTAGAGTGGTTCATAAAAACCACTGGGATGCTGAATTTTCCTGTTAAATCTGCTTTGAAAATACCAAATATTTAGTTGATGTCTCTTCAGCACTCATTAACTCAGAACCATTTATTCACCACCTATCATCCAAACTGCTGTGCTGGGGGGCTAAACTACATAGATGGATGCACTAGACAAGTCGTAAACCTTCTAGGAGGAAGGTCATGACAGCACCCCAACAGCATTTAACATATCCGTTCACAAGGTTGCACAAGCAGTGTATGATGGTCACAGCCTGGTCAAGGTGAGGGCTTCGGGAGGCAGGAAAGGGCGCACTCCTGCTGGCTGGAAAGGCCCAGAAGGACTTTGCAGACAGGTGCTCCCTGGCTCGCCTCTGTACCTCCAGGGAGACACAGTATAGGTGGGACACCTGCCAGGTGCTCTGAAATGAAGTGAATGACAGAAGCATGAGGCTTGTGACAACAAGAAGTTAGCTATTAGAATTCTAACCAGTCTTGTAATTAACCTCATCATCAGTGTAATAACAGACATGAAGATGGATTTAATGATTCTGAGAAGTCGTGAAGGTCCTGGGAGGGTTTTTTTTAAAGATGTGCAGCTTCAGAGAGCAAAGGAATTCTTCTTTTATTTTTTTTAGGAATTGTTTTCAAGAATCTTCCTCCTACCCCAAGTTCACAGTCAAAGATTTTAATTTGAAAACATGGTGTGGCATCCCTTATATGTGGAATCTGAAAAGAAATGATACAAATGAACTTACTTACGAAACAGAAAGAGACGTAGAAAAAGAACTTGTGGTTGCCAGGGGGGCGAAATGGTTAGGGAGTTTGGGATGGACATGTACACACTGCTCTGTTCAGAATGCATGAGCACCAGGGTCCTACTGGACAGCACAGGGAACTCTGCTCAGTTATGTGACAGCCTGGATGGGAGGGTGGTTTGGGGGAGAATGGATAAATGTATAAGTGTGGCTGAGTCCCTTTGCTGTTCACCTGAAACCATCACAGCATTGTTAATCGGCTGCACCCCAATGCAAAATAAATGTTCAAAGATAACAATAAAGATTAGATTAATTCAACATCCTGGGACCGTGACATGTTGCGTCTTAGGTGTGGCAGGAAGAAACACGTCTTGGACAATTTCTTGACTTCCAAATAACCTGTTACCGGAATAATAGGGATTACTTGTCTCTTAGGTTTTCATGAACAGAATTTTAAAACGACATGACTTAACGTGTCCATTAAGGTGCTGGGCATTTACGTTTCTCATGTGTTTTCTCGCCCCTCAGGAGAGAAGCCTTTCAGCTGCAGCTGGGACGGCTGCGACAAGAAATTTGCTCGTTCGGATGAACTCTCTCGCCACCGCAGAACTCACACTGGGGAGAAGAAGTTCGTGTGCCCAGTGTGCGACCGGCGTTTCATGCGCAGCGACCACCTGACGAAACACGCCCGGCGCCACGTGGCCACCAAGAGGGTCCCCGGCTGGCAGGCGGCGGTCGGCAGGCTGAACAGAGTGGCCTCCGCAGAGGACCCTGGGGGCCCGCCGGAGCGTGCGCCGGCCTCCGCCTGAAAGGGCCGCAGAGGGGTGGGTGATGGACGGGAATTTTCCAAAGCCTTTTTTTTTTTTTCAGGAATCATGGAAGTGATGGTTTTCTCTCCAAAAACAACAACAAAAAGTTGTCTTGAGGGCCAGGGGAGCTGGTTCTGATGAACGTTATGTTAACTTGTCTTTTTTTTAGGTTGGGACCCTGTTAAGTATCTTTTGTAGTTTCAGAAGTTCTTTTAAGGAAATGGAAGAAGATTTGGTAATCTAAATCACCAGCATTCAGACACACAGTTTGGCAATAAATTTTGCAAAATTTGGATTTTTACAACCTTCCTATTCCTGTTTTGTAGGATTGAGACAGGGTACTAATTTTTATACTGTTTTTTATAAAAAAGATACTTATATTGTTGGTTCTCAGATCACTGATTTCTATATAGATGATTTTACAGTCTTTTCAGTGTTTAACATTTTTATAATAACCCTGCTTTTGGTAAAGTTGGCACATTATTCAGGCAAAAAAAAAAATTTATAGCTCTTCAATCAGGCCTTTTAGATCTACGAGGTTTTAAAATCAGAACTAGTCGAATAGGGGCCTCTTAAAGAAATGGGTGCGGGGGAAAACCTTTGCAGGCAGCTTCTTCCTAATACTCTCAAGGGAAATTCCAGACAAGAGTTTCTTTTAAGGCTTTATGTAGCCCAAGGAATTAGAATTTTCTTTAAGTAGAACTTAGTCACCTGTGTCTGTGGTGTGACTTGTGAAGATTGTGCCCCAGAGATGAGCTTAAAATAATCGGTAGATATCCAGTGAGCAGAGAGCTGCTGTAGCATCTCAGTGTCTGTGGTCAATTCACAGTCTTCTGTCTGTACCTCAGACACCAAGAAAAGATGACTTAAGCACTCAGACCCAGCTGCTCTGTCCCCTTGACTTCCTTTGCTGTGGCCTTACACAAGTGTTTTGTGGGTAGAATCACTTCTTAGAGAAAAAGATGTCCTTAGTGGTTGGAGGAACTTTTCATTGAAGGAAAGCTTATGTGAGGTGAAGTAGCTGTGTGTGCGGTCCAGCTGCCGTGTTCCAATTCCTTTGTTTATTAAGTATTGGTGATGAGGAATGTCAGTAACACCAAACAGCAATAATCCTACCAAGCTGTCCTCTCATTCACATCGTTGGAAAGGAGTTGTTTTGATCAAACAGAACAGTACTTGGAATGGGGTATTTTGCTTAGAGAAGAGACCACGGGCCTCACTGAAGCCAGAGCACAGGTCCCAGCATTGTAGAGACTGCACCCCGGTGTCCAGGAAGCTACTGAGACTGCCTCCACTGGGCAGCCTTGGGAACTCAGGCAAGAGAAGATGTCTAAGGACCATGGCAATGTCGCTCTGCCCTTTGAGCCTGGGAATGGTTTTTATCATGCTGTATGTAATCAGATTCTGTCTTTGCTGCTGATTTATTTGCATTTGCCTTTATTAAAATGATGGTAAGGTGAAATATTGAGTAAGTACAGTTAGGCTTTGTGTTCAGGTCTTTTTTAGTCTTGATAGCCCTCACCCGGTCATTCATTGTATGTCACTTGATACCCATTAAGTTACTCTTTAGTATCAACTGCTGATTGACATACAGGTCTGTAAGTGCTGGCTGTGTTTCAGAGGCTTCCGTGTCTTTGGTCACTTCTATAGCTAAGTATTCCTACTGGTCATGAGACATACTGTAGTTACAAGAGAACCAGAATTCAATGTACATAGCTCTTGTTTCCCCACCACCCCATCCTTTCTCCCACTCATGCCCTAGATCAGCATAAACATTGCTATGTGTATGCTGTAAATGGCATTAAATTCGGATATTTTTCATAGCTAACACAAAATAATATTGGTCCGACTAAGGTTCTGGTGCATAATACGTCTCTGAGTGGTTGCTTGTCACACTGAATGAAGTTCATTCTCTGAACAGTGTCGTTTTTGAAGAATAGGTGTGCTAAAAAGGAAAAAAGGTTTTGATTTACACTTCCATTTCCTGATGAGACTTTGAAATACCTTCTGTAAACATTTTGGGCCCTCTGTTGTTGATGGAAAGATTGTAAGTTGGGAAACAGCTTCACCTGAAAAACACAACGTGAGAACCAGAGCCTTGCGGGGCGTGTTCAGCATGAGGTCCCTCCGTGCGCCATGGCGTCGGAGGAGCACGCGGGAGGCACGGCCCCTAGTGCACTTTACTGCCCAAGCAGTTTTGCTTGTTCTTTTTTTGACTTTGAGCCTTTTAAAGTAGTTTCAATGATAAAATTTTAAATGTTTCAGAATTATGTTTTATGTAACAGACTTTGACATATTATTTAAATGAATATGTGTGATGTAACTCTTTTCTTTGAATCATATAAAACTCTTTGGATTTGCAAACTGGACCTGTGTCCTGAACCGTGATGTACTGTTTCACTGTACTGTGATGTACCCAGTGCCTGACTACCACCCTCCATCTTTGTTTTCTGGGATTCTGTTCGGCCTTCGGGTTCTTCGGAGGATTCTTTCTGAAAGAAATCATGTGAAGAGGCAGTTTCCGTGTTGGCCGCTCTGACGTCGGGACTGGTCTTGGCAGAACAGGACCATGGGTGCCGGATAACCCGCGAGCCTTGTCCTCAGGCTCTCTGTGTGCCAAGAGGGGATGGGAGGCAGTCGCTTCCCGCCCTCCCCCCACCCCCAGCCCAGGCTTCCAAAGAACATCCAGGAGCCACAGCCTTCACGCCTGCTACTGGAGTCAGTGCAGTTCGGTCACTCAGTCGTGTCCGACTCTGCGACCCCATGGACTGCAGCACGCCAGGCCTCCCTGTCCTTCACCAACTCCCGGAGTTTACTCAATCTCATGTCCATTGAGTCGGTGATGCCATCCAACCATCTCAACCTCTGTCGTCCCCTTCTCTTCCCCCCTTCAATCTTTCCCAGCATCAGGGTCTTTTCAAATGAGTTAGTTCTTCACATCAGGTGGCCAAAGGGTTGGAGTTTCAGCTTCAGCATCAGTCCATCTTCCAATGAATATTCAGGACTGATTTCCTTTAGGATGTACTGGTTGGATCTCCTTGGAGTTCAAGGGACTCTCAAGAGTCTTCTCCAACACCACAGTTCAAAAGCATCAATTCTTTGGCACTCAGCTTTATGGTCCAACTCTCACATCCATACATCACTACTGGGAAAACCATATCCTTGACCAGACGGACCTTTGTTGGCAAAGTAATGTGAGTACGTTCTTGCTAAGCCACTGTGCTGGGGCTGTGTGTCCACACCCCACCAGAGGCGGCCCAGTGGCCTCGGTTCCTGGTCCTCAGGCTCGTCTGTCAGCAGCCCTGAACAAGGTCGATGGCTCCCCTGCAAACCACACCACCCTATTGTCCTGTTAATCTCACCGCTCCTTCTCTGTCTTCGTTCCTCTCCCTGACCCCTCTTGTACTCTCTTCACAACCTTGGTGAGCTTTTCCAACCTTGTGATTTAGATCAAAATGATCTCTGTACCATAAAGACCCCTGCATTTTTGTCTCCTTTACACTTACGCACCTGGCTTCAAATTCCTATATCCAGCTGTCTGCTTGATACCTGTCTAACCAGCATCCCAACCTATAAATGATCAAACTCCTCAACTCCCCCTGCCCAGACACTTGCTTTTCTAACAGTTGACCCCACTGTCTTTAAAAATAATAGGGAGTCTATCCTAGCTGTTCAGGTGCAAAACCTTGGAGCACCTGAGACAGGCCTGGGTGCAGATCTGACTCCATCTAGCTGTGTTTGGCTGAGAAAGATACTGGACCTTTAGTTTCTTTATTTATAAAGTGAAGACTAGGTAGAGAGCAGGGGCCTGTCTCAGGGTCTGGCACTTGTATTTTGCACATAGAAGAAAAAGCCCTAGTTGTTTACCAAAAGCAACCAGGGATCCTTGAAGGGTAACTGCTTGGAGCACAGATATAACAGAATGGGCTTAAAGTATTCTGTTGCCATCTGCCGTCAAGGGTGTCAGGGACTGCTAAATGGCATAGGGCTCCCACTGGCCAGGCTGTGACAGTTTAAAGATGAACGTAATAGTAATAAGAATTTCACACTTCTACCCAAGATGGAGTTACAGGAAAAGCCAAATATACTCTCACACCCAACATAACCAAAATAAAGTTATCAAACGAGAGTTTTCTAGGAACTAGACCTTAGGTCATTCATGAAAGACAGTGACCCTGAGAGACAGGATGTAAATGGGGTGCACCCTGTAACTGCCCAGATTTGCGGCTTTGAGGAAATTGCCAGACTGTGATGCAGGGACGGGAACTCATGAGAGACCCAGCAGAGTCCCCAAGCTGAGCAGATGGAGCTGAGGGTCCAGGGATGCCAAGGTGATGGGGTGTGGGGCAGGGTGCCAAGGTAGAGAAACAGCCCAGAAAACCCAGGAGATCTACAGAGGGTGTGTCTAGCGGGGAGAACACCTTGACACCGAAGGCAAATCGTGTGCACAGGGGCGCGTGTCCATCCTCTGGGCTGAGGAGTCATTACTTGCATCACTTCTCAAAGCGCGACCCAACGTGGTTGGATCAGGGCTCAAGGCTAAGGCTGCGTGGAGAAGCCCACAGGGTGCGGGCGCTGGGCCAGGGCAGTGGCTGGGCCTCGGGCTTGGTGTGCTGGGTACCTGACCCCTCGTGGCCCCTGCTCGGTATTGGAACCCGGGGAGATGGCTATGTGTGTGTGGATCACGAGAGCTGGGACAGGAGGTGCCCAGACGGTTTTGCTGAGGGACATCCCTACCAAGGGGGGTCTTCCTAGGTGGCACAGAGGTCAAGAACCTGCCTGCCAATGCAGAAGATGCGGGAAAACCAGGTTCAATCCCTGGGTTGGGAAGATCCCCTGGAGAAGGGAATGGTAACCCACTCCAGTATTCCTGCCTGGGAAATCCCATGGACAGAGGAGCCTGGAGGGCTGCAGTCCGTGGGGTTGCAAAGAGTTAGAGACAGCTGAGCTACTGAAGAACAACAAGCTTTTCTGGAGCACTGATGAGTGTGCCTCTGCTCACTAGAATCAGTGCGTCCTCACTGGTGGGGACCAGATACTGCTACCGGGACCCCGGCATCTCGTAGAGGGCCGGACTCAAAGCAGTAGGGGCTCAGAAAATGAGAATGAATGTGGGTTGAACAGATGCTCATGGGAACATCCACCCTCCCCTGCAATCTCAGCCCACCCAGAATGGCAGCCCAGTGAGAATCAGACCTGAGACTTTGGCACATCAAGGGGCGTGTCCTGGGAAAAATTTATTTTAGGTGAGGATGGGGAGCCTGAGCTGGGCAGGGCCCCTTTGAGAAGGCCTGTGGCTGGCAGAATGAGGGCCATGGCTCCCTCCCCAGGAGGAAGGACACGACATTTCTCAGAGCTGGGGACAGGGTGCATTTTTTAAATTCCTGCGCTTGGGAGCCTCTTAGAGGAACCCGCCACCACACAAAGCAGGAGGCACGTCTGTGGCACTGAGACTTTTCTGGACATCAAAGTGTCATTGTCACTTTCAACACAGAGACGTTTTTCTTCCTGCCTCTGTTTCAGCCACATTCCCTGTGTCCATGAGAAGATCCCACACTCAGCTCCACGGCAGAAAGCTGCAGCTCAGAGGCAACACCAAGCGACCAAGAGAAAGCCCGGAGCAGCGCGGGGCACCCAGGAGGCCCTTTCCACATGCCTAGTGCAAGAAGCACTTGCTACCAGGCTGGCACCCGATTCCCCACCACCAAGCGTGATCGGCCTGCCTCCCCTGGACACAGGGTGGCAACACCTCAAAGCTGGGACACGCCGCTTTATTGTCAAACACCATCCAGAAGACACATTTTTTTCCTGAATTGGGGGAATAA
This sequence comes from Cervus elaphus, assembly GCF_910594005.1. Taxonomy (NCBI): domain Eukaryota; kingdom Metazoa; phylum Chordata; class Mammalia; order Artiodactyla; family Cervidae; genus Cervus; species Cervus elaphus. The sequence continues at coordinate 19,210,690 of NC_057825.1, forward strand.
AAAAAATATGAAGACCTGAGAATGACCGCTGTGACTTCTCAGCTTTGATGAAGTGTATTCACCCCATTGGTGACATCAAATGTCATGAGGAATTCTTTTCCTTAATGCTTTTGTTTCGTGAAGGGTTTTATGAGGTTTCCATGGGAAAGTACAGGGTGTCAACTTTCTGGCTGAATTAATTCACCAAATGAATGATATAAAACTAAACATTTACATTGTTAAAGTCAAGGCCTGATCTGTCTAGTAGGGAGAAACAAAATTTTAACTTCAAAAAGAAGTATCTGTATTATTATGATAATAACAGGTTTAATCTTCATATCAAAACAAATGGTTTGGGCTTGGATGAGAAATAGCTCTGGTTTGGGGGAGGTTCTGAGCCAACCCTCTGGGGCATTTGCTGGAAGGATCCATGGTTCCATCAAAGCCTCGAAGTTTAAAATCTCCCTGCCATGAAACATCTGATCAAAGGCACCCTTGCCAAGTCACAGAGGTTTGTGGAAATGCCTGTTTGCCCATTTGGGCAGCAGGCCTGTGGCCTGGGCACGGTGCCAGGTGGCCGTTCCTCGAGCCCTGAGATGCTCTTGCAGGTGACGCTGTGGAGGAATCACCTGTACGTGGGTGGGGAACACTGGACAAGCTGAGACCCGTTCTGGCTTCAGGAGGCGAACAGGTACCCTCTACGTGCCCTTCTTTTTTTACCCACGTCCTGGCCAGCTGCTCTGGAGGGCCTGCCTCCCAGGTCTCCCCCCTCCTGGGCTCTTTATCGCCTGCTACCCTGAACTTTCAGACAGCAGCCACGCTGGGCCCACAGCAGGGGCCTCCCTTCCAGTCAGGCTGTGGGTCTCCCCCAAGGGCCCCCTGGTTCACAAGGCACTGGCTTCCTCATTTGTCCACTGGAGATGTTCTAAGGCTCTTCTGGCCTCACTGCTGTGATTTTCTTCCTTCTACCAGGTGGAAGAGCAGGTGGCCCTGAGCACGTGGGACTGGGGCTCACCCCCAGCAGGGGAGGCAGTCCCGTGCCCCCAGGGGAACAAGGAGACCAAGGACGCCTGGGATGTGTAATCCCAGATGGTCAGAGCAGGGGGGTGGGGGACACAACTCTGGGACTCACTTTCTAGAGAGGGACCCCGAGGCCCAGAGTGGGGAAGTGACTGCAGGTTAGTTCGAGGGCAAGGATCAGAACTGGGGACTCTGGCTCTGGTCCCCCCACAACACACACACTGCAGGCGCACATGCCTCTCTCTGGGGAGGGGGCTGGGCTGTGGCTCTGAGCGGCCTCCGGCACCAGGGAAGGAAGATCCAGCCAGGCAGAAGGCTTGGGCTCAGTCCCTGCCGCTCTGGGCGCAGCTGGGACCCAGCAGCCTGGGTCTCACCTGGGAACTGCTGAGACCTGCAGACTCATAGGCCGTGCCCCAGACCCATGGAATCAGAATCTGCAACATCTCCATGAGACTCATTCACAAACCTGAGGGTGACTCCCTCCAGCTCCGCAAGGCATACCTCCTAGATGTGCCCTCCAGTGGGAGACCTCCCCGGGGCGCTGTGGGACACGTGTGAGGCCCTGTAGCCTCGTGTCTGAGCCACACTCAGCTAATGAGCCTCCCTTGGAGCACGTGGCGAGTGGGCATCAGAAAGGGAAAGTGTTTCAGGATTCGAGAGACCCTTGTAGATGGCTCTCCCCGGCACTCGCACCTTCCTTCTGCCTGGGTCTGCACGGCTGATCATCTCTTGCCAGCAAGCACGATGACCAGCAGCCAGCCATGTTCAGAACTGTCTGAATGTGGATTTGAAGAGGCCAGTTGTGAAAGATCTTGGAACGTGCGCCCCCAGCCAGTTCTGGTCAGATGGGGCTGGGTCTGGGAGGAATGGCACGTTGGTTGGTTGCTGGGTGACAGTGAGGCTGCTGCTGCACCGGCCTCAGCAGCAGTACTCCCGCTCAATGCTGGCCATCAGCTCCTCCTCGGAGTAGTCATATGTGATAGCCGACTGCCTCTCGGGCTTCTTGTGGCAGCTGCCTGGGGCCCTGTGGGTGAGAAACACAGACACGGAAAGCAAGATGTTACCTTCAAACTCCACATCTCTACTGGACAGCTGCAGTTGCCGTGGATGGAATTCTGATCCATCCTCAAACTCAGACTGAAAACCTCTGCCCTGGGGACACATCCTCAATCTCTTCCATGAGCAGCTCCTGACTCATTCTTCGGTTTCATCTCCTGCTGTGTAACCCAAGGCCTTACCCTGTGAGGAAGCCAGTGACTGCAGTGCTTCAGGGTGAGGGCCTGGGGGTCGAAAGACCTGGTTTGCATCCCAGCTCCACCACTTACTAGCTTAGTGACAGTTTTCTCTAAAATGGAACTGCATTCCTAAGTTCATTCTGAGGCATAAATGAGACCATGCATGGATGGCATGTGACCCTGAATCTTGCACCCTGCAGAGCCCTCAGAAAGGTGAGCTGTGTTGAGATTCTCTATCGGCTGACTCACTCCTTGTGTCTGCACCCTCAGGGGCTCTCGCAGGAGCTGCGCCTACAGGACAGCATTCGGCGTCGGGGTCCTCTGGATCGTGACCAGGCCCCCCACCCACTGGGCAGTGTATTAAGTGACCAAGTCCTGGCTCCTCGTCCCACTGCTTGGACTCTGGTTCCCACCAGCCTCGACCCACAGCCCATGCCCTCTCTGGCTTTCTGGACTTCGCTGTGACCCCAGACTCCCCTGAGGAGGGAAGGGGCCGGCAGTCCAGACCCTGGGGAGGGCCTGTGTGGCTTCAGAGCCTGCTCCCCGAGGGCACAGCCCTGACCACACCTGCAAAACTCTCCCCTTCCAGTCACTGTGCCAGGACCTGCCTGGGAGTCACCCAGCCCTGAGCCCAGGGCCTAGGGCAGTACTCAGCACGCTCCCACCGAAGTCTATTGAGGGACTGAATGAATGAATGAAGTACTCCTGGTGAAGGACATCCTGGAATGTGCATGTGAGGGGACGGGACCTATTTGTTTCAAAATAAGAATAAATAGCTAATTCTTTCAAGGCGGAATTTAATCCTCCTAACGTCCTTGGGTTGATGAAATTCACTGAAATTCACTGCCAGTTATCTTTACAATCAGTAAAAATACGCAGCTGGGACTGAGCAGTGTGGGCACCAGGATGGGCCCGTGTCCTCAGCATCGCCATAGGCACGGGTTTCCGGGTCAGCTGAGCAGAGCTGGCCGCTGGTAGCTGGTCACTGCAGTGGGACCCGGCGCCCGGTCCCGTATGTGAGCCCACGGGGCCGAGCCCCCCTGGAGCTGGTGTGTGAGGCGCTGCCAGTGCTGTCTGCAGAACGCGTGAGGGGCAGGGGGCTGCCAGGGAGGATGGGTAGGGATGCTCCACTCTGCCGAGGGAGGCTCTGGCCTTGGCGGGAGGCTGAGTCAGTGTACAGGCTCTCACCGCTCCACCTCCAGGGCCACGATGGAGGCCCTGTGCGCACCTAGCCTCCTACTTAACAGCAGTGGCCCTGAGGCAGGAAACGGATGGGCCCCCTCCCCATGGTAAAGCAATTGAGATACATTCTCTATGTTCTGAAACTCCAAGACGAGAATAGCAGGGCAATTAAGGGGGGAGGCTGGACCTTGCACAAACCACGTATTTCTCATTCCCAAAGTCAGGAGACCTCCCCAACCATACGTGCATAGAAAAGGCTCCTTGGAGGTCAAAAGAGGAGCAATGTCAAGGGATGCTCTACCCAGACACCTTTCTGGTAGGATCCATCTTGGCTAAGAGAAACCTGTGCACATATGGGAGGATCCTGAGATATACAAAATATGGACTGTGAACCAGGCAAATCAGCATGATTGGCCAAAGGAAAATTGGAAGAAAATATCCCATAAAAGTGGAGAAAACATTGGCGATCCACTCCAGTATTCTTGCCTGGAGAGTCCTATGGACAGAGGAGTCTGGCAGGCTGCAGTCCAGGGGTCGCAAAGAGTCAGATGCAACTAAGCGACTAACACTACACTATTACTACTATTATGTGGAGAAGGAAATGGCAACCCACTCCAGTATTCTTGCCTGGAGAATCCCATGGACAGAGGAACCTAATGGGCTACAGTCCATGGGGTCCCGAAGAGTCGGACACAACTGAGCGACTAAACCACCACCACCACCATCCCATAAAAGTAATTCAAACTACTATGAGAGCACTGCTCAGGAACTCAGGGACTATCCTGCTGAGTCCGCCTGTATCTATCCACGGACTGTACTCTTTTCCCTGCTAATAAATACTTGACTTGCTTCACTACTTTTCGTCTTTGTGGATATTTTTTCCTGCAAAGCTGAAGGGCCAGGGTCCTTGTCACTGACCACTTGTCTAGTGGCCAGGAACTGGTGCTCTCAACGCCGTGACCCAGCCCATCTCTGGCTGGGAACCCAACCCCGCTCCAAGCTGTTGCAGGCCAGGCCACCCACAGCTCTTGGTTTCAGCCCTCCTTCTCCCCTAGACCCTGTTCTAAATGCCATCAGCCTGTGATCGGGGTCCTGTTCACACCTCCACACCTTGCTTGTGGCTCCGGCCATCTGGCGCGCTCTTGCCCTCCTTGGTGAAACCACTCGTCCTCCAAGCCATTGAAGCCTCAGCTCCTCCATGAGCCCTCCGGCTGCTTCTGTCCTCTCTTGGACTTCCCTTGAGCCCATCTGAAGAGACCCCACTCTTCTGGGAAAGGCTTTTGCAAATGTTTGTTAAATAAGGGAAACCAGCAAGGTTCTGGCCCCGCAACCATTTGGAACTGGTAATAAAAATAGCTGTTGAGCCAGCGTTTTCACAGCTTTTCACATCCATGGTCTTGAGCACCACCATCCCCTGCGTCCCAGGGACAAGGGCCATCACGGTGACTCCTTAGAGATGAGAAAGCAAGGGCAGATGGGCCGGGGCCCAGGTCAGCCCAGCCCAGCCTCCGGGTGCAGGGTGCTCTGGGGGCCCTGGGAATCCTCACACAGCCCAGGGCCATGCCGACACCAGAAGCCTGGAGTCCTCAGCTGACACTTTCCAGGGGGTTTAAATGTGTTTTCCTGCTAACATGTAATAGGATTACATGTGACCTGGTCCCCAGGTGACTGGGGACCCACCCGTCATCCCTCTAGGCTGGAAAGTCCTGAAGGCCAGGACGGCACCTCATTCACGGATGAGCACTGCACACAGTTTCCGAGTGAATGAGTGATGGCAGGCACAGAGATGCAGGTGCCTGGGGGGTGGCAGGGGAGGGGAGCTGTGATTTCTTGCAGAGATGCACCTCCCTGCCCCATACTTACTCAGAGACATGGCTGCCCTCTGGGTGGTCTTCAGCGCTCTGCTTTGGGGACACCTTGAGAAGGACAAACCGAAGAGGCATCAGAAGGTTGTCGGTGCTGCAGCCTGCCTTTGCACTGGCTTCCTGCTGACAGAGAGCCACTGCGTTCAACCCACAGCTAATAAACGAGCACTGGAAAGTGGAAGGTCTCCCCTGGTGTCTAACTCCAACTGCCTGTTCTGTAGGTAGGAAGCTGAGGCTGAGGGGAGTGACCTACACAGCTCACACTAAGAGACCTTCCTCCCTGGGAGCTACCATCTAGCAAGCCCCCACCTCTCACTCTGGGAGTGGAGGTCCTGACCTCCATCCAAGCCCTTGCCTGGCAGCCTGCCCTGCTGCTCTGCTACACCTTGTCTGTCCGGAGTCAGGAGTGCACGGGCGTTGCACACGTCTGTCTGCAAATTCTACCAATGATTTATGCCTGTCCTGTCGCTAGCACCGCCCCGTCTCAATGACCACAGCTTCAGATGAAGCTGGACTGGTCCTGGTTCTTTGCACTTCCAAACATGTGTGTTGTAGTCAGCTTCTCCCCCTTGGGGGTTTTGTTGGGGTTGAATCAATATGCAAATCATTTCAGGCAGACTTGATATCTTTTTTTAAAAATTGGAGTATAATTGCTTTATAGTGTGGTGTTGGATTCTGCTGTACAATGAAGTGAATCCGCTATAAGTATACATATATCCTCTGCCTCTTGAGCCTCCCTCCCTCCCACCCCCTGTCTATGTCATCACAGAGCACCGAGCTGAGCTCCCTGTGCTATACAGCAGCTTCCCACGAGCCATCTGTTTTATACATGGCAGTGCATAGATATGGGCTTCCCTGGTGGGTCAGATGGCAAAGAATCTGCCTGCAACGCGGGAAACCTGGGTGCGATCCATGGGTTGGGAAGATCCCCTGGAGGAAGGCATGGCAGCCCACTGCAGTATTCTCTTTCCTGGAGAATCCCATGCACAGAGGAGCCTAGTGGGCTACAGTCCATGGGGTTGCAAAGAGGCGGATACGACTGAGCGACTAAGCACAGAAGCACACAGTGTGTAAATATATCAATGCCACTCTCTCAATTCACCCTGCCCTCTCCTTCCCCCTTCCCTGTGTCATAATCTCTATAATAACAAGCCTTCCAGTTCATAAACAAGGAACACCTCTCCATTTATTTAGGATTTCTTTAATGTCTTTTAAGAAATCTTAATCATTTTCCCTGGAGAAGTCATAGACACCTCTTTTTAAACCAATTTCTAGATACTTAGATAATATCTTTTTTCAAATAAAATTTTATCTTCTACCTGCTTGTTTGTGCAGAGATACGATTGAAACACATACATTTCATGTTTAGCAGTTTTACTAAGCTCTCTTAATTAGCCCTAATAATTTATTTGTAGATTCTTTTGGACTTAATTTCTTCCCATTCACGTTATGTGGGAATTATGGCCATTCAGTTTTTTTCCTTTCTGATCCTTACATATTTTGCCCCTAGCCTTCCTGCACTGGCTAGGACATCCAGTACTACCTTGAAAACAAGTCATGATAATAGGCATCTCTGCCTTGTTCCTGTAGTGAAAGGGAAAGATTTAATTATTTCAAATATAGTATTAGTTTTGCTGTGGCTTTTCCTCAAGCTGTCTTTCATCAGATCCCAATCTCTCTGTGCTGGTCATTTCTTCAGCTCTGTCTTCCAGGGCACTGATCTTCTCTAAATCTCTAATTTCCTGTTCACCCAAACCATCAGAATCTTTAATTTTGTTTATTGTATCTTTTATTTCTACAAGCTCTATTTGGTTGTTTTTCAAATATGCTAGGTCACTTTCAATAGGTCCTTCTTCACAAATCATGCATGTGTGCTCAGTCGTTTCAATCGTGTCTGACTCTTTTGCAACCCCATGGACTGCAGCCTGCCAGGTTCCTCTATCCATGGTATTCTCCAGGCAAGAATACTGGAGTGGGTTGTCATGCCCTCCTCAGGGGATCGTCCCATCCCAGGGATGGCACCTGTGTCTCCTGCATCCCCTGCAGTGCAGGTGGATTGTTTAACATTGTTATTTTTGTTCAGTTGTGTCCGACTCTTTTTGATGCTATGGACCGCAGCTTGCCAGGCTTCTCTGTCCATCACCATCTCCCCGAGTTTGCTCAAAATCATGTCCATTGAGTCGGTGATGCCATTCAACCATCTCATCCTCTGTCGTCCCCTTCTCCTCCCACCTTCAATCTTTCCCAACATGAGGGTTTTTTGCAATGAGTCAGTTCTTCGCATCAGGTGGCCAAAGTACTGGAGCTTCAGCTTCAGCATCAGTCCTTCCAATGAATATTCAGGGTTCATTTCCTGTAGGATTTACTGGTTTGGTCTCCCTGCAGTCTGAGGGACTCTCAAGAGTCTTCTCCAGCACCACAGTTTGAAAACATCAATGTTTTGGCACTCAGCCTTCATTATGGTCCAACTCTCACATCCGTACACAACTACTGGAAAAACCATAGCTTGATTTTACAGACCTTTGTTGGCCAATAATCTTTGGTAATCCAAATAAATAACTGAGGCCCTCACAAGTCTATTTTTGTTGTTTTTGTTTCTTCTGATTTTCACTTGGCTCTCTGAAAGTGTTAGTTGCTCAGTCATGGCTGACTCTTTGCAACCCCACGGACTGTAGCCTGCCAGACTCCTTTGTCCATGGAATTCTCCGGCAAAGAACACTGGAGTGGGTTGTCATTCCCTTCTCCAGGGGATCTTCCTGACCCAGGGATCGAGCCTGGGTCTCCCACATTGCAGGCAGATTCTTTACCGTCTGAGCCACCAGGAACAACTCTCTGGGTGGTTGATTATTTTTTCTTGTCTGATGCTCATTATCCTTGAAAATCCTTTGTGGGTGTTCTCTGAGGCCTGACAGGAAGATACCTTCCTCCAGGGAGGACTTACACTTGCTCTGTTCAGGCACTAGGGGGCACTCTCAATCTGGGCCCACTTGAAATTAAATCCAGCAAGCTGGAGAAGGCGAGGGTGGGATGATTTGAGAGAATAGCATTGAAACATGTATATTATCATATGTGAAATAGATCACCAGTCCAGGTTCGAAGCATGAGACAGGGTGCTCAGGGCTGGTGCACTGGGATGACCCTGAGGGATGGGATGGGGAGGGAGGTGGGAGTGGGGTTCAGGATAGGAAACACACGTACACCCATGGCTGATTCATATGAATGTATGGCAAAAACCACCACAATATTGTGAACTAATTAGCCTCCAATTAAAACAAATAAATTTTAAAAAAAGACTGCAGGGAGAAATATCAGTAACCTCAGATGTGCAGATGACACCACCCTTGTGGCAGAAAATGAAGAACTAAAGAGCCTCTTGATGAAAGGGAAAGAGGAGAGTGAAAAAGTTGGCTTAAAACTCAACATTAAGAAAACTAAGATCATGGCATCTGGTCTCATCACTTCATGGCAAGTAGATTGGGAAACAGTGGAAACAGTGACAGACTATCTTTTTGGGCTCCAAAATTACTGCAGATGGTGACTGCAGCCATGAAATTAAAAGATGCTTGCTCCTTGGAAGAAAAGTTATGTCCAACCTAGACAGCATATTACAAAGCAGAGACGTTACTTTGCCAACAAAGGTCTGTCTAGTCAAAGCTATGGTTTTTCCAGTAGTTATGGATGGATGTGAGATTTGGACTATAAAGAAAGCTGAGTGCCGAAGAATTGACGCTTCTGAACTGTGGTGTTGGAGAAGACTCTTGAGAGTCCCTTGGACTGCAAGGAGATCCAACCAGCCCATCCTAAAGGAAATCAGTTCTGAATATTCATTGGAAGGACTGATGCTTAAGCTGAAGCTCCAGTACTTTGGCCACCTGATGCAAAGAACTGACTCATTTGAAAAGATCCTGATGCTGGGAAAGATTGAGGTCAGGAGGAGAAGGGGATGACAGAGGATGAGATGGTTGGATGGCATCACCGACTCAATGGACATGAGTTTGAGTAGACTCTAGGAGTTGGTGATGGACAGGGAGGCCTGGTGTACTGCAGTCCATGGGATCTCAAAGAGTCAAACACGACTGAGCAACTGAACTGCACTGGACAGATTCAGGTATTTGGACCAGCCAGGTGATGGGAATTGGGGCTGCAGACCTAAGGGACAGCTAGATTGTGGCTTTTGTACCCTCCTGCACTGTTCTGTGCTGTGACACTTGCCTTGTAGTCCCGTGAGGGTCCTGAACGTATGAGCGAAGGATCTACTCTTAGTCTCTATTGTCATTGGGCCCTAAACTCTGTCCCCTTTACTGTTGGACACTGTCAGCCCCAAAGCCCACGTTCACCTGAGGCAAGCACAGCCCAGTGGGTCTGTCACCTGCCTCTCTGGATTCTGCCTTCCTTAGATCTGGGCTGGTAATTCCTCACTGTCTCATGAGCCACTTTATGCTTCAAAGACATTCTTACCACATTAATTATACCCAGAATATTAAACTGTCTTCAGCAGAGGGGCTTGTCTGAATAAGCTTCTTCACCGTGTTCCCCAGTATAAGGCACTCGGCACTATGGAATCCAGCCTTTGACCCGTGAAGCTGAGCAAGGCCACGGCCCATCCAGACATCAGCCTGCTTTGTGCAACAGATCCCCGTTGCCACAAGCAGCATCCTTAATACAGACTGTGGCTGTCAAGAACCCAGTCTTCCAGGAGCCCATAGCGCATGGGGCGAGTCTCATAAAGATGCAATGTGATGCCACGTGATGAATTCTATAGCCAAGTTATAAGGTGCTGGGAGGTGCTGGGAAAGCCTACACTCTGCAACAGGAGGGAAAACCAACTTTGAATGGGAAAAACTCTTCCGAGAAGAGTGGCAAGAATAACATTTTAGCTGGAGTTTTGAAAGATTAGGAGTTTACCAGATGGAAAGGAAGGGAAGGGTACCCTGGATGAGGAACAGCATATGCAAATACGTGGAGTCATCAAAGGCCGTGAATAAGTCTTCATTCATTAACTCCCTGCTGGGCGCAGGTTCTATTGCCCATACAGGATATGATATCCTTGCCCAGAGCAGCCCACAGCTGGGCAGGAAAAACTAACATGAGGATACAACTAGAGAAAAACCCAGCGCCATTATCATTAACATCAGTTAATCCTCCTCAACAAGAATATCATTTCTCCTAAAGTTTACAGATCTCTAAGCAGGGCACACAATACACATAAAATAGTTCCTGAATCGGATTGAATGTCACTTTGATGGGTAGTCATAATCCTGGGTTTGTCTCTATAGCAGTTGGCATAAGAGTAAAAATAGCACAATGCAGAAAAGGGTTCAAGGCCCAGTTTTGCCATTTAATCATGATGTGCCTTTGGGTGGACTGTGAGGCTCTGTGAGCCTCAGTTTACTCATCTGTGTAACAGGTACATAGCCTTGAGGGCCACAGAGAGAAGGCAGATTGTCTGTCTCATCCTTAGTATAATACCTGCAAACACCATGACAAACATCTGACCCCGTATCCAGCCCAGAGTAGCCTCTGACCCAGCCCAGCGAGAAGAGAACCTGAAGGCATGAGAGGAGGAGAGCCCAGGGGAGATCTTGTGTTCGAGGCCTGAGAGGTTCAGGACAGCACTTTCTTCCCTGAGAAACTAGTGTTTCTTGGGAACTGTTACCCAAGGTGGTGAACAGAAGCGAGCTGACCCTGGGTATATCCGGCCACACAGGCCCCGTGGCGTGGTCCATGGTGGTCAACCCGCTACTGCAGGGGTCCCATGCCCTGGCTAGAAGAGCCTGCCCTGCCCGCCTGGTCTTCTTTCCACGTGGAGTCGGGCTACCCAGCAAAGGTGCAAAGACTCAATCCAGGGACACCTGAGGGGCCGCGGGATCTGCTGGACGCTGGAGACCTGCCAGGGGGAGTCAGTGTTCCCCAAAGATTCCTTTGAAAATTCACCGTGCCTCTGGGGAGTGCAAAGATGAAGAGCAGATGTTTCCCACATCAGCAAGGAATTCACAGTGGGAAGAGGGGGTGATGAACACGAGAGCAAGCAGAGGAAATCACTTGCATGCACACACACTTGTACACACACACTTGCACACACACACACATGCTCACCTCCTCTGCCTCCTGAAACAGACCATTTCAGCTCAGGCAGGTCAGACTGTCTGAAAATTCTTTTAAATTTATTTTTAATAAAAAATTAATTGTGGTGCAATACACAGAACCTAAAATGTAGCATCTTAACCATTTTTAAATGTACGTTTCAGTACTAGGTGCATTTACATTGTTTTACAACCAACCTCCCAAATTTTTCATCTTGCAAAACTGAAACCTGTCCCCACTAAACAACTCTCACCCCCCAACCCCCAGCAATCACCATCCTGCTTTCTGTCCTACAAGTATGACTCCTTTGGACACCCGACCTGAGTGGAAACATGCAATATTTGTCATCTGGTGACTGGCTCACTTCACTTAGCATAATGTCCTCAAGGTTCATCCATGTTGTAGCCTATGCCAGGACTTACTTCCTTTTTAGGGTGGAGTAATATTCCCCTGTACGCATATACCATGTTTTGTTTATCCATTCATCCATCAAGGGACACTTGGGTGGCTTCTACTTTTTGGTTATTGTGAATAATGCTCTTATGAATATGAAGCCTCTTTGAGATCCTACCTTCAGTTCTCTCAGGCATATAAGAAAGCTCTCTTTTACTGACACCAATCTGCCTCCCTGCAGTTTTCAGTCTCTGAGCTTAGTTATAGTCTCAGGGACAACACAGAAGAAAAGTAATGCTTTTTACCCAACCATTCTTCAGCGATCTTTTTCATGAAGTCATCCAGTAGGGACCCTAGTTCTTTCTTGACCATTTCTGCTGGAACCAGCTTTTGTCATCACCAGATGGAGCTTTCCGTTTCATCACCAGATTTTGTAAGGGTTGTTCAGATATAGTTTCTGCCCTCAGGAGGACAGCTGAGGGACTTCCCTGGTGGTTCAGTGGTTAGAGCTCCACACGTTCACTGATGAGGGCCTGGGTTCAATCCCTGGTTGGGCAACTAAGATCCCATAAGCTACTAGTGCAGCAAAAAAAAAAAAAAAAAAAAGGCAACTGAGTGAAAGACTGCTCAGATTGGAATCAAACATTTGCATCATCAGCCTGTTTCCACTTCTCTGAGCTGTTCTACTCAATACTAAGGAGGATATGCTGCTGGCCAACCAAGATGGCAATGACGTATGAGGTCTATTGTGTACGAGGACTGGACACCCTGAAGCTGCACTCAAACGGAAGACCATACTCTTTCTTTTATAACTTTCCTGACAGTTCACCTCTGTTCTTTCACTTTTTCACCTGTGTTTCTTTCTGTGCTTGTGGTTTGCATGTGTGGTTCTTTCTCTTGTTAATGTGTCTGTAACTTGACTCAGATGCAAAACGCGTTACACACCCTCCCAGCTTGACCCACCCTGGATCTCCCAGAAGATGCAGCTGGTGGAAGCTTCGCAGGAGCTTGGATGAAGAGCAAAGACACAGCAGCCCCTGGTGGCTGCTCCAGGCCGAGTGCAGAAGCAAGCTGCCGCCTCCAGCCAGCTGCCTGCCTGCCTGCCTCTCCTGGTCGGTAGGACAGACTTCTGTCCCACCCCAGGGAGGCTGTGGCACCTGGGCTGGGGCCACGGGAACCGGACTGAGTTCAGTGTGAGTGTGGGATGTGTCATCACTCCAGGTCTTGGGGAGGCTGAACCACACCACACCACAGCAGAATGAGAAGCAGGAAGCATATGTGGAAGAAATGAATAAGATGATTTCTTAAAGCCTCCCCTGACTCTTACAACTAGGGGTTTTGGAAAAAAAGTGAAGTATCTGTAGAAAATCCAGTGCATATTTTATTTAACAATATGTGGAAATTCCATGGACAGAGGAGCCTTGTAGGCTACAGTCCATGGGGTTGCAAAGAGTGCGACACCATTGAGTAACTAAACCACTACCTTTATATCCTGCTTCTCTTGTTCTTAACTCTTAGGTTTTAACAGTTTTATACGCATATATGTACACATATCAATAATATATATAATTAACATGGGACAAGCTGTAGACATTTAAATAATACAATTTGATAGGTTTTGACATGCGTATGGGACATGGCAACCCACTCCAGTATTCTTGCCTGGAAAATTCCATGGACAGAGGAGCTTTGTGGGCTATAGTCCATGGGGCTACGAAGAGTCAGATACAACTAAGGGAATGAGCACACACACACTATGTTCTTACTGACATAAAAGATATGTACAAACGGGACAGAGAAAACTGGAAGGAACTACATCAAAATATTATCAGTAATATCTGCAGAGTCTATTCTGAAATCTTTATCTCCTTTATATATTTTATATATATATATATATATATAGTTTTCTCACTTTTCTACAATGAGCAAACATTCTTTTACAATTGTAAAGTGAAGCTAATTATAGGGCTCACCTCTTTATTGAAATCCTTTCATAAGTAAGGTCATTAAAATTTTTGTTTTCTTTTATTGGAGAGAACAGCCAAGAACAAAATTTTTCTCACACACATGTATATTACCTATTCTAACTTCAAAAACAAACACTTACAAGTAAGCATAACCTTTGCTGGGCTGGACTCATATTCAGTGACTGGGACACATTTTATGCAGTCAGGGAAATGGGGGAAGGCTCCTAGACCCAGGGAATGGAGACTTATTTCAGAGAAAAACTGAGCCCCAGAGGAGTTGGGGAACAAGTGATAATCCCTCCTGATGGCAAATTGGCTCAGTCAAAACTCTAATTGAACTTCCCTGGTGGTTCAGTGGTTAAGTACTGTGCTTTCATTGCAGGGGGCCCGGGTTCCATCCTTGGTTTGGGAACTAGATCTTATGTGCCGCAACTAAGAGTTCACATGCTGCAACTAAAGATCCTGAGTGCTGGAAAAAAATTCTAATATACAATTAGGGCTCTGCAGAGAGTGTGTTCAGAAAGACTCGGACTCGCTCTTTCCAGCTACATGGCCTTGGCCAAGTTAACTGCCTCTCTGGGGCTTCTCCCCTCTCCTATGACATGAAGTTAGGGGAAAGTGACAGCAATTCGGCAAGGACCTATTCTGACAAGGATTAAGTAAAACACTGGATGTTAGGAGCAGGCTCTCTGAATAGCCCCAGTAAATAGTGGCTGTATTACAATATATGAACAGTTTCTGAGCAACTATAAGTGAATCGCAGAACCCTCTGTTTAGCAGAAATCAAAACTGGTACAGGACAGGGACCAGACCTCATTCTGGGTCTTTTTTCTCTTTGTTCTTCTGCCTCTGCCCCTGGATGACCAGCAATATGCTTACATGCACAGGCTCATGAAAACGCTCAAAGAAAAGGACACTGGTGACAGATGTATTAAGTAAATAATTGGGAGTCTCACAACTTTTAGTAAAAATGGTATGACCCCTAAGCACATAAACATCTGAATGAACAAGGAGGCTGCAAAAAATGATATTCAGGGCATATTATGAGCGCAAGGTGGAGAACCTTTATCAGACAAAATAAAGGTTCTGATGAGATTGCTTGAGGAACACTCGGGATTACTGAATGTTTAAAAAAAAAGTCATCTGGTAAAGAAAAATGGGCCAGGCATTAGAGTCGCTGTAAGTAGAGCATCGGAAGTGCTAGACACCTGGAAAACGAAAAAGGCATGGAACATTCCAGGTTGTCTGTTGATGGAGCCCGGCAGACTTGCTACAAACTCTGCTCCCTCCACTTACTGGCAGTGTGGTTTTGGGAGCATGATGATTCTCTGGGACTGAAATGGCTTTGTTTATAAAACAGAGAAAGCATTATTTACCTATTTATTAATAACTCAGACTCTTAGAAAATGTGCAGTTGCCAGAGACCCAATTAAAGGGCATAAACTAGAAAGCAGAAAGGCTAAGGCTCCACACCTGGCCATATATGCATGTGTGCATGCTAAGTCACTTCATTTGTGTCCAACTCTTTGCAACCCCATGGACTGCAGCCCACCACGCTCCTCTGTCCATGGGACTCTCCAGGTGAGAATACTGCAGTGGGTTGCCATTTCCTTCTCCAGGGTATCTTTCTGACCCGGGGATCAAACCTGAGTCTCTTATGTCTCCTGCAATGGCAGGAGGGTTCTTGACCACTAACGCCACCTGGGAAGCCCCTACACTTGGCCATACAGGTAGTTAACTTTCTACCTGAGACCTCTAGAGCCAGGACATGAAGAACCTTCAGCCTTTTTACTCAGTCTCCCCAGAACTGAAAAGAATGGATAGGACTCGGGAGCATCCATTCAGCTATAGTAATCTAGGACTCCTGGATTTATTCAAGAAATATCTATGGCACAGAAGATACATACTATCCACACACAAAAGAGCAACATGGCTGGGGACTTCACCTCCTAATGTCTCTTGACTCCATCTCCCCTTCAGCCCTCTAACTGCCCTGCTTCACTCAGGACCTGCTCCTGTGGACTGCTGCAGCAGTCCCATTAGCCATCTTGCCCTTTGTCTTACTAGGCCCAGTTTGTCCTCCCCATGGCTGTTGGCCTAACCTTCTTAAGACACAAAATACCACTCTTAGCCCTTCAAAATACCCAAGGTTTTTATGATCAAGTCCAAACTCCTCAGCCCAGAACACTTCTAGCATGACATGTCTATAGCCTGGCATTCATCCTTCCCACCCTCTTCAACTCCACTGTTAGCACCCACACCCTGGGTACCATGTGACCCGACCACCATTGCCCTTGTACTCAGGATTCTCTTTGCCCAAATGCTCTTCTTGTTTGCGCAGCTAGTGCCATAGATCCTTCCAGATCCAGGTCAAGCCCTGTCCTGCTGGGATGCTGATGTGACTTTTCCAGGGGACTCTCTAGACGGACTGCCCACGGGTGTTCCACTCTGTGGATCTTTCTCGCCCATTACACTGTGAACTTCTTTAGGGCAAAGACTGTGTGCCATCTGTGTTCATCTCTAGCACCCAGAGTGATGCCTGGCACACAGCAGATGCTCAAAGAATACCTGAGAAGTGACTGAAAGGGTGAATAAGGCAGCCCCAGCACCCTAGGAGTTGTTACAGTACTCAGCCAATGAGGGTGGGACAGGGGGTGGGATGGGAAACTCTCTTTCTGTTTTCATTTTCACTTCTGAAACTTCCAAAGTACTTGAAAATTGAACACAAAGATTGCTTCCATGCCACCTCAGAATTTCCCCCAAATTTCTCAACCGTTTATCCCTTTTGAGGGTTATATAACGGAACGCTGATGTAATCCTAAAGGAATCTTGTTATATAATTCGGTCCCTCTTGCTGCAGCTCACTTTGGGAGGGTAGCAGGGCTTGGGCAGGAGGGGATCAGGGGAGGAAGACCCTGCACCGTCCAGGTTGGCTCGGTCCTTTCCACCTCTCCCCACCTCCACCTCGGGGAGGAGCTTCCCACTTTCTCCTGCTTGGTGGCTGCCCCCAAGATACTTCCCTCCCATCCCCAACAGTCTTAAGCAGAGCCTGTGGGACTCCAGGGCAGGGGGCCGTCTTGTACATCCTCCTCAAGCCCGAGAGCTGATGCTATACCGGTGTCCTTCATTCAGTTCTGCAGGAGTGGTGACTATTGCCAAAAGAGAGTGCTCATTTGTATTGTCTTTTTTCTAGAACAGCAGGGATGTTATTACAAGTGTTCTGGAAGAAAGAAGAGGGAAGCCAAAAAGAAATTGCACAGCATCTTAAAATAGCCAGCAGGGTGCGAGGTGCTTGACAACTTGCAAAGTGGCAAAGATCCTGATGTGCCTGTCGGGTGCGGTGCGGGGTTTTGCTACCACTGTTTGGCTCCTGGTCCCACTTCCTAGGATCCTTCTCTGACAGTGCCCTGGAGGCTGGCTGAGGAGGGAGGTACTGAAGAGACAAGCAGCCCCCTGGCCAGCTCCTACCTAGGCTGGAAGGAGCCACAGTTTAAAAAACAAAAACAACAACAACAACAACAAAAGGTGACCTCTGGCCAGAAGAAAGCCCAGGAGATGCTTTTCTGCTAAGAGATGTCTGGGTCCCTGTCCTGCTGCCTGTCAACCCCCAAGGTGGAGGCAGTTAAACCAGCACCCAGAGGAGGCAGAGAGACTCAGAGGGGATGTTTGGGAAGGAGAGGCCGTGCGATCAGCAAGAGACCCCGGTGGGATTCGGGGACGGCCAGACGGTGGGTGACACAGGGCAGCGGGGACAGGGCACCGCGCAAGCCCAGGGAGTCTGGCAGGGACCGGGGGCGGTGGGAGTAAGGGGGGCGAGTAGGGAGCGCAAGGCGGGACGGCGCCAGGGGCTGGGGGACAGAGCGCGGGGTGCGGGCCGGCGGGGAGGACGCCCCCCCCCCCGGGCGGGAACGGGCGCCGCGGCCCCCACACTCACCGGGCTCCAGGCGCCTGCTGCGGGTTTGGGCAGCGCCGGGCCCCGCGGGGCCAGCTCCGCGGGGCCCCAGCCCGCCGACTCGGCCAACAGCTGGTCCAGCAGACGCAGGGTCTCGTCCCCGCCGTCGAGGGGCGCCGCGGGGCCGGGATCGGTCCCGGCCGCCGCCTCCGGGGCCTCCTCCCCGGCCGCTGCCACCGCCGGCGCAGAAACCGGCGGCCCCGTCCCGCCCTCCGGGGCTGCCCCGCCGGGCCCCGCCGGCCGGCTGTCGGGGCTGCGCAGACGCCGCAGGGCGCGGCCGCTCCGGCTGCTGCCGCTGCCCATGGCGCGCGGGCGGAGCGGACCGGCGGCGGGGCGGGAGGAGGCCCGGGGGCGCGCCGCCCGGCCGGGGGCGCGGGGGAGGAGATCCCGGGCCCGGGACGCGATTGGGAGCGGGACGGCCGGGGGAGAGGGGAGGGGGCGCGCCGGGCCGAGAGTGGGGGATGGAGGTGATCCCGGTTCCGGGACGCGACTGGGGGAGGGGATGCGAGCCGGACCGGGGGCGGGGAGGTGCGGGGGGCGCGCCGGGCCGGGGCTCCGGGGGTGGAGGTGATCCCGGGTCTGGGACGCGGTTGGGGGCGGGGATGCGAGCCAGGCCTGGGGCGGGGCGAAGCCGCCGGTGCGGGGAGAGCGGGGCCTGGTGTCGCGGCGGGGCAACCAGAGCCCGGGACCGGGGGGAACGTGCGAGTGGGCGCGACTGGGGCAGGGGTGCTGAGCCGGGCCGGGGGCGGGAGGAGGGGCCGAGCTGGGGACGAGATCCCGCGGCGAAGAGGCGGCCGGGGGCGGCTGAGAGCGGGATGCTGGCCTGGGCCTGGTGGTGGGGGCCGAGACCCGGGGTGGTGTGCACTCTGGGGGAGCCGGCGGCCGGGGGCTGGGAGCGAGGGCCGGGTCTGGGGGCACTGGCTGGGGGACGAGGACACTGGTGCGCGGCGTCCTCTCCTCCTCCGACTCCTTCCTCCTCGCCCCTCCCCACCTTGGGTCCTCCGCTTCCTTGCGGGGGCCTGCCCTCCAGTCCCTGGCTCCTGGGGACTAGGGACCCTCCTAGTCCCCGCAACCAGTTAAGAACTGATCACCCTGGGGCTCCTACCGGCGCTCCGGCTAACTCGGCCGCCTTTTTCGTTCCTTTTTGGAAAGCACTGCAGAGGCCAACCCGGCCTGCCTGCGGTGGTGATGCGCGCGGAGGTGACTCCACGCTCCGGCCCAGCTCCAGTGTGGAGCGCATGGGGACGTCACCTCTCCCAGCCTCCTGTTCCTCAAAGGTTGAGTTGAGGGGTGGGGGGCGGACGGTAAAGATGCCTCTGAGGATGGGGTAAGACGACACAGGTGCAGGGCCTCACACCCTTCCATTTCTGCCCTTCTCCCTCGCGCGCACGGACAGACCTAAGACAGGACAGGAGGGAAGGGGGCGACTCTCTCGGACCGACTATCCCCTCAAGCCTTTCAGCAAGGGCGCGAGTAGCAGGCAGTGGTGCCCTGGGCTTCCTGCCCCTTGGCTCCTGCCCCAAAGGCGATCTGGTACCTGAATGCCGAGCCTCATTAGAAACCATCATCAGAAACGTAACCACTTTTGAGAAAGAAAACATTTAAAAGGAGACACAGAAAGCATTCTCTCTTCCCTCAGGTAAAAAGCCAGTAGGTACTGATCATAATTAATTCTAGCTTTTGGTCACTGGATAGTAAAAAAGAAAGAACAAAAACGTTTATTCTTTTTAAGTGAACCAACCCCAAAATAAGAACAGCAAACAGGCCAGACGTGTCCAGTTCAAACCGAAACCTGATGGTGTAATTGTTGGTTGTGCTTGCATTTTATTTAAGACTTCTTTCTCTCCCTTTGTCACTTATTTAAAAAAAAAAATCTAACCTCTCCAAAGCAAGACAGCTCCAACATGGTGAGTTTTAACTCCCATCTTGACATTAACCTGAATCCAGATGGGACTGCAGAATAACTGTTAAGGTGAATTTTGGCTAACCTCTCCTTGTCGCAGTCTTGAACTTTTATTATTCTATCACTTCAGGAGTATGCATTGCAAACTTTATGCCCAAGAAAATGGAATAAACAGGAGAGTCAAGTCCATATCCATGTTTTACTATCAAGAGACTAAGGAAGTATTTGTAACTCCTCTTCCCCCCTTTTTTTTTCTTTTTTTAAAATGTACTGTCTTAACCATCCAGATGCAGGAGATGGGCTACCTTATCTGGTGTCATTTGGGTGTTCTGAGTCCACAGATGTATCTAGTTTGAAGCTATGGATATAAGCTTTCTCTTTAAGAAAACAAATCTCATCTTGAAGTTCTTTAAGCCTGGGGAAAAAAACATTCACAGGGAAAAGAAATTTTTCTTGTACTAAGTTCAACTAAGTTTAATCATTTAAAGGAAAACATGTTTTACTTCTGCCTAAGTAGCATCTAGTCATGTGACTCATAGTTTAAATATATCCAGAGCTCCCTGTGTTCACCTCCCAGGGCAATTGATTTTTCTGATGGCTCTTGATCCCAACCCTGTTTCCCCAGACTTCTCTGGCTCACTGGGCTTCAGTGAGCATAGCTGCCAAAGCCTGTGTTCTTTCCACTCTGAGAGTGCATTTAAAATCAGCCACATTCCAGGACTGGCTTCCATTTATTCATGCTTAAAACCCAGATTGATTTTATTAGCACCTTCCCATAACAAGCAAACAGCCTGAATTTTCCCACATGACCAAGGCTGTCTAAGATCATATTTAGAAATAAACAAGAATCTCTCTGTCCCAAAGAGACAAAGGAATATTGGGACATTGAAAATGGGTCTGATCCCTCTTAGGGAAGCATCCTGGCAGCCACACTCCTCCAGCTAAAGACCTTCTTTTTTATAATTATATAATTAAATCAATTTATTTTTAATTGAAGGATCATTGCTTTACAATATCATGTTGGTTTCTGCCAAATATCAACATGAATTAACCATAGGTATACCGATGTCCTCTCCTTGTGGAACCTCCCTCCCACCTCCCTCCCCATCCCACCCCTCTAGGTTGTTACAGAGGTCCCATTGGAGTTTCCTGAGTCACAGAGCAAATGCCTATTGGCTATCTATTTTACATACAGTAAAGTGTATGTTTCCATGTTACTCTCTCCATACATCGCACCCTCTCCTTCCTCCCTCCACCCCCCACCCCTACCCCCTGCCGTGTCCAGTCTGTTCTCTATGTCTGTGTCTCCATTGCTGCCCAGCATGTAGGTTCATCAGTCACTACTTTATGTATGATACTTTATGTATGTATGATACTTTATGTATCAGTCACTACTTTATGACTTCTTTATGTAGTGACTGAAGTGGTGGCTGGTGAGGGGGTGGAAGATGAGGCCCGGCTTGGGAGCTGTCTGCTTAAACTCCTGGAAAATAAGAACTTCCTGCAATGAACAAAGTAAACTTCGGGAGAGAACTGCAGTTCTTGATACTTTCTGCAGGAGATGTTTCCTGAGTGATGTTTCTCTTGGCAACGGGACTAGCCTGGCATCTGGAGATGAAGGAGGTCCCCTCCTTACTGCAGCCTGGGGACCACCCTCATTGCAGTAGGCTGCCAAAACCTGCCCCCTTTTCAAAGCCACACTCAAGTTCCCTTTTTCCAGGACCTTCCAGATCTCTTCTCCCTCCTGAGAACCAGTATAATTTCCCACCATTCCTGCCCATCCCAAGCTATTACATAGGAGAGAGATATTGTGTGGGTGCAGGTCATTATGAATATGCAGAAGGATAATGTTTGTATTCAGATGAGAAATGAGACAGCATTTGAAACACAGGCAAGCCAGATTTCAGTTTTTAATGCTTAATCAGTAACTTGAGAGAGCCACAGTGCTATCAATTATTGCTGATACCTTTCAATGGGCAGCATCTCATATAATTGCTATTGTCTTCTTGCAAAGCTCCAAGGATTTGCATCCTGTTTCATGGCTTCCCCACAGAGAGGGGTAGGAAAAGTTGTAAGGAGGGTCAACACCGTTCATTAAGGACTGTTAATGAGTTACAGAACCCTTTTGCAATATTTACTCAGAAATAACATATCTTGCTGGTGAGAGGTTGCTGTGCAACACCAGCTGGGGAGCCCAGTTGCATTTTGCGATGTCCTTGGAGGGGTGGGGAGGGGGTAGAGGGGAGGGGAGGGGGAGAGGGGATGTGTGTATAATGATGGCTGATTTGCATTGTTGTATGGCAGAAACCGACACAACATTATAAAAATTTTTTAAACATATATTTAAATTAAAAAATAGAAAAAAAACACATATCTTAAGTCCTCAGAACTGGCATGTTAGCATCACGATTGCTTTGGCCCATTCTATAACACTGTAAAAGATTCTGACCCCCTGCAGTAAAACCTGGGTGACTTACATCCTTTTGAACAAAAGGTGGGAAATAGGATTCCTGATGCAGATTTTTCCATTAGTTGACCAGGTCTCACTGCTTAAAGAGACATCTCCGGGCTTCTAGTTCAAAAGGACAGAGCAGGCAGAATTTGCTTCTCTTGTTCTTTGTGACTCTAAAATTAAGATATTGAAGTTTTAAAAAAGGAAGTTCAGAAAAAGAATAAAAAGGAGGGGGAGTTGGGGAAGGAATTGAAAAAGGGAGAGAAATCCACAAATGAGAGATTTCCACACACTTTTGGAAGATGGAAAGCTGACGGTAGAGAGCTGCCAGATGAAACAGGAAGAGAAGTGACAACCTAAGATATGCTGTCTGGGGCTGGAGGGGAAACGGGGGTCGGCCTTCTAACAGACGAGGCTTGGGACTCCTCCTGTGGATGGTGCATCACCCCCAAACCCCTTCATGCATAAGGAAAGGGGACCAGGTGGCCGGCATGGCTCACTCTGCTTCTGTGTGAGGAAGACTCTCTTCCTGCTGAGCTTTTACTTGGAGTGTGGAGCTGTGTGTCGGGGGTGGGTGTTTGATGGTCACTCTAGAGTCGGGCTCCCCCAGGTTCAGGTGCCCACACCTGCCCACTGAACTGTGGTGATGGCTCCTGCGGAAGGGCCGTCCTTCCCCGGGGTGGCGGACTCCTGACTGCGTAGTTCGGTGTCTGCTGGCCTTGGTGCGCCCGGTCCCCTCTCCTAGCAGAGCCGCTGCCCAGAGGCCACAGGCTGACTCTCCTTTCCATGAACTCATCGTTTTGAGTTGGAGATTTGGAGGCCACTCAAAGCACACTCAGGTTCCAGGCTTTGGTAGGGTTATTTATCACCCTGACTCATTGGAAAAGATCCTGATGCTGGGAAAGATAGAAGGCAGGAGGAGAAGGGGACAACAGAGGATGAGATGGTTGGATGGCATCACCGACTCGATGGACATGAGTCTGAGCAAACTCCAGGAGTTGGTGAGGGACAGGGAGGCCTGGCGTGCTGCAGTCCATGGGGTTGCAAAGAGTCGGAGGCGACTGAACGGCTGAACTGAACTAAACTGATCACCCTGAGGAAATTGTGTAGCAGGAGGGGAGGTGGGGAGGGGGCAAGGAAGCCTGTGCAAACGTGGCCATTGACATGCTCTGCTTATCACAGAAGTCAACCTTTGCAATACCACTGGCTAAAAGGAGGGTGTAACATGGGACATCCCTGGTGGTCCAGTAATTAAGAACCGCCTTGCAATGCAGTGGATGTGGGTTCGATCCCTGCTCGGGGACCTAAGATCCCATATGTGCAGGGCAACTAAGCCTGTGCTACAACTCCTGAGCCCATACACAACAATTAGAGAGTCCATGCGCCCAACCCAAGATCCCGCATGACACAATGAAGACCCAGTGTGCTGCCACTAGACCTGATGCAGCCAGTAAATCAACACATTTTTTTTTCCAACACATTTTTAAAAAGAGTAACATACTTGAAATGTCCCACTTTAAGCTCAAACGTTGTCACCAATAATGGCGATTCTGCAACGTGGAAGTTGTCCTATTTGGATGGTCCATTCTGAACAGAAACAGCCTATGGTCCCAGAGAGGTGGAAAAACATACAGTTCCCCACTTCCCACTGGAGACCTGAGAATGAAGTAGTGGGTTAATAAGCTGAAGGGACAGAGGTCTCTGCTTAAAGCTCAGGTTAAACATTACATCTCTTGACTTTTTTGTTCATAGCTCTTTAACTTGTCAAGTGGAGCTGAAGTCCTAGCCTGCTCACAACTGTTCCTGATGAACACCGGTGAGCTGTTTGCACAAGTCCTCCTGCTGAGAAGGCTCTCAGGAACACAACTTCCTCCTCTAGGCCATCGACCGCCCCTTCCTAAGAGGCTGCCCCAGTTCCCTTCCAGGTTGTAACTCACTGAAGGAGCCTCTCAATAACCTTCTGAGGTCCTCTGTTTTATGGATGCAAAGCTGAGGCTTAAAAGAGTGGGATGCCTAAGTTCTCAAAGCTAGTAAATAGCAGAGCTGGGACTTGAACCCAGGTCTCTCTAGTCCACAAGGTCTTTTCATTATGCTAACTATGCCCAAATAAATGAGAAACCTGGCAGAATAGACAAGTTGACCTCTGAGTAGAAGGAACTACTACTCTGGTACCCAGGGCTACCGTGCAGGGAGGGTGACCAACCATCCCTGCCTGCCTGGGTCTTGGGGTATTTCCAGGTCATAGAATTTTCAAGCAGATAAGTAGATCACCCTCCATGTAGGGTTGCACAGGTTGCTCATGGAACAAAAATACCAGACCAAGCAGCATGTTGAGGCTGCAGTCCAGCAACGTTCCATTTGCCAAGCTGTCCCCCGGGGAGCAGAGTTGCATCCCCCTAGACAAGGGCAGCATGGGCTCATCAAGGCTGCACCAGTTCCTCTGACACTGTTGACCCAGAACTTCAAGTAGTTCAGTGATGAAGGTAATGACTTCATTTTAAACTAAGCTTTTTACCCTGTCTTGTCAAAGAATTTCTCCCAATCCCTATACACACACTCACACAGCATCAAAACACAAAGTCCCAGTCATGTTCTCACAAACTAGTCTGGTCACAGATAGGAAAGAAAGCTGGAGAATTATAGTAGATCTAGAATGCAGTATCTGGTGGTCCCCAGTACTGCTCTGCAAATGCTTCCTCCTGGATGTAAGAGTGGGATGACTTCCCCTCATGGGACTGGATGGTCCTGGGACAATCTCGTGTGAGAAAAAGTGAGTGTGTCACTTATGTACTAGAGCAGTCAATTCTGCTGAAATAGCCCCTCAAATTCTCTTTCTCCACCGTGGAGACGGACCTGGTTCAAGTTGGTGGCAGCTCTGTCAGTCAGCGTTCTGGAGCATCCCGCTCATGATGGATGAGCTAAAGAACTCATCTTGAGTTCTAAGAACTAAATCTTGGTTGTCCCAAGCCAGTTCCACTGGGGCTGTTTCTTCCTGTGACATAATCCAGCCTACCATCAATGATACTCTAAAGTAAAGATATTGACACTTGGGGCTTCCGTGGTGGTCCAGTGGCTAAAACCCTGAGCTCCCAATGCTGAGGGCAGGGGGTTCGTTCCCTGATAAGGGACCTAGATCCCACATGCCCCAACTTAAAGATCCTGCATGCTGCAACAAAGATGGAAGATCCCATGTGCCACAACTAAGACCCAGTGCAGCCAAATAAATAAATATATAATTTTAAAATAAAAAAAAAGTCCCCCCAAATATAAAAGATATTGACACTCAATTCTGTGAATGAGGCGGTGTCCTAGAGAGTAAAAAAGTCAGGTTTGTAGTTTTCACAAACCACTATTTCCCTGGGGATTTAAAACATGAATATGTTTAATAATCAAGTTAGTCTTAAATATATATATATATGTATATATATATATATATATTTTTAGTAAAAGTTACTTTAATGGTAGTTGTGATGGTTAATCTTATGTGCCAACTTGTCAGATCTAAGGGATGCCCAGATAGCTGGCAAAACATTATTTCTGGTTGTGCCTGGGAGGGTGTTTCAAGAAGAGTCAGTGGACTCAATATAGCCGAGGCCTTCACCAATGCAGTTGAAGGCCTGCAGGGAACAGAAAGTGGGAGAAGGGAAGATTCTCGCTCTCTGCCTGAGCTGGGGCATTGTCTTCTGCCCGTGGACACCAGCCGTCCTTATCCTTAGGCCTTCAGAGCCAGACTCACTGACATCACTGGCTTTTCTGGGTCTCCAGCTTGCAGATGGCAGATTGTGGGGCTTCTTGTTCTCTATAACCCTGTGAGCCAATTCCTGTACTGTGTCCTCTTATATACATCTCTTTATGTATTCTTTTGGGCTTCCCAGGTGGATCAGTGGTAAAGAACCTGCCTGGCAATGCAGGAGACGCAGGAGACATGGGTTCAATCTCTGGGTCGGGAAGATCCCCTGGAAGAGAAAATGGCAACCCACTCCAGTATTCTTGCCTGAAAAATTCCATGGACAGAAAAGCCTGGCGGACTACAGTCCATGGGGCCTCAGAGAGTGGGACACGACGGAGCACAAGTATCCTGTTGGTTCTGTTACTCTGAGAGGCCTGACTAATACAATAAGTCACATAAAATCTCTGAGTAATAAAAGAGGCAGATTTCCTTTCCTACATTTTTTTTCTCACTTTTTAACATAGCTTTTTATTAACTAGTGTTTTAGACTACAAAGCATGCATGCTCATGGCAGAGGAAAAAAAGGACAATGAGTGCAGAAAGATAAATGTATAAATAAAGCATGCTCTACACCACAGGCCATCCAGGTCTCCCAAGATAATCACTGTTAACAGTTTATTGTGTTGGCAACCCACTCCAGTATTCTTGCCTGGAGAATTTCACGGACAGAGGAGCCTGGCAGGCTACATACAATCCATGGGGTGACAAAGAGTTGGACATGATTGAAGTGACTTAGCACTGCACACACATGTATCTTTTTAGTGATTCCTTTCCTGCATTCCTCCCTGGAGGAGGAATCCACTCCAGTATTCTTGCCTAGAGAATTCCATGGACAGAGGAGCCTGGCGGGTTACAGTCGATGGGGTTGCAAAGAGTCGGACACGACTGGGCGATTAACGCTTCCTACATTTCTCAAAGGGTTAACACTTCTAATGTATGAAAGTTTGCTTCAAAGACCATTTGTAAAAAAAAAAAAAAAAAAAAAGGAGTTCCCTGGTGGGCCAGTGGTTAGGACTCTGTGGTTTCACTATGGAGGGCATAGGTTCAAGACTTGTAGATCATTTGTCTTATGAAGCCTGAAATATGTCCATCTGGCCCTTTACACAAAGTGCGTGGAGCCCTGGTTTAGTTGAAAGTGCTCTGAGTTTCGTCCCAGATGATAGAGTTTATTCATGAAAGAAAAGGAAGTTAATATTAACCACCTACAGTTTTTAGTAACTTATTTCTGCCTTCATACCTAACTCAGCGTGCTCACTTGGGGCCCCAGGTGAGATTGTAGAGTTATGAAACCCAAGGGAAAAGGTTCTTGTAGACAAATAAACCATCTTAAGATTTAAATTCCTTCTTGTGTGTGAACCAGAAATGAGATCTGAAAGTCACCTCTTTTTTTCTATTTCTAGATTTTATTTTTTCTCTACAGATAAAATGTTATCAGCATTTCCCTTCCTGTCCTTTCTCTTATTTAGAGACAAATAAAAATCTTTTTATACAAAAAAAAAGTCTTCCAAGTTTTTGCAAGTATCAACCCTAGGAATATGTTAAGAGTTATTTTTAATCTACTCAGGAATACTTATCCAAATATGTTTTGATTATTTAAACTGAAAGCAAACTTACACCAAAATGAAATCACCAGAAAAGAAACTCAGTCTGTTTGAACAAGTATATATCACACAGAAATGCAGTTTGACTCAACTCTATAAGCACTTGTAAAGCTTTTACCATGTGATAAACTTGGGGAATATATAAATAAATGATTCATAGTCCCTGGCTTCAGGAACTCAGAGACCAGTGAGGGAGACAGCCGTGTTCAAAAATTAAAATAAGGATAGAAATGTGACATAACAGGTATAAATACTGAGGAAAGACAACATAAATGAGTTAATAAGTCTAGGAGAGGTCAATAAAGCATCATGGAGAAAGCACTAGAGCTGGGTGTTAAAAGAAGGAGAATTTCCAAAATGCAGATGAGAAAGGATCAAGATGTAGAAGGACATATGGATGCTCCCTATGCTATGCCGGGGGGTGAGGAGGGAAATGAGAGTTGGTGCCCTCTGGTCCAATGCCCTCCTGGTCCTTAGCTTACTGCTATAGTGGGGAAGGCAGCATCCTGATTTTTTTAAAAAGAATCCTGCGTTTGGTACAAAATGAAATCCTAAATTAGATGATGGCTTCTCCAGCCCCAGACCATCACCCCTTCCCGGGACAGACAGATGTCATTCTGCCACTCGGAGCACGCGGTCCTCCACGTGTGGCAGCCACGGTGAGGAGGAGCACACAGCAAAGGCTGGGGTGTGGGGTCAGCCCTGAGGGAGCCTCGGGTAGGGCATGCTCAGAACAGAGTCCTGAAGAAGGAAAAGTGGCTCCTGCCGGGTCCCCAGGCAAAGATTTCAGAGCTATTGTTTACTGAGAGCTACGATGCCCTGGGCACTCTGTGAGGTTCTGATGGTTTGACCCTTGGGAGCATCATGGGGTAGATTCTGTGGTCCTCCGTTTGATGGATGGGGCACTGAGGCTCAGAGAGTCCAAGACACTTGCCCACAGTCACACAGTTAATCAGTGCTGGAGCCTCCGGTGGTCTTGCATTACAAATCCCTACTGGCCCCCAACACCTGTCCTAACGCTGAGCCCAGGCACCTGGGCCCTGGCTGTCCCTCCGTTACCAACGAGCCACCCTAACTAGCAGAGCAGCAGACGGTGACACAAACGGCTTTGGTGACAGTTTTAAAGCATGTGCTTCTGTCCTCTGAGGAGCCTCTTTCCTAGACCAGGGTGTATCAGCATCTTCCAGACCCTGGTGAGATCCCAGTCCATCTTTTAGCTTCGACCTGGCACCCGAATACCCACTCCAGCACCCGCCCCCCACCCCGAGAGCTTCATCTGACTGTGCCTGGAGTCGCCACGACCACTGCCGTGACCTCATGCCTCTCTAGGTCCAAGCAAGAGTTGAACACCAGCTGCTCTGAAAGCAAACTTTGGTTGCCATGGTAACCGGGCCATCAGCCTCTTCCTGGCTTCAACAGTGCCAGCAACACCCCTGTGTCTCAGCTCCAAAAGGCGCCTGCAGCAGCTTACTGTCTGGCTGGGCACAGCGGGGGCAGGACTCCCGTGGTCAGGGTGAGATGAGGTGAGGGGAGTGAGGAGGGTTGGGGCTAAGGAGGAGGTGCAGGAGGGCCTCTCCTCACTGGCCATGTTCTTCAGCCTCAGGGAAAATTTCAGAGTCAGTGCTTTGATCCTGAGCGAGGAACCCTCCCTTTCCTTAACCATCTGTGTTTTGCTGGGGAAACACAAGGGGTGGGGGGATGTTTCTCTGCCTCTTAGACCCAGCTCTGTGGATTGGAAGTGGCCGTGGTGACCAGGGGGGTTGGTGGTCCTCGGGTGTGAGGTGGGGACCGGGGTGGTGGCCCGGGGCAGGGAGACACCCAGTTTGGGGTTGCTCCTCTCTTGGAGGGTGGGTGGGCTCCCTTGGTGGTTGACTGGAGCTCCACCCTGGCCCCAGACTCCTGTCCAGACCTGGGGCCCAAGGAGAAAGGACAGAGGTGCCAGGCAACTGCCAAGGAGACAGAGAAACCATCTCGATTTGAAGGAGAGTAAGGAGACGTGACAGAAAACTCAGGGAGGAACCCTGTATCATAAAAATGGCAGTACAGCAGGGAACAGGGAATTCTGCTCAATGTTACGTGGCAGCCTGGAGGGGAGGGGAGAAGGAATCCATGTGTTAGGTAGTTAGAATAGGAAGAAGGAATCCAAAATAGCAGTTGCTAAAAGACAAAGAGAGGGAAAAGCCCCCCAAAATAGAAAAAGGATGGTCCGAGGACCCGAGTAAGAACCTCAGGTGAAACACACAGCCCTCCTGGCTAGCCCAATTTACATAGGCCAGGCTCAGGGGAAGGAGAAAAAAACATATAAAAAGAAGAGCCAAAATTGAACCGCTCTCTCCTTTGGGTCAGCCCGCCCTCCCGGCTCGAGGATGTATTTTCCTTTGCTTGCCAAATAAAACTGAGCTGTAACCGAACTGTAACACGTCTGCCGCTTCAAATTTTTGCTGTGGTGAGACAGAACCAAGGAAATTACACACTCCCTCGACACATGTATATGTATGGCTGAGTCCTTCTACTGTCCACCTGAAACTATCACAATACTGTTAATCGGCTATACTCCTATATAAAGTAAAAAGTTAAAAAAAAAAGGACAGAAGGGGCAAAACTCTGGAAATTTGCGTAAAGTCTGCAGTGTAGTTAGCAGTGTTGCACCAAAGTTGATGTCTTATTTTTGAAACTTTTCTGTGGTTATGCCACATGTCAACAGTAGGGGGAGCTGGATGCAGTATAGAAACTGTACAATTCATATCTTCTATCAGCCTGAAATTATTTCAAAATAAAAAGTTTCTAAAATTGTGTATTTTTCTTCATGGAAATAAAAGGAGGTGCTGGCTTCAGTATCTTGGCACAGTGTGAAATAATTTTGTCATACTGCCTGTGTGTTTGCCCTTCTAATTCTGGCGCAGCCATGCCATCCAGACCACTGGGCAGAGGTCTAGAGAGACCATGGACAACAGAGACGAGAACTGGCCTCTTTAAAAAAAAAATACAACTTTTGATTTTGTTGGGGTATAGCCAGTTAACAATGTTGTGACAGTTTCAGGTAAAGGGATTCAGCCAAACATACACATGTATCCATTCTCCCCCAAACTTCCCTCCTCATCTTGGCTGCCACATATCATTGAGCAGGGTTCCCTGTGCTAGACAGTAGGTCCTTCTTGGTTGTCCAGTTAAAATAGAGCAGTGTGTACATGTCCATCCCAAACTCTCTAACTATCCCTTCCCCCTAGCAACCGTAAGTTCGGAGAACTGGCCTCTTCTTAATGCTACAGCATCGTTCCAAATTCCCTATTATTCCAGTTACTCAGTTACTTGGGGGTCCTCCTTGACTCCTCTTCTCTCACAACCCCCCTTTAAACCACCAGCAATTCCCTTAGTGCTGCCTTCTGACTTCATATCTAGAATCTGGCCCCTTCTCACCACCTCCATTGCCCTCTCTCACTTCTCTCCAGCCTCCCTGGACTCCTTGCTCATCCTCAGCCATGCCAAACACACACACCTCAGGGCCTTTGCACTGACTGTGTCTGCCTCACTCTTCCAGGAAGCTGTACAGCTCATATCCATCCATATCTCACTCCCTGCAGTATCCCCTCCCATTTCATTATCACAAGGAAGCTTATTCTAAATTAAATCTCCCCTCCTACACTTTAGATCCTCTTTATTTGGCTCTATTTTCTTTCCATAGCCCATTCTCCTTCTAACATACAATTTGATATACTTATTAATTATGTTGATAATTTGCTTCTGTTTTTCTCCTGCTAGAATACAAGCTCCCAGGGCCAGGATTTTTTCTGTGTTGTCCCTGGCAGTGACCCCAGCATCTAGAATAGTGGTTGGCCCTTGGTAACTATTTGCCAAGTCAGCAATTAGTATGAGAAGAGTCACTTGTTCTCTCCAGGGACAAGCATGGGCAAACTGTTCACAGAACTGTTCTGTTGTAGGTGTTTGTCTCTCCAGAGCAGAAATATGTCACATGCACACGGTTCTGCCAAGCCCAACCCAGAAATGGGGTCTGTTCTCAAGTGTCAGCATTATGGAACAGTGGCACCTTGGAAATGGAGACACTCAGGTGTGACTCTGACACCATCTCTGTAGCTTAATCTCATGGTGCCTCAGTCTCTTCATCCATCAAATGGGCATTAATAGTACTTACCTCATCAAGTCTCTGTGAGAAGTGAATAAAATTAAATGTGGTCATGCATACCAAGCCATCAGCACAGAAGAGCGTCTAGCCCATAACAAGCACTCAAAGAATGTGAGCTCAAATGCATTTGTAAAAGGTGACTGTTTAAAATCCAAAGTACATTTTCCCGGAGAATGAATAGAAAAAGCTAATTATTCCTTAGAGCTCATGAGAAGAGTTTGGTAATTGAACTGAGGATGTATAATCAGCCTAAGGCTGATCCCAGTTCTGTGAACATTCACTGGGGACACGCTGGTCAGTGCAGCCATGACAGGCTGTTCTTACTTCTTAACCACTGGACAACTTGGTTTTGCCTGCTGGCTCCAGACTCATCGTATCAATAGGATCAGAAAGCAAAGTAGGGCAGAACTCAAAGAACCTTTAGCATGCGTGCGTGCTAAGTCACTTCATTCATGTTCGACTCTTTGTGAACCCCGTGGACTGTAGCCCTCCAGGCTCCTCTGTCCACAGGACTCCCCAGGCAAGAATACTGGAGTGGGTTGTCATGCCCTCCTCTGGGGGATCTTCCCTACCCAGGGATCAAACCAGTGTTCCCTATGCCTCCTGAACTGGGAAGCAGGTTCTCTACCCCTAGCACCACCAAGGAAGCTTACCCTTAGCAATGACGGTCTAAATGCCACCCTTTGGCATGATCAAGCTGAGGCCTGGAGAAAGTGCAAATGCCATGCCCAGGGTCACACAACTGGCATATGCCTCACACCGCTTCCCTCCTCCACGCTCCATGTCCTGCTGTAAGGACTGAATGAAGCCCATGGATGAAGCATCTTAACCAGGTGCCTGTTACACTGAGTGCACAGCTTCCCAGCGTCACCAGCTGGTGAGGGAGAGGAATTCAACACAGGTCTGTCTGCTTCCAGAATCATCTCTGTGATGCTCTTGACCTCAACCACATTAATAACTGACTATAGTGAAAGTGAAAGTCACTCAGTCATGTCCGACTCTTTGCGACCCCATGGACTATACAGTTCATGGAATTCTCCAGGCCAGAATACTGGAGTGGGTAGCCTTTCCCTTCTCCAGGGAATCTTCCCAACCCAGGGATCGAACCCAGGTCTCCTGCATTGCAGACAGATTCTTTACCAGCTGAGACACAAGGGAAACCCAACAATATTGGAATGGGTAGCCTATCCTTTCTCCAGCGGATCTTCTTGACCTGGGAATCGAACTGGGGTCTCCTGCACTGCAGACGGATTCTTTACCAACTGAGCTATCAGGGAAGCCCATAACTGACTATGCATGGATTAAAATGTCTCCTTTGTAATACACACATGGCCTGGTGTCTTCTATACAATGAACGACTATGCCACTGCTCTCGGCCTCGGCACGTGAGGCCTGAGCTTCCTTCTTCCACGTCTTATTCTTTCTGTCATGTTTCATATCATAGTCACTCTCACAGCTTCTGGAGAGCAGCAAGGCTGCCTTCTGTTTGGCTCCCAGCCTTGAGCGGAAAAAACTTGTTTGCGTCCCAAAGGCCAAGCACGCCCCCTGCTGACCACTAGTGGGATACTTTCTCCAGGACAAGAATCCCTGTTGGAGCTGAGTAAGGCACATAAATGGGGGGGAAATGGAAACAGTGGCAGATTTTATTTTGGGGGGGCTCCAAAATCACTGCGCACGGTGACTGCAGCCATGAAATTAAAAGATGCTTGCTCCTTGGAAGAAAATCTATGACAAACATAGATAGCATATTAAAAACTAGAGACATTACTTTGCTGAGAAAGGTCCATCTAGTCAAAGCTATGGTTTTTCCAATAGTCATGTATGGATGTGAGAGTTGGACTATAAAGAAAGCTGAGTGTTGAAGAACTGATGCTTTTGAACTGTGGTTCTGGAGAAAACTCTTGGGAGTTCCTTGAACAGCAAGGAGAGCCAACCAGTCAATCCTACAGGAAATCAGCCTTGAATAGTCATTGGAAGGATTGATGCTGAAGTTCCAATACTTTGGCCACCTGATGTGAAGAGCCAACTCATTGGAAAAGACACTGATGCTGGGAAAGATTGAAGGTGGGAGGAGAAGGGGGCGACAGAGTATGAGATGGTTGGATGGCATCATCGACTCAATGGACATGAGTTTGAGCAAACTCCGAGAGATGGTGATGGACAGGGAAGCCTGGCGTGATGCAGTCCGTGGGGTCACAAAGTCAGACATGGCTTAGGGACTGAAGAACAACAAGGGGGCTCCCAGAACCTCCACATGGGAGAGGCGGAGGGGCTGTCACCTGCCCCTAAACTGAGGGAGTGGGAGTGACTGTGGACCTTGACTGATGCTCTTTGGAAAGCCACTGTTTGGAATGAGCTGTATGTTAAATCTCACGAGCCTTGTGGGCCTTGTAAGGACTCACACTTCTGCCCTGCGCAGGATGAGACAGGTGAAGACAAAGGGCATCAGAATCCCCACAGAGTGTGGGACCCTGGCATCCTGGCCCCCGTCCGCACTCTCTCCATGACCTCATCCTCATCCTTCTACTTCCTGGGACATTTTCTGGCCCCTTTGGGTTATGTCTACCCACCCTAAGTGTGATTCTGCAGGTTTCTGAAAATGTGCATCAGTCAGGCCCAGTCATCACCTGTCTAATCTCCCCCCTGCTGCCTGGGGCTGAGCCCAGATAAGCCTCCCATCAGACGCAGGCAGAGAGAGCAGAGCAACGCCTCCCTGGTCTCCTTGGGCAACGCGGCAGTGGGCCTTTTGGGTGAGGGGTACGGGGCTGGGGCCTTGGAAACTCCTGGAGCAAATTCACAAGCATTGTAAGAGCTACCATTTTGTGAGGATTGCAGCACACCAGGCATTGTGTCAGACCTGCCGTGGATCCTCACTTAAGCCTCACAACATCCTACTGCAGTGCGGATACCCATTTCACAAATGAGGGAGCTAAAACACAATGGAAAAGCAGCTTGTCCAGTTACACAGCCAGGAGGTGGCAGGGAAGATCTGCCTCAGGGTGTCTGGCTCCAAAGGCCCCCACCGTTTCCGTGTCCACCTCACATGAATCTGGTCTCTTGTCAACATTTTTCACTGAATGGTGTCATGTGATATGCAACAGATAATAGTATCAATTTTGTTCCAAACTCTACATGGTCCACTTATTAAAATACTCCTATAAAAGTTAATGCTGGAAATGTACATAAAAACCACAACTTTTTTTTTTTTTAAATATTTGTCTGTTTGTCTGTGATGGGTCTTAGCTGTCACATTCAGGAGGCGGCATGTGGGATCCTGTTTTCCAACCAGGGATCTAACTCAAGACCCCTGCATTGGGAGCTCAGAGTCCCAGTCACTGGACCACCAGGGAAGTCCCTCTTTTTTAAAAAAAAAAAAAAAGTGAAATAATGTGTTGACGAGGAGATAAAGAAGTTGGAACCCTTGTGCACTCTTGGTGGGAATATAAAATGATGCAGCCACTGTGGAAAACAATATGGCAATTGTTCAAAAAATAAAAAATTAGATTATTCTCTGTACTTGAGAACACTTTTTTTTTTTTGGCTGTGTGACACATGTGATCTCAGTTCCCCTACCAGGGATAGAACGTGTGGCCCTTGCATCATAAGCTGGAAGTCTTAACCACTGGACTGCCAGGGAAGTCCCCCAAAGACATTTTTTTAAATGAGGAAGAAAAATATGCCACGTCTTCTGATCACAATGCCAAAGAATGTCCAAACTACTCCAATAAAAACAGAGAGTGGAAACTAAAACATATTCCAAGCTGAAATCAAACCAATATGGATAATTAACATTTTTGACCTTCTAAGTAACTCAGATCAACGTGTTCAAATAGGCATGTAGCATTGATGAGACAATGCTACAGGCCTACTAGAACAGCTGAAATAATAAAACACTGGTGATACCCAGTGCCAAAGCAGAGGACACGGGTCTGATCCCTGGTCCGGGAAGATTCCACGTGCTGTGGAGCAACTGAGCCCCTATGCCACTAGGACTGAGCTCACGCATTCCAAGTGCTGAAGCCCACGCGCCCAGAGCCGGTGTTCTGCAACAAGAGAAACCACTGTAATGAAAGCCCACACACCAAAACCAAGAGTAGTCCCCGCTTGCTGCAACTAGAAAAAGCCTGCAGGCAGCAACGAAGACTGAGTGCAATCAAAAATAAATAAATAAATAATATATTAAAAAATAAAAGACAACTATTAAGGACTAGCCCAGGGAGTTTCCTTCTGGTGACAGAACAGTTCTGCATCCTGATTTGGTGATGCTTATTCAAATCTACACATGCAATAATATTTCCAAGAACCATGTACACACACACATATACAAATGCATGTAGTAACTGGTAAAATGTGCATGTGGTAACTGGTGAAATTATCAAACAAGGTTGATAATTTACTTAAGAGGATTGCACCAGTGCCAGCTTCCTGGTTTTAACAATGTACAATGGTTGTGTAAGGTAGGATCAGCTTCCTGGTTTTAACATGCACCATAGTTGTGTAAGGTGTGAAGGGAACCTGGGTGAAATACACAAGAACCCTGTTCTAATTTTGCAGTTTCTTGTGTGTCTTGAATTCTTTCAAAATAGAAACTTATCATTTAGGAAAAGAAGAGAAAAAAGATGTAAATGAAAAGTCATGAAATATAACTGCAACATATATTACATGAAAAAGAAGTGGCATTCAAAACTTATAGAGCTCCTATAAATCACCATGAAAATAAATAGCTCAATCTATATGTGGATAAATATCAGAAAGTTCAGAGAAGAAATATAAATGTCCATATGTCTACATTCAACCTCACTAATAATCAAATACATTCAGCTTAAGACAAGGAAATCTGAGTCTCCATCCATAAAGACTGATGGATACAGAGCAAGAGCCACTCCCAGGCACTGCCAGTGAGAGTAGGGATTGGCCAACAGTCTAACCGGCAACTTGGTGGCACCTATCCAAATTTTAAACGTTTACCTCACTGGATCCAGTAATTCTGCTTCTAGGAAACACAAAGATACACGTTGCAGCATCATTTATAATCGTAAAAAACTGGAGATGGCTTGCATACTTGTTACAGGGGGCTGGTTAGACAAACTGCAATAATGGCAACTACTACTCACTTGTTGCTTTCAATGTTCCAGGAACTTAGTCCTGAGTATTTTATATGTAGTAACTCAGGTTAATCCTCACAACCATCCTATGAGGTAGGTTCTAAACACTGTTATTATGCCTGTTTTACCACTGGGGAGACGGGCCAGTGAGGAGCTGATGATGGAAGCATGACGTCTACTCAAGAAAGACAAAGAAGTTCTTACTCTCCCCACTTTTCCTTTGATTATAAAACTGTAGGTTTTACTTGGGGGCGTGGCATTCCTTTGCCCACCCGACTGTAAACCTTACAAGCACCTTATTCTAATAAGCCACTTCTTATCTATCACTTTGCCTCTCACTGAATTCTTTTTGTCTCTGAGACATAAAGAACTGGGATACAGGAGCTCTTCAGAGCCCCTGAAATGACATCAAATGGTTTCAAAAATCATTCTGCTCCTGGAGTAGGAAATGGCTACCTGCTCCAGTCTTCTGCCTGGAAAATCCCCTGGACAGAGGAGCCTGGTGGGGGCAGGGTGGCTACAGTCCATGGGGTGGCAAAGAGGTGGACATGACGGAGCACGCACAACTTGGAGATGCTGAGATAGGCAGGATCAGTCTTCCTAACTCCTTGAGGTTGAAACCTGAGACCCAGGGAAATTTTGTAACTTTCCCAGGGTCACACAGCTGTGGTGTGTCCCCACCAAGCCTGACTCTAGAGCCTATGCTGTGTTTTTATATCAGCATTTCCTAAATTATGTTTTGTTCCATGACATACATGTTTTCATAAGCAAAAAAAAAAAAAACAACATTGTGCTCTACGCATACACAGTGCGGTATGTCAACTATGTCTCAATGAAACTGGAAGAAAAAAGCATACATAGGAATTGCACAGCCTGGGGCGCCGCCCTTAGCCCCTCCACCCCACCCCAGCCAGGGGATGTGTGTCTTGCAAAGCTCTTCCTCTGGCTGGGGCTCCTTTTTCCCTCGAGGTGAAGGTGAAGCTTCCAGGAGGATGCAGAAGGTGCTGACTTATGTAGGGGGACCCACCCACTTCAGAGCTCTCCAAGGCTGGCTCTACCCCAGGGAGCTGATACCCTTCCCATGTGAACAAAGTAAACTAACTTCAAAAGAAAAACAATACACTGGATTACATGCGCATACCTGCTCAGTCGTGTCCAACTCTTTGCGACCTGACAGACAATAGCCCACCAGGCTCTTCTGTCCATGGGGTTTCCCAGGCAAGAATACTGGAGCGGGTTGTCATTTCCTTCTCCAGGGGATCTTGCCAACCCAGGGATCAAACCAGCATCTCCTACATCTACTGCCATTGGCAGGCAATTCTTTACCCCTGAGCCACCTGGAATGGAAGTCATACCACCAACACTGGAGATTAGAAGGAAAAGATCAAGAATTTAAACATGAGAAGCCTACAGAAGTCTGTGGATTTGGGATTTTAAGAAACACATTGTCTGTTTCTGAGATGCTGATATTTGTGCCACATGGTGGCAATGACATTCCCTGCAACTACTTTAACTTACCACGAAGAATTTTTAAGATCAACTTACATGTGTACAAAGGAGCATGCTACTTTCCAATTCCAATTTCCATGCTACTTTCATTTTTTAGGGGCTACCCCAGCAAAAAGAAAAGCCCTGTTCTCAGCCCTGTGCTGTGCTTGCTGCCTGATTCTGTCTGGATGGCTGATGCCCTGCTTGTCTGAAATTTAGGGTTCCGCCAGGTTGTGGGGGCAAGAACTGCCTAAATTCTTCTCCCATCTTTGGTGTGGTTGAGGCCTACATCAAAGGCTCCAACTGTTTGGGGTGAGGAGAGGTGGGGCTCTTCCTGCTTAACCATTTCCTGCCCACTTCTGGTGAGCTGCACATAAATTAATTTCAAAGTTTTAACTAAAAGGGTAGGGCCAGGGCTTCCCAGGTGGTCCAGTGGTTAAGAATTTGCCAGCCAGTGCAGGGGACATGGGTTCGATCCCTGGTCCAGGAAGATCCCACATGCCATGAGGATAAGTAATCCTCGAGCCACAACTACTGAAGCCGGTACCCTAGAACCTGTGCTCTGTAAGGAGAGCAGCCACTGCCCCAAGGAGCCTGCCTGCCACAATTAGAGAGTAGCCCCTGCTGGACGCAACTAGAGAAAGCCTGTGGGCAGCATTTCTTCCAAGAAGAGATATTCTCTTTAGCAAATGCTAGTTCTCTTCGAACAATGAAAAGGTGAATTTCAAAGAGGTCCTCCTGCTCATTAAATAGGAGAAAATCTGGGCTTTTGAGTGGGCTTCCCAGGTGGTGCTAGTGGTAAAGAATCTGCCTGCCAATGCAGGAGACTCAAGAGACATGGGTTCAGTCCTTGGGTCGGAAAGATCCCTTGGAGCAGGAAATGGCAACTTACTCCAGTATTCTTACCTGAGAAATTCCATGGACAGAGGAGCCTGGCAGGCTACAGTCCATGGGGTTGTGAAGAGTTAGATGCGAAGAAGCACATAATTTTTCCTGGGCTTTTGACCCAAGTCCCCTCATGTATCTCTTTGTTCTTCGGGATCAAGGCTGTGCTTGAATTCGGTCCAGTGCAAGGTTCTTGCAGGCTGGAAGTGCTTCCTGGTGCAGCTGGGATTCACAGTCTAGGTTCAAGATCTCTACGCCATGATGCCTCTTCTTCCTCATTCTTTTAATTCAACCATTGTGTGCCCACTCATGGGCACTGCCTCCTTCATCCCCATCCCCATGCTCAACCTGATGACCTAAGAGGGCACAGCAGACAATGACAAGCTGAGGAGGGATGGGGCAGCCCCATAACACAGACATCAGGCCTGCAGAGAGCAGTCAAGTTGCTGCCCAGACCGGGCATGCACTGTAGCTGGGATGTCCAGAGGTGACACCCTTTAGCATGGATGTCATCAGACCTGGCTAGTTAGGACAGGACTCAGGTCGGAATGTCAGGGGGTGGATACGTTCAGGAGAGTAAGAATTAGGTGAGGAGGCATAGGGGCTTTGTGGAGTTGAGACACTTGGGCCTGGTTCCCTCTTCCTAATGAGTTACCCTTTCGTTTCCTTGGAGGAAACTTGGCCCCCACTTGTGATGGCTAGCAGGTACATCAGGGCCCTCTGGCTTGGGTGACAGGGGCTGCTTCTGCTTCGCTCACCGGCATGAAGAATACTGTGGTGGTGACAGGGAGGAGACAAAAGAATATGGGGACAGAGGAGCTGGAATAGAAAATCCAGGGGTGTGGTTAACTGATGACCCAGAGATGAACTGAACTAGGAACCTAAGAAAAACACATTGTAATAACTTGAGTTTTGTGATCCAAGGAGCTAAGAGTGGTCAGCGAGACTGGCTAAATGGCAAGGATTGAACTAAATATCTTACCCCATTTAGTCCTTAGGCTCACCCTGTGGTGTAGAAATCACCATGCCCATTTTATCAGTAGAGCAACAGGCTCAGAAATGTCAAGTGATTGGTCCAAGGTCATCGAGTGAATAAGAAGTGACACAAATGCAGACCTGAATCCAGTGTTGGGCCCTTTATTCCACTATACTGATCTGGTCTAAAAGCATCTGAACTTCCAGGAAGTGAATTGTCAGGGTTTTGCTGGGTGGATTCTCCTGGGCTTTTCTTCTCTCTCTTTTGAAGTTGTTATTTAGCTAAGACGGTGCGCAGTGGCCTAGGATATTTTATTTCTGTGCTGGAGCTGACCCTGCTGTTTCCCCCTCCCCTCCCTAGCCCCCTTATTTTTTAGTCCCTAAGTCATGTCTGACTCTCTTGCAACCCCATGGACTGTAGCCCACCAGGCTCCTCTGTCCACAGGGTTTTCTAGGCAACAATAGTGGAGTGGGTTGCCATTTTCCTCTTTAGGGGATATTCCCAACCCAGGGATCAAACTGAGTCTACTATATTGGCAGGCGGATTCTTCACCAAACTGAGCCATCAGGGAAGCAAGCCCCCAGCCTCCTACACGCTCACTAAAAGCAGGAATTGAATCCTATTTGCTTAGGTTGCTCTCAGTCTACCAGTTCAGAATAACATTAAGCTGGCTGCACCCCCATCCTCCCAAACACACACACACACACACACCATTGTACTTAGAAAAAAGTCAATATGATGGCCTCCTTATTCAGGGAAGGAGGCCATTAGAGAATAAATTATTCAGTAATAAGCCAACAGGAAGCTGAATTGGGGAGAGAAATAAACTAACCTTAGACCTGCACAATCATGGCCTGACACTTATTTTTCTTTCTTTTTCAAGTCAGTCTTTCAGACATAGCCTGGAAGGGGCAAGCCCACAGCCTTTGGAGAAGGGCCTTGACCTGGGCCCAGGAAGACCAGAGCAGGGCTCTGGAGCCAGGAGAGCAAGCAAAGGCCCAGCCTGGAGGAGGGAGGGAAACATGGGGTCCCCCCCGGGGTAAGATGGGGGGTGCATTTTCAAAGGAGATAGACATATGGAGGGGGACATCCCTTGGCAAGTTTTCTGGCATCAGGCAGAGAGACTGGAGGGCAGAAGGAGGTGGACCCAACCCCACCCCTCAGGCTACTGCCTCGCTCTCGAAATTCCACAGCCCACAGTCATGCCTGGAATAGAGTATTCCATCTTCCTGCTTCCCAACGATGTGTTTTCAACAGAGGAGTCTGAGCATCCAGAAGGTCTGAAAGGGGGGGTGGCAAGTTCAGGAAGAGAAAGGAGGTGCTCTAGAGCCACATACGTAGCTCGGTTTAGAGGAAGGTTGACTTGCTTCCTAGCAGTTGGGAAACAAAAGAACTCCATGGAGGGGAGGGCCCGATGACTGCAGAAAGGAAATCTCAGCAACAAACTGTGGGATACCCACACAGGGGAATATTGTCCAGCCTTAAAAAGAATGAAGTTCTGACACAGGCTACAACATGGCTGAATGCTGAAGACATTATGCTACAAGTCATAGGGTGTAATGCATATCCAGTTAATAATACTGTATTGCATATTTGAAAATTGCTAAGAGAGTAGATCCTAAAAGTCTTCAACCCAAGAAAAAAAATTTGTAACCATGTAGGGAAATAGATGGGGAAACAATGGAAACACTGACAGACTTTGTTTTGGGGGGCTCCAAAATCTCTGCAGATGGTGACTGCAGCCATGGAATTAAAAGACGCTTGCTCCTTGGAAGAAAAGTTATGACCAACCTAGATAGCATATTAAAAAGCAGAGACATTACTTTGCAACAAAGGTCTGTCTAGTCAAAGCTATGGTTTTTCCAGTGGTCATGTATGGATGTGAGAGTTGGACTGTGAAGAAAGCTGAGCGCCGAAAAATTGACGCTTTTGAACTGTGGTGTTGGAGAAGACTCTTGAGAGTCCCCTGGACTGCAAGGAGATCCAACCAGTCCATCCTAAAGGAAATCAGTCCTGAATATTCATTGGAAGGACTGATGCTGAAGCTGAAACTCCAGTACTTTGGCCACCTGATGCAAAGAGCTGACTCATTTGAAAAGACCCTGATGCTGGGAAAGATTGAGGGCACGAGGAGAAGGGGACGACAGAGGATGAGATGGTTAGATGGCATCACTGACTCGATGGACATGGGTTTGGGTGGACTCTGGAAGTTGGTGATGGACAGGGAGGCCTGGCATGCTGCGGTTCATGGGGTTGCAAAGAGTCAGACACAACTGAACGACTGAACTGAACTGAACTGAACTGATGCTGGGAGAGACTGAAGGCAGGAGGAGAAGGGGATGACAGAGGATGAGATGGTTGGATGGCATCAATGACTCAATGGACATGAGTTTGACTGAGCTCTGGGAGTTGGTGATGGGCAGGGAGGCCTGGTGTGCTGCAGTCCATGGGGTTGCAGAGTCAGACACAACTGAGTAACTGAACTGAACTGAACTGATGGTAACAGATGTTAACTAGTTTATTGTGGAGATAATTTTGCAATGCATACAAATACTAAATCATTATGCTGTGCACCTGAAACTAATATAACATTATATGTTAACTGTACCTCAATTTTAAAAAGCTGTAAAATAAGGCAATACCTAAGACTATTTTCTCTTATTAAAAAAAAAGAAGACATTATGCTAAATTTAAAAAGCTAGACACAAAAGGACAAATATTGTAAGAATGCAATCACATGAGGCACTTATATTCATATGGAAAGTAGAATTTTTAAAAATAATTTTATTTCTATTTGGCTGCACTGGGTCTTTGTTGCTTTGTGAGGGCTTTCTCTAATTGTGGCAATTGTAGTGAGTGGACTTCTCATTGCAGTGACTTCTCTTGTTGGGAAACAAGAGCTCTAGGGTGCATAGGGCTTCAGCAGTTGTGGTGCATGGGCTTAGTTGCTCGGTGGTACATGGGATCTTCCTGAACCAGGGACTGAACCTGTGGCTCCTGCACTGGCAGGCGGACTCCCAACCACTACACCACCATGGAAGTCCAGAAAATAGAATGGTTTTTACAAGAGATTGCTGGGAGGGAGGAATGGGGAGCTAGTGTTTAATGAGATGATAAAAAGTTCTGGAAATGGATGGTGACAATGTTTGTATAATGCTGTAAATGTGCACTTGAAAATGGTTCAAATAGTGAATTTTAGTTTATGTATATTTTACCACATGCAAAAAAGATAAATTAATCTAATAAAGCCTTTATATTTTTCAGTTTAAATACAGGATTAGCAGAACAAGTTAAATGATAATGTGAAGACACACGAGGTAAATGTAGAATGTGGGACAGTCTACAAGAAAACTAGCCTGGACTTTGAAAAGTCAGTGTCATGGGGGAAAAAGGTGGAGGAGTTGTTCGAATCAAAAGAGACTAAAAAGACACAATAACCAACTATAATGCATGCGTTTAATAGGATCCTGCACCAAAAATGAACAAACCAAATTAAGAGACTTATGGACTAGATATTAAGTGATATAGAGAATTGATGTTAGTTTTCTTAGGTCTGAATATGGTATTGTGGTTATGTTAGAAAATGTGGATACTTTTAGGAGCTACATGCTGCAGTATGCTGAAATATCTAGGTGTGAAGTGTCATATCTATAACCCACATCAAATGATCCAGAAAAAAACAAAGTGTCACATACCTGTAGAGCGGGATGGAGCAAATAGGGCAAAAGAGAAACAACTGTTGAATCCTAGATGATGGGTGAACACTGTAGACTTCATCCCATTTTTCTGTATGTTGAAAACATTAAATATATATATATATCTGGCTGTGTGAGGTCTTAGATGCGGCATGTGGGATTTACTTCCCTGACTGGGGATTGAACCTAGGACCCCTACATTGGGAGCCTGGAGTCTTAGCCACTGGACTATGAAGGAAATCCCTGTAGAATACATTCCTTAAAAAAAAAACATTTATTTATTATTGTTTTATGTTTTGGCTGTACTAGGTCTTGGTTGCTGTGCGGGGGCTTTCTCTAGTTGCTGGGAGCAGGGGCTTCTCATTGCCACTGCTTCTCTTGTTCTGGAGCTCTGGGTTCCAGGGCACGTGGGCTCTGTAGCTGTGGCCCACAGGCTCTGTTGCTACAAGGCATGTGGGATCTTCCTGGACCAGGGATGGAACCCGAGTCCCCTGCATTGGGAGGCAGATTCTTATCCACTGGGCCACCACCAGGGAAATCCCTGTTGAAAATACTGTTAATAAAAAGTTGGGAAAGAAAAGTTGCAGCTGTGCAGTGAAAGGAGCTGTGTGACCTTGGCAGCCTCCTTGCCTCTCGGGCCTTAGTCTCAACCTAAGAACAGGGCTGAAACACCTATTTTCCCACTGTCTCTGGATTAAAGTGTAAATCGCCTGGTCCAGCGGCTATAGGGTCACCGTCATTAGTATTATTATGACAGTCTCCAGCACGATGTCAGGTATATATGGAGGCATGAGGGCATCGGGAAACTCACTTGAGCTCCCTGGGTGGGCTGACGCTTAACGATGCTGCCTGGGGGTGGAGCGAGCGAGGGGCCGGGTAGATGTTAATGCGCCTCATCTCACGCGCCTCCAGGCGGAAAAAAAAGTGCGACTTCGGGGGGC
Source organism: Cervus elaphus (assembly GCF_910594005.1). Taxonomy (NCBI): domain Eukaryota; kingdom Metazoa; phylum Chordata; class Mammalia; order Artiodactyla; family Cervidae; genus Cervus; species Cervus elaphus. The sequence continues at coordinate 19,255,284 of NC_057825.1, forward strand.
GTGGCCACTGGGGGGCGGGCGGCGGAAGCGGGGTGCGGCTTGCGGTGGCCGGCGTGGGATCCCAAAGCTATGAATGAGCACGGTCTCCCGGAAGTTGGGGGCGGAGCCTCCGTGTGTGGACCAGTCGCCGAGTAGCTGTCAAAACTGGCGCGGAAGGGAAAAGGGGCAAGATCCCAGGCGGATCTCAGCGCTTGGCGGCTGCCGGGAACATTCTCTCTTCCGGGGACTGGGCCGGACCTGGTCCCGCCGGGGCCCTTTCTCTCTACAGTACCCAGGCAAAGAGACGGACGGGGCCACTGCAGACCAGAACCTTGACTCGGTTGTGTGACCCCTCGGCGAGGCCACGTAGCCTTCGGCCCTTGCTTCCTCCTTTATAAAGTGAGAGCAGTAAAAACCCAATGTAGGGGGAAGTCGGGACATGCCGGAATGACTCAGAGGTGGGAGGAGGCGACGGTAAGGAAGGCGGCTTACCGCCCCCCACCCCCACTGCCTCGTGGCTGTTCAGCCGAAAATGAAGTCACAGCTTCTGGCTCTCAGAGTGATCCTTTATGGTACCCGTGCACAGACTATATAGCAGGAGCTTATAAAAAAGCACATGGTGCCTGGGGCAGCCACCAAAAGGAGCAGGTCGGATATGAATTACCCGAAATCGGAATGTGAGTCATGTATTAGAGGATACCAAGGACTTCTCGATAGTTTTGTTAGTTTTATGGCTGATAAAGCTATGATCACATCTGTCAATAAAAATACCCATTTTCTGGAGGTACATGCCAACGGGGAAATTGACAATGTCTGTGAGTTGCTTTCAAACACATGATTGAGACCAAAGTTTTAGTTGTTGCTTTGTCTAAGAGATGTGATGGTCGCTGATCTTTCTTCTCAGGCTTAGAGAATACTTTAAACACAGTATACAGTACTCTAAGAAATAGACCTCTGTGGGGAGGGTATCTTCCCTACCCTCACCTCTTTAAAGTATTGTATCTAGAAAAGACATTGTACAAAGTCCAAGCCTCACTCAGTGACAGCCCTGAGTGTGTGCGCTGTTAGAGCTTATCCTGGTTAATCATTTCTTTCCTGGATCCTAACACTTCTGTCTCATCAGTCATTTCTGGCGTTTTGCCACATGCAGGGCAAAAATCTATGGCAAATTTGAAAGACCAAGTGTAAAGTAAAATTAAAATGTTACTAAGTTTATGTCTCCACCATCACCCCAATGGAGGTTTTCAACCTCCTCTTCAAGCTCTTTGAGGCCCAGTAAGCAGTAAATGGGCTTATTTGGGCTTCCCTGGTGGCTCAGACGTAAAAGGTCTGCCTGCAGTTCGGGAGACCGGGGTTCGATCCCTGGTTTGGGAATATCCCCTAGAGAAGGAAATGGCAACCCACTCCAGTATCCTTGCCTGGAAAATTCCATGGACAGAGCAGTCTGGCAGGCTACAGTTCATGGGGTCGCAAAGAGTCGGACACGACTGAGTGGACTTCACTTTTCACTTTTAAAGCAGTATATGAAGTCCTAGTTATTAAATCATTCTCTGAACTTTTTCTCTGAATCTTCGCTCAGTTTGCAATTTTTAAAACACTGTCGACGTTGAGGACGAGATTTCAGGGGGAAACTTCACCAAAGACCCTCTCTCTCTGTTATCAGCTTGAAGGTTTACAATGGACTTCGTGTTGTTCATGAATTACCTCATTTAGTCTTCTCGTTTTATTAGAAAGCCCGCAGCTTAGATATGGCTACAAGCCCATTTTACCAGCGAGGGGACAACAGATGACGTGTCCAAGGGACACAGCCACTGCACCCCGGGGACCCTGTAGTTCCGCGGCTCTAACCGTTAGGCGGTCACCACCGGCCAGCCCCCACCTTTGCCGGACCTCAGGGACCTGGAACCCCCCCCCAATCCGGGCACACACACGTATCCAGATCGCCGCAGCCACATCTCCCTCGCAGCCAGGGGCGTTTTACGGGCCCCCGTACCAAGCTCATCTGCAAAAACTATTTACGCGGAACCGAGAGCCGGGTTCCAGGGACGTCTTCAGAGAGGTGGGGCTCCGCGGGGGTGGGGAATTCGCTCCCGCTCGCGGGCCGGCGGGCTCCAATCGCGTTGCTTCATTCAATCCCAAACCGTTCCGGGGACGCGCGAGAGAGCCCGCGAGCCCGCCAGGGCGCACGGAGCGCGCAGGGGCTGCAGCCTTTGTCCGACGAGGTCCTCGGGGAGGCGGGCGGCGGCGCTCGCGGCCCCCCAGAGGCCTGGGAGGGGCAGGTGCCCGGGGGTCCCGGGAGGGCAGGGCCTGGGGGCCAGACTGAGCTCCCGCGCAGCGCTTGAATCTGTGTGGGGTGGGCGGGGCCAGCCGGGATCCAGCCAATGGGGAAGTGGCCTCGCCCACTGGGCCGGAGCCTGGGGCTTTAAATATTCCCCCGCGGGGCCGTGCAGGGGCTCTCGGGACTCGCGCGCAGCGCTACCGCACTGACCTTCTCGCCACCATGCTCTCCGTCCGCGTCCCGCTCGCCACCATCGCTGACCCGCAGCAGCAGCAGCTCTCGCCCCTGAAGGGGCTCAGCCTAGCGGACAAGGAGAACACTGTGAGCGCCCCGGGGGGCGGGGGTCGGGGGCAGGGCGGCGGGGTCCTGTGGGTGGGTGAGGGCGCGGGCAGGCCTCTGACCATCATCTCCCTGCAGCCCCCTTCCCTCAGCGGGACCCGCGTGCTGGCCAGCAAGACCGCGAGGAGGATCTTCCAGGAGCCCTCAGAGCCGGTGAGTAGGTGGGCTGCGGCGGGGGCGCGCGGCGAGGGGGCGCTGCACGCAAGGCGGTGCGGGCGGAGCCTGCTTGGCGCCAAAGCCTCATTGTCTGCTCTCAAACCCTACCCACCTTTCCCCGGCCCGCGCTGCCTTCCCGCCAAAGTCTGCTCCCTCCCCAGCACCATTGCACATCTGGACATTTCCTATTTCTCTATATTCCTATAGAATCCAAGTATGACAACCGACTTACCTTCAGGCCCATGGGATTTCTGATCATTGGAGGTATTCTGCTTGAAAAAGAAATGACAGTTTCATGATTCGCCCTATTCTTAACATTTTTTTTCCCCTTACATTTTCCTTTCCCAACAGAACCCTAAGCTATCTGCCCCCAGTGTGGAGGACGAACCACTTCTGAGAGAAAACCCCCGCCGCTTTGTCATCTTTCCTATCGAATACCATGATATTTGGCAGATGTATAAGAAAGCTGAGGCTTCCTTTTGGACAGCTGAGGAGGTAATCAGATGCAGCAGCTAGGAGACTTAAAAGACCCTTTGCCCATTGCCTCTCTAGAGGAAGACCCCAGCCGGGCCGGCTATAACATGTTTAAAATATGCTTTGCTGTCCTCCCTGTCCCTATTTGGAATGGTTGTCCACTCAGGATGTGAGATGTTCAAATTGACAGAATATGGGAAGGGTATATAAATCAGGTGGTGCTAGTAGACTTATTAAAGTTGAACCATTAGGCATATGTGTGAAGGTCCTGCCGGCTTGAACCCTTTGTGAACTTCTGTATTTCAGGTGGACCTTTCCAAGGACATTCAGCACTGGGAAGCCCTGAAGCCTGAGGAGAGATATTTTATTTCCCATGTGCTGGCTTTCTTTGCAGCAAGTGATGGCATAGTAAATGAAAATTTGGTGAGTTCCCCCTGTCTCCCTCACCCCCCCCCCCCCACCGCCCCGGAAAAAGTACCTTTACTCAAGATTTATGTGAGAACTAACAATTCTCTTTTTTGTCTTTTAAAATTTTGCATACTGAATATGTATATATCTATATCTGTAAACCAGGGTTTTATATTCTATGGCATTTTCTGTTCTATAGTGTACTTTGCAGTTATTTTCTTCCTTATGGTATTTTTTTCCCCAACTGTACAGAAACAATGTTAAGACAATGTTAAGTGAAGGAAATGGCAACCCACTCCAGTATTCTTGCCTGGAGAATCCCATGGATGGAGGAGCCTGATGGGCTACAGTCCACAGGGTCACAAAGAGTCAGACACGACTGAGCGACTTAACTAAGTGATAGTAATAGATCCAGAACCTTAGTAACTATCTATTTGCTCTCCTTTTTGTGGCTTTGCTGTTTTTTTTAATAACTGGTCGCATATATGTCTTGAGTGCATCCTCCTTGCAATGAATGAAAATGAATTACTATGTCTAGCTTATAATGATACAAAAACGGAAGTGTGAGGCAACCAGTGTTCCTTGACTGAATTGCTGCTGGTAGGTTTTCCATAAAATGATCTTTGTGTTTTACCACTAGGTGGAGCGGTTTAGCCAAGAAGTTCAGATTACCGAAGCCCGTTGTTTCTATGGCTTCCAAATTGCCATGGAAAACATACATTCTGAAATGTATAGTCTCCTCATTGACACTTACATTAAAGATTCCAAAGAAAGGTGAGTATTTGGGTGGTGATATGCCAACATATTTATTTAGGATTACTAGTTGTTACTTTTTGAAATCGTATAGGGATAGAAAAATGACTCTAAAATGAGTAAGTCAAAGAAACTCCTAGCACCCATGGTCATGTCTACTCTTAAGAACAGGCCTAAATTCACTTTACTAGTCAATTGCTAAAAACAGTTATAAGGTTACTCCATCCTTTGAGAGCTGGAAACATACTAGTGAACGTCCAATCTAATGCCTTCTGAGAAAACATTCCAAGAGGCTGTCTGATGAGCAAAAACTTAGATTTGATAGTTTTCATGTCTGGCAAATCTGTCAACTTACAGTGTGAGGCTGGCGCAGGGTGGAGTGGGTGGAGGATGCAAAGTTGAAGATAAAACCAGCCTCTTAAGGGGCTTGCAACATAATATAGAAAATAAGACCTAGGAATATAAGTGGAGGAATTACGTAATAAATAGAACAGAGGCAGCAGTGAACAATGAAATTAATTTAGGCACACAGCAATTTGCCTGAAATGATAGTATATATTGGGATAACAGAGAACAAATGTAAGTAGCTTAGGGCCTATTTTACATTGTCAGGATTGACTGGAGAGGAAGGGAGCACTAGAAATAGGCGTTTGAGTAGCTTAGATACTAAGGTCAGCTTCAGGACAAGAGCCTGTGTAGCACAGAACTGGTGAAGCTGAGGAGTAGCCTTTTGTAGATGATGTGGAAGAAAGTAAAGAGGGAAAATAAATGAGTGGTGACTTGAAAGGCCGGCAGGATGGAGGAAACTCTTTGTGGGGGCTGGGGGGCGGTTGTAAAATGATTTGAACATGTTTGCAGACAGAAATGAGAAAAGAAAGTAAAGGTAGGGCATGATTGGAATAGATTACCAGAAGGGAGGGATCAGAATGGCCTGATGGTTGGGCTTTGAAAGCTAGGGAGAGGCAAGGAAAGAGAATAAAAGGAGCCCAAGGTCTGATGGAAACAAGCTCACTGGGACAGGCTGGGGAATCTCTGGACTCCTGAAGTAGGCGCAGGGAGGAAGAGGGTAATGAGGAAGACCTGGGTGAGTGTAGGGCCAGTTGGTTTGCTTTTCTGACCTGGGATCAAGGATGTAGCAGAGTTATAAAGTGAAAGCAATCACAGGTTGTTTAGTTTATTGACTTCAATTATTTTATTATATACTTACGGCATTTGGGGCCCAAATAATTGGCACAGTGATATTGTGTAGGCGGTTAGGGCATCAGTTTAGGGAGACAATGGTCAACATAGCTTAAGTAGTCCTAGCAGTTAAGCTTTTGCAGTTCTTTGAATTTAAAGATAGGGCCTGTGGACCTTGTTATCACCTGAACTTGAAATAATGAAACCAATCAATGCTCTTGATGTAACAGACTGAGGTTGTGGGGCTCAGTATGAACTAATGGTACCTAAATTTTATTCACATAAACCAAATGGATTTTTGATATTTTTTCTAAAACACTGGAGGAAAAAGCAAGCCAGTGAAAAGAAAACATTTCAGTTTGAATCCCAAATTGGTCTTGGTCCCAGTGCTCTTACCTAGAAGCTGATACTAGAAGTCTTTGCTAGAATGGCTGATCATCTGTGTGTGCCTACCAGGGAATTTCTCTTCAACGCCATTGAGACGATGCCTTGTGTGAAGAAGAAGGCAGATTGGGCCTTGCGCTGGATTGGGGACAAAGAAGCTACGTATGGTAAGGGACTTTGGCCCTACTTACCCCTGAGCTTCATTTTCTAAGTGATGTTACTGGTTTGTTCCTATGAACACAGACAGATACAGAAATATTTTGTTTTTAACTGTAGGAGAACGTGTGGTAGCCTTTGCCGCAGTGGAAGGCATCTTCTTTTCCGGTTCTTTTGCATCGATATTCTGGCTCAAGAAACGAGGACTGATGCCTGGCCTCACATTTTCCAATGAACTTATTAGCAGAGATGAGGTGGGTCTAATTCAGAAAACAGGCTGACCTGCACCCCAAACACCTACAACCCCGTGTTCACTGAAGGGAACCCAAGATGTGAGATTGCCTTAAATGCACATTTAACTTGTGGGTTCAACCATAGGCATCTTGGCAGAGAATGAAATAATTTGCTGAAGTTATTTTACTCATATTCTCAGTATACATAGGTATTTCTCTATGTATGGAATTTTTTTTTTAGGGGAAGTAATATTATTTCTACCTGGTCTTCTGTGTGATCCTTCTGTACTTCAACTAGTTAGAGAACATCTCAGTGAATCCATTCTGGTCCAGTATGTCTTTGAATGCACTTGGATTAAAATGCCAAAGAGGAAAGTAAAGGTGCCCAGATGTTCTGTATAACTCCCATCAGCGTTGTCTGGGTGTGTGTGTTCTCAGTCATGTCTGACTCTGCGACCCTGTGGACTGTGTAGCCTGCCAGGCTTCTCTGTCCGTGAAATTTTGCAGGCAAGAGATACTAGAGTGTTGCCATTCCCTTCTCCAGGGGATCTTCCTAACCCAGGGATCGAACCTGTATCTCCTGCATTGGCAGGTGAATTCTTTACCCTTGAGCTATCAGGGAAACCACTCCCATCAACTTTACTTGGGATTTAATGCACTAAGACTTTTGCAGACTTGATTCACTTGAAATTGCATTACTATTACTGATTTCCCAGACATTAGGTTTTAAATCTAAAAACTAACCAGGCTATTCGGAGTTTTGCCTTTCCTGTTGAAAGTAGTGGTGGTGAATGTTAGAGCTCAGGGCTGTAGGAAGGAAGAATGCTGAGAAAAAGTTCCTCCCACTCCTTGGCAACCACAGAGGAGTGAGGACCAGACCTGTCTCACTGTCCTCTAGGGGGCCCAGGGGGGCCAAGCCTGCCTAGGTGACACAGCTGTTGAGTCATCTTCCCCTTGACATTTGAAATGCTTTAGTCTGACCACATAGGATGTCTAACAAGAATGCCAGCCTAACAGTTTCCTCTTCCATATTAATGATAGAAGTCTACTGCTCTGTTGGTGACCTTAAACCTTTTTCTTCTAGGGTTTGCACTGTGACTTTGCCTGCCTTATGTTCAAACACCTGTTGCACAAACCTTCAGAACAGAGAGTAAAAGAAATAATCGTCAATGCAGTTAGGATAGAACAGGTGGGTAACACGGGGAGGCCTTGTGCTTGCTAGAAGACCTCTTAATGCTTCCGTTTTATTGAGAAGCTGTGCTCTGGCCCCTAGGAGTTCCTCACGGAGGCCCTGCCTGTGAAGCTCATTGGGATGAATTGCACTTTGATGAAGCAGTACATCGAGTTCGTGGCAGATAGACTTATGCTGGAGCTGGGCTTTAACAAGGTAAAGTATTGTGGGTAGCCCTCTGGTTCTTTCTGAAACCGGTGTTCTGTGCTTACGTTTTGCTATGAACCTTTTCAGGTTTTCAGAGTAGAAAATCCATTTGACTTTATGGAAAATATTTCACTGGAGGGGAAGACTAACTTCTTTGAGAAGAGAGTAGGCGAGTATCAGAGGATGGGAGTGATGTCAAGTCCGACAGAGAATTCCTTTACCTTGGATGCTGACTTCTAAGTGACCTGAAGATGTGCTCTTACCTTGCTGATTTTTTTTTTTCCTTCTCATCAAAAAAGAAAAAAATCAGCTACTTGAACCATATCAACGAGCTACACCATGAATTGTCCATCATGTTCACTAATGGCATCTTTAGCACTGTGTAGCTACCTCAAAATCAATCCTGTTAATGCTAGTGGGGTCACCTAGATGGAAAGTAGTCAAAAGCTACTCAAGTTCTTGAAAGATCTTGGTCTGTGTTTGGCTTTTGCAAGCAGGCTAGCTGAACAGGACTTACTTTGCCTCTTAACAGCCGCTTTCTTGGCCTCCAAGTGTAGGGACTCCAGTGAGTTTGATCCGGAAAGATTAAAGAGTAACTGCCACAAGACTGTAGGAAGACATCAGACTCACTGCTTCTGAGCAGATTTTAAAGTTTACTTATGATTTGTATATAAAACTGGCACTTTACACACAAATAAACATAGTTTGAACTGTCAGGGTAAAGGCTTGATTTTACCTAAATTTGTTGGTTTCTGCACCAAATGCAAAAGTATTCTATTTACCAATAGTGGGAGCCAATTCAAGATTTACTAGGTGACCAGAGTAGGTTAAGCCTATGTAAACTAAGCATGTTATTTTTCTTCTTTTCTTGAATGAATTAAATTGAAGCGCTTTTTTGACTCAACCCTGTGCACGCCTAGGTATTAGTATCAGCCAGGTGGTGCCCCCTTGAACACAGGTTGGTGTCCTGTTGTAGAGCCCAGGTTGAGTATCCCAGGATAAGAGATGAGAGATCTCTAGGAACTAAAGTTCAGATCCAGGCTCACTGTAGGTTACCTGGGTGTGCGGGAGGGGCTGTATCATTTAGTTTCTCAAATTGTATGTTCTTCAACTTCAAGTTAGTATGAAAGATCCTTGAAGAGTCTTCTTAGCAGGGATCCAAGATATAATATTAACATTGTAAGTTGGTTTTGAAATCACCCTTGAATGATAGGACCCACCTACATAATATCTTTGGCCTATTAAGTGGTAAAGGCAGGACTGAAATGTCCCCTCCTAAAAGTTGAGTGTTTATTCTGATTTTGTGAAATTTGTAAGTAGGTACTGTTGACTTAACCATTTATACTTATAAGTTAGAAAAGTTTTCTACTATCTATGTTTTTTTAATATTATATCTGTAGTTTATACTTTGAAATAATTACCCAGTATTATTTTCCAGTTCATAATTGAGTAGTTACCATTCAGTGCAATGACTTCTAGGATTTGCGTAAACCTTAGCATCATCTGCTGGATTCTTAAACTGCAGTAGAAAACTAGTGTTATGTGAATTATTAGTACATGTTCCACTCAAATATTAATTTCAGAAAAGAAACTATAAACTTAATTGGTATATTTAATAGGGCTGGTTTGAATCAATCTGCCTTTTTATTCCTTCCTCCCTCCAAAAAAGGCAAGATGTAATATGGAAGGAAATAAGTGACACCCATCAATCTCTCGGCTGTTTTTTTTTTTTTTTTAATTTTTTAAATTTTTTTATTAGTTGGAGGGCTGTTTGTTAACACATTGTGTTGTGTGTTGGCTGACCACTGGCCTGTCCTATTGTCAGTTTTCTTCCTTGTATAAATGGTAAAATAGTCGATTTAAAATTTTCTGTAATATGGGATCCTTCTCTATCTTTTAAATTATTGTTGTAAAGTTAATCCAGATTATATGGTCCTTAAACGTAGGCAACACAAAAATAAACACTTTAGCTGGCATGGTTAGGTACAGGTGGAAGTTGGAAGCAAATTTTAGGATTCTACCTCCCATTAGCTGTGTGATACAAGCATTAACTTCCACCAATTAGGATCCGGTTTCTTCATCTGTTTCAAGGGAAAACAGATTTTGTCTAAAACGTCTCAAAATCCTAATATTGAGTACTGCACAAGTGTTCAGTGATTTCAATAAAACTGTTCTTGTGTCAGTTCCTTGTTAACACTTGTGTTTCAATCTAGGAAGAAAAAACTAGAAAGTATTTCATAAATATTGTGTAGGGGTTCGTTTGCTTTCTGCAGTTCTGGGGAGGGGGCTTTGTCGTGGCTGTTCTAGCACAAGTTGTGGGAAACAGGTTCACTTGAAGGGTGATGCCCCGAAGCATCTGCCGAACTGCACATGGGTTTGTGAAACCAGGAACAAGGGAGTTGAACTTGGCTCACAGCCTCGGGTGAGCCACCTCAGGGCCTGGGTCTCCTGGACTAGGTTTTGCTTTGCTGGCCCTCATCAGACTGTCCCTCTTGTCTGTAAATGCCCTTTCCTGGGGCAATCCCACTTCCCTTCACCTGTGCATTCTTAAACTAATGAATTACTCATTGTATCCCCACTGGTGATGTACAGTTATTCATTGAGCAAATGGCAGGCTCCCCGCCGGGTGTCGGAGGTGGGGCTGAGGGCAAAGCCCTCCCTGTGAGGTTTAGGTTTACCCCTCAGGCCGAAGCTGGGTGCCTAAGTAAATCCCAATTAGATGAGGATGCAGTTCTGGAGCCAAACCAGGGGAGACAGCGATGGGGATGCTGGTTTCGGGGGAGCATTTAGGAGTGTGGAGATACTGCTTTCCCTGCTGGAGGTGGGGTTACAGATGAGTCTTCCCAACTGCTTTTCTTCTGCTTCATTGCACTGAGATTCCTTCCCTGTACTCCTATGAAGAATGTTCACTTAGAAGGCACACATTTTAGCCACTTCTGTCTTGGAGTTTGGGCTTCCCTCGTAGCTCGGTGGTAAAGAATCTGCCTGCCAGTGCAGAAGTAGTACGTTCAGTCCCTGGGTGGGGAATCCCATGGACAGAGGAGCCCGGTGAGCTATAGTCCACAAAGTCACAAGAGACACAACTATCTTATCATACAACCTCCAAGGATTATGCCCTTGGAGTGGCTGGTGGATGCCATTGAATTTGTGCTGGCATTTGGAGTGGTTAGAAGTGTGTTCTATGTCCTGGAGGAGTCTCTTTGGGGAGCTTTGCCTTTTATCCCCAAAACACCATCAGATACTTCCAGGCAGCTGTGCTCTAAGGACCATCAACTATTAGCCTCCACGCGGGCAGCCCAAGGTCATGTTTTTTCTTGCGATCCACCTATGCTGGCTGCCGGAGCCCTCAGATACAGCCCCCATACTTCACTTGGAGGACCTGCATCAGTGTAGTCAGACCACTGGGCCTGAACTGCCTTTGCTGCATTGATCTTGGTGGTGAAACTAGGGAGCCCACAGTTTTAATGAGTTTACCTTGGGAGATTCTGAAACATTTGACATTGGGATGGACTTTATATGGTTCAAACCAGTGGTTTTCAACTCTGGTGGACATTATAATCACCCATGGGCTTTAAAAAACCTAGTAGCCTGGATCCCACTTTCCGGTTTCCCTGGATGTGCTTTCTGATTGGGCTCCAGATGTACTGAGCCCCAACACTTACATAGGAGGCACATTTAATCACTCCTGATCCCTGGGGTTCTGCTCCCTTGGTGTGGCCCAGCCTGGCTGCCATAACAGTGGTGGGAGCCCCCCCTTGCCTGCCAGGCATTGCCTGGCCTTTGATCCAGCCTGAGGACTGGCTCCTTGCAGAGATGGTATTTATAAGTGCCCTCTGGCCAGGGAGGGGCTTCCCTGATAGCTCAGTTGTAAAGAATCTGCCTGCAATGTGGGAGACCTGGGTTTGATTCCTGGGTCGGGAAGATATGCTAGAGAAGGGGTAGGGTACCCACTCCAGTATTCTTGGGCTTCCCTGGTTGCTCAGCTGGTAAAGAATCCACCTGCAATGCGGGAGACCTGGATTCAATCCCTTGGTCAGGAAGATCCCCTGAAGAAGAGAAAGGCTACCCACTCCAGTATTCTGGCCTGGAGAATTCCAAGGACTATACAGTCCATGGGGTTGCAAAGAGTCACACGACTGAGCGACTTTCACTTTCCCTTTCTGGCCAGGGAGCTGTTCAGTAGGATCAAGATCCTGATAATGTCTTAACTGCAGAGCAAGACAATCCCAGCCCCTCAGTGAGTGACCGCAGCTTTGAGGCCACACAATTGCATGGCTTGGCCCATTCAGACCAGCAAAGACTCTGCTTGGACCCTATCTACTCCATCCCCTTCTGTAGAGGGGGCTCCGCCTCCTGCTGTACTCTCTGGGCAGTCATTCCTTGGAGTGGATTCAGTAACTACAACCACCTTGTTCAGTTGTGTGCGATCCCATGGACTGCAGCACACTGGGCTTCCCTGGCCTTCACTAGCTCTCAGAGTTTGCTCAAAATTCATGTCCGTGAGTTTTGCGTCAATGATGCCTTCCAACCATCTCATCCTCTGTCGCCCTCTTCTCCTGCCTTCAATCTTTCCCAGCATCAGTGTCTTTTCCAATGAGTTGGCTCTTCACATCAGGTGGCCATAGTATTGGAACTTCAGCTTCAACGTCAGACTTTCCAATGAATATTCAAGGTTGATTTCCTTTAGGATTGACTGGTTTGATCTTGCTGTCCAAGGGACTCTCAAGAGTTTTCTCCAACACTGTAGTTCGAAAGCAGCAATTCTTCGGCGCACACCCTTTATGGTCCAGTGCTCACATCTGTACATGACTACTGGATAAACCATAGTTTGGCTCTAAAGATTAAAGTGTGGCTCCAGCAAGATGGTGCCTGAAAACCCTCCTGCTTCAGACACCTCCCAGTGATAAACAAAAGTTAAATGGCTGCTGACTTCCTAAGAAAGGAAGATTCTCAGATGCTGGGAACAAAGACAGTGACCCTGGGAGACTGCTTGGAAAAGCCCTGTTGGTTTCTCTAAGGAACCAACAATTTCTCTTGTTGGTTTCTTAGAGAAATCAGGGTAAAGGACCAAACACCCTTGGGTTAGCTGGGAGGGGTTGATCTGCACCATAGGAGGAGTTAGAACCAAAATATCTGCACAAAGCAGGAAGTTGAACAGAAATAGAGTCTAATAATCCCACTAGCCCTGGGGAGAGGATGAGGGTGTTGATCTTTCTGGACTCTGAAAAAGGCAAAACCCTAGGTAGGCCTGCGTGGTCTAGAAACTTGGAGATGCATACCCCCAACCCAGCTGTGCGTGGTTCCCACATAACAACGTACAAGGAAGGGCTTCCCTGGCAGTCCAGTGGTCAAGAATCCGCCTTCCAACACAGAGGATGTGAGTTCGATCGCTGGTCTGGGGAACTAAGATCCCATATGTGGCAAGGCAACTAAGCCTGTGCGCCACAGCTAGAGAGAAGCTGGGGTACTGCAATTAAGACCCGATGGAGTCAAATAAAATAAAGTTAAATAAAATACTGTTTTTAAAAAAACATTCAAAGAAACAAGCCACATGACTGTAGGAACAATGGGTATAAGCATCTCAAGAATGTGGATTAATAAGATAACAAGTACTCTTGCCTGGAGAATCCCTTGTACAGAGGAGCCCGGTGAGCTACAGTCCACGGGGTTGCAGAGTTGGACATGACTGAACGACTGACACACACGTGATCAAAGGCAAAAGTGAATCAAACCGCAAAGAACAGAACTATAAAGAAATAACAGGCCGATTTTTAAAGAACCAGCTAGAATTTCTAAGAATACAATACTACTGGGATTCAAGCTCTTAGAGCTTTAAAAAATAACCTGCTTAGTACGATTAGACATGGCTGGTGAATTAGTGACCCTCAGGGATGTAGCTGTAAGGAATCACCTGAAAGTAGGTATGAAGTTGGGAGGGACAGCAGACGTGGAGGGCAGGATGGAAGGACACCTTATGTCTAAAGGGAGTTCATAGGGGGGTCAATGGCGAGGTAGTCATGTAACTTTCCAGAATTGGCTTGTCCTCATAATCAGAGTCCAAGGATGCCCATCCTCCCACATCCAGATGGTACCATCAGAGCAGCGTTCCAGGGCAAGTGTAGGCTGGCCAGGTGTGACCCATCACTGCTCGTGACGTGAGCAGGGCAAGTTTGCAGTTTGGCCACACTCACCTGGGGACAAGCCAGGTGAGGGGTTGAGGCCAGGCTGGTAGCAGGCCGGTGTGGAGACAGCAGGGCCCTCCAAGTTTGGGGGTTGGAGCTGAGGCTTCCTGGGTGTGGCCCTTGACCGGAGAGTTTAAGCCCTGCCTGAGGCTTCCCGTGACCCAGAGAAGACCTCTAACTCTGCACCCTCTGTGACGTGGCGGGCGGTGTTGCTGTCCCTCCTGGCTCTGCAAGATGGAATCTGCTTTAGGGGTGGGTAGAGCCTTGGAAGGCTGGTTACCCCCTCCTCCCACCAGAGGCCACTGATGACCCTGGTTGCTCACAGTCAAAGTCCTGTGACCACAGTCACCGTGGTCAGATGGTTTGAAAAGAGGATCTGGTTTACTGCCAGCCAGGGCCAGGCTTAGGGCTTGCATTTGATTTGAGCTAGCGAAGGCCCTGTTTTTCCCCCAGGCCTTGGGGTTTAGGGTACAGAGGGTTTGGGGCTGCTGCAGCCACCTTGCAACCATGAAGCAGGCCTGTATTGACAGTGCACCCCACACACGGGAGAAGAGCTGATTTTCAGAGAAACAGAGTGTTGAGACTTCATTTTCTGGATCCAGCCATGCCTGAAGTCCACACCCAAACTATTCCCTTAAGTAAGCCAATGAGTTCACAACAGCCCTGAGTTCCTGTCATCCACAATCACCCTGGGGCAGGGAGAATTAGATCCATTTTACAGATACAGCCTTGAGGCACAGGCAGGTCACCTGCCTTGCTGGGAACCGGACTTAGATACAACAGTGGCCGACCAGGACTGGAACTCACGTGTCCTGGCCCCATGGCCACGCTCCATCCCTTTACCCCTTGGGAGTGATGGTTCTCCTTTTTGGGAGGCCGGGCACCCAGGCCGCCATGCTGGTCCCAAGAAGCATTTCTGGAGCTGCTCCTGCTGCTCAGGGACCTTGTCCGGGGGCCCGTGTCCTCGTCCTGCCTTCCCTGTGTACCTGGTGCGGTGGGCGGGCTGCACTCTGCCCTGTCCCTGCCACCGTGAGCCTGTGGCCTGCTTCCCTGTATGTAAATCAGAGAAAGTCATCACTGGCCCAGGCTTGGGAGCCATTCTTGGCTGGCTTCTGCCTGAGTCCCACAAATAAGCTCTCAATGAAGCACCAGGAAGGTTGAATCCCAGGTTTAGTAATGGGCGCAGTGCCCCGCCCTCAGGGGTGGAAAATGGGAAGGCTCCAGCTGTTTCCAGAAGGTGCCTCGAAGCCTGGCTGCCTGTGTGAGATCTCGCTGTGCCTCCCCTCGCTCCCCTTGGGGTGGGCAGCCTCTCCTGTGGGACCCCAGGGACCCCCCCCCCGCCCCCGCAACGATGCACTCCTCTTGGGAAGGCCTGCAGATGGGCGCCAGGGGGCCTCCCTCCTGTCCCCTGCAGGGACAGCAGCAGCAAAGACTGGATTTAGAAACTGTCACCGTGAGAATTAGGCGACTCCAGTCCTGGTGTGTTTTTCAAACAGCTTTACAGAGATACAATTTCAGTGGTTTTTGGGATAGTCACAGAGTTGGGTAACACAACCCACTTTAGAAAGAGACCTCGTCACCCATCAGCAGCCCCTCCCCTCATCCCCTCTGCCCCAGCCACCCCCCGGGAACCAGTGATCAGCAGTTCTGTCTCCTTAGGTTTGATGTGACATAGTTTTGAGGCGCTCGGTAAACAGAAGTTATTAATGGAAGAGTTACTGGATTTTATTTCTACGACATATCACTTAGAATGTTAGAGGCAGCAAGGAGGGGATGGGTCTGCCTTGCAGAGAGAGATTTGATTTATATTTCAGAAAGCTCTTTTTCCCTTGGCACATTAGAAAAACATTTTGCATTAAAAAAAGATTCCTGACATTGCCCGGAAGGGGACTTGGCTGACTGAAATGCCAGGCAGGCTGGTGGACCTTCATTCCATCCCTCCCTGGTTCATCAAACATTAACCGAGCCCTCCTCCCTCTGCTGGGGGAGGGACGTACTGAAGGTCAGGGGTCAGAACACCAGCCCCCGGGGCCAGATCTGGTCCGATGCCTATTTTTTACAGACTCTGAGCTAAGAATGTTTAAAAATGTATCAAAAGAATAAAATTTCATGATACACAGAAATGATATGAAATCTACATTTCAGCACCCACTGGATGCTTCCTCCGGCACATGGCCACGTGGCTTGTTTATGTATTGCAACAGAGGTTGTGCTGTGTGTGCAGCTGAGATGTTTTCTCTCTGGCTCTTTCTAAAAAGTGTTTTGATGACCTCTGAGTGAGGCAGGACCTTACTCTTGAGGGATCCACGATCAAGTCAGGAAACAGGAAAGTGGTAGATGGTCAGTAATGGTCAGCTGGAGCCAGCAAGTACCCACTTGGGAGTCGGTTAGTACATTTTCAGGAATTTTTTGAGTGTCTTCACTTGCTAGGGCCACTGCAACAAAGCACCCCGGAGTGGATGGCTTGCACACAGACGCTTGCTCTCTCACAGTTTTGGAGGCTGGAAGTCCAAGATCAGGTTCTTGGCAGGTTTGGTTTCTCCTGGCATCTCTCTCCTTAGCTGGCAGATGACTACCTTCCCACAGTGTGGTCCCGTGGTTGTCCCTCGATCTATGTGTGTGTTATTCTCTTCTTAAAAGGACACCAGTCAGATTGGATCAGGGTCCGCCCTTAAGATCTCATGTAGCCTTCATCACTCCTGAGGTAATGGGGATTGGGACTTCAGCATATGAATTTTGGGCAAGGGGGCTCAATGCAACCCATAGCACTGAGCATTGTTAATTACAGCCATTGTTAACAATTACTGATGTTGTTGTTCAGTTGCTAATTCATGGCCACCTCTTTGCGACCCCATGGACTGCAGCATGCCAGGTTTCCCTGTCTGCCACTATCTCCTGGAGTTTGCTCAAACTCATGTCCATTGAGTTGGTGATGCCATCCAACCATCTCATCCTCTGTCACCCCCTTCTCCTTCTGCCTTCAATCTTTCCCAGCATCGGGGTCTTTTCCAATGAGTCGGCTCTTCACATCAGGTGGCCAAAGTATTGGAGCTTCAGCTTCAGCATCAGTCCATCCAATGAATATTCAAGGTTGATGTCCTTTAGGATTGACTGGTTTGATCTCCTTGCCACCCAAGTGATTCTCAAGAGTCTTCTCCGGCATCACAGTTTGACCTTTGTTGGCAAAGTAATGTCTCTACTTTTTAATGCACTAAGTCTGTCATAGCTTTTCTTCCAAGGAGCAAGCATCTTTTAATTTCATGGCTGCAGTCACCATCTGCAGTAATTTTGGAGCCCAAGAAAATAAAATCTGCCACTGTTTCCACTTTTTCTCCATCTATTTGCCATGAAGGGATGGGACCAGATGATATGATTTAGTTTTTTTAATGTTGAGTTTTCAGCCAGCTTTGTAATTCTCCTTTTTCACCTTCATCAAGAGGCTCTTCAGTTCCTCTTTGCTTTCTGCCATTAGAGTGGTATCATCTGCATATCTGAGGTTGTTGATATTTCTCCAGGCAATCTTGATTCTATTGTGATTCATCCAGCCCAGCATTTTGAATGATACACTCTGCATATGGGGGCTCCTAGGAGGTGCTAGTGATAAAAATCCCATCTGCCAGTGCAGGAGGCATAAGAGACTCAGGTTCAATCCCAGGGTCAGGAAGATCCCCTGGAGGAGGTCATGCCAACCACTCCAGTATTCTTGCCTGGAGAATCATATGGACAGAGGAGCCTGGTGGGCTACAGTTCATAGGGTTGCAGAGTTGGTACAATTGAAGTGACTTAGCATGCACTCATGCATTCTGCATATAAGTTAAGTAAGCAGGGTAACAGTATACATACAGCCTTGACATACTTTTTTCTCAATTTTGAACCAGTCTGTTGTTCCATGTTTGGTTCTAACTGTTGCTTCTTAATCTGCATACAGGTTTCTCAGGAGGCAGGTAAGGTGGTCTGGTATTCCCATCTCTTTAAGAATTTTCCACAGTTGGTTGTGATTCACATGGTCAAAGGCTTTAGCATAGTCAGTGAAGCAGAAGTATGTGTTTTTCTGGAATTCCCTTGCCTTGTCTATGATCCAGTGGGTGGTTACAATTTGGTTTCTGATTCCTCTGCCCTTTCTAAATCCAGCTTGAACATCTGGAAGTTCATGGTTCACGTACTATTGAAGCCTAGCTTGAAGAATTTTGAGCATTACCTTGCTAGTTTGTGAAATGAGCACAATTGTATGGTAGTTTGAGCGTTCTTTGGCATTGCCTTTCTTTCAGATTCCCTGGAGAAGGAAATGGCAACCCACTCCAGTATTCTTGCCTGGAAAATCCCATGGACTGAGGATCCTGGTAGGCTACAGTCCATGGGGTTGCAAAGAGTCGGACACGACTGAGCGACTTCACTTCACTTCTTTCAGATTGGAATGAAAACTGACCTTTTCCAGTCCTGTGGCCATTGCTGAGTTTTCCCAATTTGCTGGCATATTGAGTACAGCACTTTAACAGTATCATCTTTTAGAATTTGAAATAGCTCAGCTGGAATTCCATCACCTCCACTAGCTTTGTTCCTAGTGATGGTTACTAAGTCCCACTTGACTTCACACTCCAGGATGTCTGACTCTAGATGAGTGACCACACCATTGTGATTATCTGGGTCATTAAGACCTTTTTTGTACAGTTCTGTGTATTCTTGCCACCTTTTCTTAATTCTTCTGCTTCTGTTAGGTCCTTGCCATTTCTGTCCTTTATTGTGCCCATCTTTACAAAAAAGTTTCCCTTAGTATCTTCAGTTTTCTCTATTTCTTTGCATTGTTCCCTTAAGAAGGCTTTCTTATCTCTCCTTGCTATTCTTTGGAACTCTGCATTCAGATGGGTATATCTTACCCTTTCTCCTTTGCCTTTTGCTTCTCTTCTTTTCTCAGCTATTTGTAAGGCCTCCTCAGACAACCACTTTGCCCTTTTGCCTTTCTACTAAAAATTAAATTACATAAACTTGCCATTTAATAAATTATATTAAAGAGAAGCATGATCAATACTCAAAAGTCTATCTTATTACATGTTGCTATCATTTTCCGTGCATCTGGGGCTCTCTACATTTGTTGCATGTTACTGGGCATCTCTTTGCAATTCCATGACATCCAGTGACATCGCTTTGGTAGCTCAGAATCAGCTTTTGGTATTTACACCATGGAAATTGATACATGCTGCAATTCAGGGTCCCCTCCCATAGAGCCAGTGACCTCTGCCGGCACAGCAATAACAAGACACTACGCGCCGAGGCAGAGGTCAGCCCGGGCCTTGTGTGGGTCTGGGGGTGGGGGGTGATGGCAGAGATGGTGCGTGAACCACCTGGTGGGAGAGAAGAGAGGAGTCTGAAGGGCTGGGGCAGGCCCTGGAGCGCCAGGCTCAGGGGGGTCTACTTGCCCCAGCGGTCAGGTCACGGGGAGCCATGGAAAGATATGGAGCCAGCCGGAGGGGGACGGACCAGGGTGGCGAGGGGGTTGCTGTCTGTTGGGTTTGTGGTTGTGCCTGTGAGTGACATGTGGACGCAGGCCTCCGTGACTTGCTTCCTCCATGTCCCCTGCAGGTGGAATGTCTCCCCGGACGCCAGCTGACAGGCTGCATCCTCCCATTCTTTCCAAAATCTCTTAACAGGGGACTCAGCCTTCCATCTCCAAGTCGAGCTAGAGCTGGGAATTGCCTAAATGTCAAGCAGAAGGGGAATGGTTAAAATAAATCACGGGGTATGGACCCAGTGGAGTACTAACTAGTCATTACACATGGTAAATATGCAGGCTGTGTCGCAACACGGGAAGCTGGTTCCAGAGTAATGGGAAATGAAAGAGCCAAACAGAAAATTATATGTGCTCGGTGGTTACAGTGACATAAGTGATCTAGAAATATGGGTCCATCTGGATAAAGACAGGGTATCACAAATGCAGAAGTGAAATCAGAGTGGTGGGAGGGAGAGCCGTTTGGCTTTCTATTCTGCGTTTCTGTTTTAATTTCGATTGAAGAGCAGTTGCATCTACCAGGTAGATGGCCGTCCTGGCCCCTGAGGAGCTCAGGGCAGAGGGCCCAGCCCTGGAGCTGCGGCGGGAAGTGCCGGCCACATGGAGGCTGAGGACCCCAGGCTGCCGCTTGCTAAGCTGCGTTGGTGACTCCTATGTGCACCTTCTCCTCTGTTGTGGCGTCTCAATGCTGCTCAGAAGGTTCTGGATCTAGCTGGGACCCGGGAGCCTGCTGCTTCTGTCACAAGGGCTGGCTGGGGGAGGGTTGGGGATGCTCTGAAGCCTCTTTCAGTTGAGAGGATTGAGCCCAGCCAAGTCCCTCTCCGCTGTGTACAACCCAAGCTCACAGGAGTTCAGTCTGCAGATGGTGGAGCCTGACTTCAGGCGGCGCCCTCTGCCCCCACCACCCCCACTGGGTGCCCCTCAGGGCTTCAGACAGCTGGTGCCAGCCAGCCATGCTCTGCGATGCCCTTTGTGGGCTATGCTAGGATGGTGTCCCTTTGCTCATAGGCCCTCTCCGGGGACACTGCCAGCCCCTTCTGGGCAGGACCCAACTCCTCATCCCTGGTTGCTGCCAGCAGAGGTAGCTAGAAGACAGATCGTGGCGTGACTGAATGGGGGGAGCCCGGGGTCCGGGAGCACAGAGTTAGGGTCCTGTGTTCCAAGGTCACAGAGAGGAAGTGTGATTGTCTCCGGAGAGGGGGGAGTAGGGGGCTGGGGAGGAGCCCCCTCCATGCACCTGGGAAGGATAGAGCAGGAGGGAGTCGGGGAGCTTGTCCAGGGTCAAAAACACTGAGCCCAGGCAAGGCAGACCTAGCCGTCTGGAGGAGGGGTGAGGCCTGGGGCCGGGAGGCCATTAATCCCAGCCCTGCTGTGTACCCTTGCTGGTCCAGGCTCCGGGGAGACCAGGCCCTGGCGCAGAGCATGTGCTGGTGAGACAGAAAGCCCGCTGACCCGGGACTCACCTCTCTGCGGTACATCAGGCGGTGGCCTCGCTCTGGACAAGACCAGGGCAGGAGGGGGGCGCCAGGAAGGCCATGGGCTCTTTGCGGTGTGTGGTCAGTGAAGGGCTCTCTCCCAGGAATGGGAGGAGGAACTGGGGGACACAGCACACGATTAAAGGAAGGAAGCACGTTTCTGGCGGCCGCCAGACAAGTGCCAAGGCCCTGTGGCAGGAACCTCCGTTGTCTTTGTGCGGTCAGAGCAGAACGAGGGGTGGGAGACAGGATCAGGTCAGTGGGCGGGGTGGGGGGCGGTGTCTGTGCGTGGAGGGTTGCGTGGGGCCTTGCAACCCCAGGGAGAGAGTTTGGCTTTTGTTCTCTGTTATGGGATGAGGAACGTGGGGAGTTTGGGATCAGTCTTCCATTGTCAAAGGAGCACTCTTGTTTCTCCATGTGTCAGCCATTGGCCGGGATGCCCTGGTGGAGGCCAGAGATCCGCTCAGAGGCAGTTGCAGGTGCCCAGGTGACATGATGTGATCTGCTCAGATGGGGAGGGCAACAGAGGGGTGGCGGGTGCGGCCACGTCCTGTCTGGATTTTTAAGACAAAGCGGATGGGATTAGCTCCAGGGCCGCCTGTGGTGTGAGCTGAGAGTCAGAGGACGTAGCCAGAGCAGGGCGCCCGGAGGGACACACGAGAGGCCTGTCCTGGGCAGGTTCCCTTTGAGGTGCCTGCTGGGTACACAAGCAGGTGGGCTTCCCCCATGGCTTAGTGGTAAAAAGTCTGCCTGCAATGCAGGAGAGACAGGTTCAATCCCTGGGTCAGGAAGATCCCTTGGAGGAGGAAACGGCAACCCACTCCAGTATTCTTGCCTGGAGAATCCCCACGGACAGAGGAGCCTGGTGGGCTAGAGTCCATGGGGTTGCAAGTGACTTAGCACGTGAACAAGCAGGAGCTGGACAGGCAGGTGAGAAGGTGGGACAGGAGCTCAGGGAGGAGGCCTGACTAAGCTGGAGACAGCCCTTTCGGGGGCTTTGATGGGTAGGTGGGATCTGAAGTCAGGAAACAGGTGTAGACAAGGGGAGAGGAGGCTGAGCGCTGCCCCATGAGGCTGGAGAAGGGGGCAAAGGAGGAGGGCAGCCAGGGGAGGCCAGGGGGAAAAGGGATACAGCAGGTTGCAGGAGGGGGGATGTGGTTGGCGGAGGGCGAGGGGGACGTGCCAGGTCCAGAGGGCACAGGGGCGGGCGGCTGCAGGCATTGCAGGCCTGCACCTGCTCCCCGGGGTGCTTTCCTGCTCCCCCTCTCTGTGGGTGCCCCCACTATTGCTGGGGGGCAGCGGCGAGTCTGTCCCCCTCACAGGGCACCTCTGCCCCGACCTGGCCCCGGCCCAGCCCTCCAGGTCCCACCAGCCTCTGCTATTCGAAGTGTGGTCAGTGGGGCCACGTGGCTCGTGGACACCGTGGATCTCCAAGCATTTCCCCCCAGCCCCATGGGCCCCTGCTTGTCTGGGGACTCAAGAATCCGTGTTCCTAGGAAGCGAGCGATTTGGGCCCGAGTGGTCTCACCTGGGGCAGGAGGGCTGTGGGGAGGACGGAGGGAGGGCAGGCAGGATCAGCCTTCGTGACCCATCAGCCTGCGTTGCCAGGGCACCAGGCAGGGGTCGGGTCAGGGCTTGGGCCCCCAGGAGGTTTCCCAGGCGCTGGGCTGGGTTTCTTTGTCCTTCCTGGGTTTTGTCCTTGGAGGGGCGACATCCCTTCCTGTCTGCCAGCTCATCTCTCCCTGCTCCGCCCATCCAGCCCTCTGCAGTTTCCACCACCTTCCCCGCCCCCCCCATCCCTGCCTGTTTCCCCCGCAGTCTGGCTTCTTCCCCACCTCATCCCCTGACACTATGTCCCTGAGACACTGGGCCTTTGCTTTCTTTTCCCTAACATTGATACGTCACGTCACTCAGCTGGTGAAGAATCTGCCCGCAATACCGGAGACCTGGGCTCAATTTCTGGGATGGGAAGATATGCTGGAGAAGGCATAGGCCACCCACTCCAGTATCCTTGGGCTTTCCTGGTGGCTCAGCTAGTAAAGAATCCGCCTGCAATGCGGGAGACCTGGGTTCGATCCCTGGGTTGGGAAGATCCCCTGGAGCAGGGATAGGCTACCCACTCCAGTATTCTGGCCTGGAGAATTCCTTGGACTGTAAGTCCATGGGGTCGCAAAGAGTTGGACACGACTGAGTGACTTTCACGCACTATTCCAAGTACTTTTCATATACTGACTCACTCGCTCCTCACACCATCCCTTTACAAGCGAGGGACTGGAGGCCCAGAAAGGTTAAGTCGCTTCCTGAAGGTCAGTTCAGTCCGTCATAACTTTCCTTCCAAGGAGTAAAAGCGTCTTTTAATTTCATGGCTGCAGTCACCATCTGCAGTGATTTTGGAGCCCCCAGAAATAAAATCTGCCACTGTTTCCCCATCTACTTGCCATGGAGTGATGGGACCGGATGCAGAGATCCTGGTTTTCTGAATGTTGAGCTTTAAGCCAGCTTTTTCCGGGAGGTCACACAGCCAGCAAGGGGAGGAGCTGGCATTTGAGCCTGGGGTAACCCAGCGCAGTGGCTCTGAACTTTCAGGTCTGTCGTGTTCTGCCCCCTTGTGGCCCCTTCAGTTCTCACCTGTGTCCTCTGGGCTCTGCTGTGGGGGCCCCTCCTCCGTGCCCTTTGCCTCCCCCACCCCACCCCTCCCGGTGCCCTCTCCTGTCTCTCCTGCAGGGTTTTTCCCCTCTTTCCCATGGTGCTACTCAGACACCGTGGGCCTGGGCTCGGGGCCACTTCTGTGTGCCTATGGCTCTGAGTGTTTATAATACAGAATGGTACTTGTCGGTCCCTTTCCTGACCACTCCCCAGTCCCTCGGGTAGTGAGTGCCCTGAGGGCAGGGATGGGGCCACGTGCCCTAGTACCGCCAGACATCATCGGGCACAGGCCTGGCGTTCTGGATTCTCTCGAGTGTTTGTTGAATGAATGAATGAGAGAGTTAGTGACTGACCTGGAGGAACTGCTGTCTGTGACTCAGTAGCGGGCCAGAGTTCGGGGGCACATGGTAGGGGTTAAGTGAGATAATGGTTGGGCCTCTTTCTCCGCACCGTCCCCCCTCATGAGTGCTGAGTGCTAAGTCGCTTCAGCTGTGTCCAACCCCGTGCGACCCCATGGACTGTAGCCCGCCAGGCTCCTCTGTCCACGGGATTCTCCAGGCCAGAATACTGGAGTGGGTTGCCAGGCCCTCCTCCAGGGGATCTTCCTGACCCAGGGATCGAACCTGTGTCTCTTATGTCTCCTGCATTGGCAGGTGGGTTCTGTACCACTAGCGCCACCTGGCAAGCCAGTCTCCCTGCTTACTCTCAGGGCTAACCTGCATCCTCACAAGCTGTAGATGTCTCTGCCATCCCTCCCCTGCACTCGCAGGGCCTTCTGGAGACTGTCCTGTGAGCAGAGCTTCAAGCCTTTAGAGCCGGGGACCTGAACTTCCTTCCGCAGGTGTCCTCAAGCTCCTTGGCCGTGCACCCTTCTGAGGACTCAGAGAGAATGCAGACCAGCCAGCGCCTGAGACCTCGGGTTCCTTAGGGGTCAGTGACCCGTGGTTAACGTTCAATTTCTTTCATTTTTAGAATAAATTTATTTATTTTTAGTTGTGCTGGGCCTTCATTGCTGTGGGGGCTTTTCTCTAGGACTGGTGAGCAGGGACTACTCTCTAGTTGCCGTCCTGGGGCTTCTCGTTGAGGTGGCTTCTCTCGGTAGGATGTGCAGGCTTCAGTAGTTGCAAAACACAGGCGGGTTCAGTAGTCGCAGTTCCCAGGCTCTGGAGCACAGGCTTAGTGGTTGAGGTGCACAGTTGCTCCTTAGCACGTGGGATCTTCCCAGATCAGGGATCCAACCGTGTCCCCTGCATTGGCAGGTGGATTCCTGTCCACTGTACCACCAGGGAAGTCCTCAGTTTATTTCTTTTTCAGTTTCTCTTGGAACCTGGGCTTGTCCAGATGTTCACGTGATATGGTGGCAACTAGGCTTTATGAAGCTGCTGGCAGAGTAGCATTTGGCATCCCTGTGGTTCTAGAGGTTTCCAGGGCCTTGGGGCAGGGCTCCAGCTGCAGACAGCTGCCTGCCTTCCTATTTTTAATAGCCAGTGAAGTGAAAGTTGCTCAGTCATGTCCAACTCTTTGCGACCCCATGGACTGTATAGTCCATGGAATTCTGCAGGCCAGAATACTGGAGTGGGTAGCCTATCCCTTCTCCAGGGGATCTTCCCAACCCAGGGATCGAACCCAGGTCTCCCGCATTGCAGGCGGATTCTTTACCGGCTGAGCCACAAGGGAAGCCCTTTTAATAGCCAAGTCATGGAGAAATTTTAAGGCCTCTACTTCTTTGGGGGAGCTTCCCTGGTGGCTCAGTGGTAAGGAATCTGCCTGCAATGCAGGAGACCCAGGTTTGATCCCTGGGTCAGGAAGATCCCCCGGAGGAGGAAATGGCAACCCACTCCAGTATTCTTACCTGGGAAATCCCATGGATGGAGGAGCCTGGTGGGCTACAGTCCATGGGGTTATAAAAGTTGGACATGACTTAGTGACTGAACCACTGCCACCATCACCACTTCATTTTGAATAGAAAGCTTCCAGAAATATTCATATCTTTGCTTCTGTAGAATCCAGAAAGTGGTCTTAGCCCAGAGGAGGTCAGCAGGTGGACTGGGATCACCTAGGAGATGACCTATGACGTCATGCCCTGCTCACTAGGTCCTGCCCTTGAGTCCTCTGGGGTTGGGAGCTGGGTGGCCTGGATACCCCTGCTCTCTAATGGGGATGGGGGTGGGATGAGGGTCTTGGGGGGCTTTTGATGTCATGCTGAGGAATCTCAACTCTGTCACTAAACCCACTGGATTCTAGCTGGGGAGTGACATGCTCAGGTGTGCATTTCAGAAAGATCAAGGGTCATGGATGAGAGCTGTGTCTTTCAGTTTTCTCAATTCACGGAGGCCGGGTGTCTACCCCACAGGCAGGGTGTCCTGGCATCAGCCATCACTCTTGCCATGCCCGATACATTCCAGTGTTTTCTACCCTATTCTCTCTGATCTGTTTTTCTGACAGTGCTGTTTGCAACCCTCCCAATTGATTTCCTGTCTCCTTGGATGTTTTTAATCTTCAGTTTGAACAGCGATGGATTGGAGAGAGGGAGATGGGGGCAGGAGGCAGGATGGAGGCTGTTGTCATGGTCTAGCCGGCGGGGACGCGGGCCCGGGCCCTGATCAGACAGAACGAAGGTTCCGCGCCGCAGGCTTTGGCCCCCCCAGGGTGTTCTCAGCCCCCTCGGGTGATGTGGGGCAGCTCCTGAAGCAACAAGAAGGGCCTTGTGCTTGGGCTGAGTACGGGATCCAGAAGATGTGGTTTCATAACTCAGACACGCTGCGTGGTGTCTGAAAGTCATTTCATTAAATGTCGAGTGGAATCAAAATAGAAATTACATCTTTGGGACAAAGCCCATTGAGCCAGGAGCCAGGCATTCTGAATTGGAACCAGAATAGTCTCCTGGAGGCTGGGACTGTGGGTCCATGGCAGCCGTGTCTGCAGGCCAGCATCTCCCCCTGGGGCTTCTGTGACTCCCCAGCTGTGGCAGGTGGTCCTGGAGCCCCGCTGCCTTGCTGGAATTGGAGGCTGCCCAGGTGGGGCCAGTGATGCCAGCTTGCCTTGTCATATGCTCCTAGGTACCTGTGCTGAGCTAAACAGTTACCTGTGTTATTGCTGATCTCCTCCCAAATCTTCTGGGACGCTTCTTCCACTTGAGAACACCGAGGCTCAGGGAGGGCAACGTATTGGCCTGAGGTCACACAGCTCATAAAGGCAGAAGGGGTTTGATCTCCAGGGCGGCTCCCACACCCACCTTCCTTTCTGTGTCCTGGGCTGCCTCTCCCCACTTGCTCCTGGCTTTTGCAACTGGGCTTCCCTTCTGGCTCAGCTGGTAAAGAATCTGCCTGCAATATGGGAGACCTGTGTTCGATCCCTGGGTTGGGAAGATCTCCTGGTGAAGGGATAGGCTACTCACTCCAGTGTCTTGGGCTTCCCTGCTTCCCCGTGGCTCAGCTGGTAAAGAATCTGCCTGCAGGATGGGAGACCTGGGTTCGATCCCTGGGTTGGGAAGATCCCCTGGAGAAGGGAAAGGCTACCCACTCCAGTATTCTGGCTTGGAGAATTCCATGGACGAGTCCATGGGGCTGCAAAGAGTTGGACACAACTGAGTGACTTTCACTTGCAACTAGATGAAATTCAAGCTTCTGAGGGAAGGACTTGGGCATGTTTAAAGCTCCCTGGCAGACCTGATGTGCGATAAGGACTGGGGACCACTGCTCTAGAGGGTGGGGAGGGGAGTGAGTGGACTCTGTCTACTCTCTGCTGGGTGGTCCATTCAGCCGGTGCACTGGGTGGATCCTCTGCTGGGGGCCTGGCAGCCCAGACCCTGCCCCCATCCAGGTGTGTGTTCATCCCCTCCTCCTCAGATGGGCCAGCTTTGGTGGGCTGGAGGGGTGGAGCAGGCCCTGAGGTGCTGGTGAGCCCAGAGGGGAGGGAGGAGGAGGAGGGGAAGGTAATGCTTTATGCCCACTAGTGCAGGAAGGACATTCCTGGGCCTTGCTATTCTAACCCATTATGTTCACTTTTGTTTGTATTCTTTCCTTTCACGTAGGTTGATTTTGTTTTTTTTCTTACTTCCAGCTTTGGATTTATAATTTCTTTCTTTTTTTGTTGTTGTTGTTCTCCTAATTTAAATATAAGTTTTTAAGAGCACAGGTTTTCCTATGAGGACTGTTTTAGCTGAATCTTGTAGGGTCTGGTTTGGGGTGTTTTATTATTATTTCTACATATTCTGCAGTTTAAGTGTGGGCATCTTCTTTGACAAAACAAAAGAAACTTGGTCTTTACATATAGCCTTATGATCCATTTTTTAGTTAAATTTTGAATATGGTATAAGGTAGGGTTTTTTGTTTTGTTTTGTTTTTGCATATGGCTGTCTTTGAGATGGGGCTTCCCAGATGGCACCATGATAAAGAATCTGCCCACCAATGGAGGAGACACAGGAGATGTGGGTTCAATCCCTGGGTCGGTAAGATCTCCTAGAGAAGGGAATGGCAACCCACTCCAGTATTCTCGCCTGGAGAATCCCATGGACAGAGGAGCCTGGCGGGCTACAGTCCACGGGGGTCGCAAAGAGTCGGACATAACTGAGCACGCATGTACTCATCTTTGAGACAGTTTTTGAAAAGATATTCCTGTTCCTCTGCTATATTTGAGCTGCAAGGCCCCATTCCGCTGGGGTTTCTTTAATTGGTAAGTTTACATTCTCCAAATGGGTGGAGTTTGGTGAAAATGGTAAGATAAACTGCAGAGAAATAAATAAGCTAAATATTTGGCATATCTGAGTATCATGTGTTAAATTGCAACCTGGCCACGTGAGACTTCCTAGGCTGGGTTTTCTTCTCTCGGAGCCTTTGTCCGGCAGCAGAAGGAACTCAGTCCCTCAGTTGTTCCGTCCCTCCAGCCGGTCAGCTATGAGTCAACCCAGAGGAGTGGAGGGACACGGGCTGGAAACGGGCTAGCCCTGGGTGTGTCTCCAGCTTATTCCCTGGCCTCAGTTTCCTCACTGAAAGGCGAGAGTAGTGCAGAATATCTTGTCTCCCACCCCACGCTGCGGTTGGCTTCTGGAGTTTTCCTCCAGTTTTTCTGATTCTCTCCCCTCTTTTGTTTCAGCCCAAGGTGTTTTCTTTCTGCCTCAATGCCTCTGATTTTCAGTTGACCGGCAGCAGCCCGGGAAACAGGAGCCACTGGGCCTTCCCTGGGTGACGCCTCCCTCTTCTTTCCAGTCCTCCCCAGTGCATGGGATTCCTCCAGGACACTGCAGAGTCCGCCGAGAGCCAGAGTGCCCCCAGCTGGGGAGTGATGCTGAGCCAGGGTTACATGACCCTCCACTGTGCCCTCACTGTTGTTTAGTCACTATGTCATGTCTAACTCTTTGAGGCCGCATGGACTGTAGCCCTCCAGGCTCCTCTGCTCATGGAATTTCCCAGGCAAGAATACTGGGATGGGTTGCCATTTCCATCTCCAGGGAATCTTCCTGACCCAGGGATTGAACCCAGGTCTCCCACATTGGCAGGCGGGTTCTTTCCTGCTGGGCCACCAGGGAAGTGTATTGTGCCCCCAGGGAGGTGTAATTATGCCATCACATTTTCACTGGCTCTGCTTTAAGAATGAGGAAGTTTTAGCCCAGAGAGGTTGTTCAACTTGTAGAAAGTCACACAGGTCATCTTCTAAACCAGACCATCTGAATCCAAAGCCCCTGTCCCACCCCGCTGTCCAAGGACTGGATTCCACTGGCTGAGGTCTGCCTGGGAAGAGCCCTGAGGGCACCCTAAGGAGCCCATCTAAACCTTGGAAGGATAGGTACTCTTAAATTCAAGTCAGTCTGTTATGGGACAGACTTCACAGTCGTTTTAGAGGGGAACAGCTCACAGGCCTGGAGGACCTAAAGGAAGCTGAGTGAGCGCTGTGAACGAAGAAAGGGGCAGGCTGTGCTGCGTGCAGCTTGGTGGTGGGTGTCCAGCTGTGTTTCTTCAGATGAGGCACATCTTGGTCGTCTGGAGGGCAGGCAGACAGCCCCCCACCCCCCACCCCAAGTCTGTTTGACTCCTGAGAAGTGCTCACCTGCCGGAAGGGAGAAAGGAACCTCGCCAGTTCATTCATCCACTCATTCAGTTGTGTTTACTGAGCCTTGACTGTTCTGGGTTCTGGACACAAGGATGGGATGAAGGGAGGGCAGTTGCTGAGCTCAGCCCATTGCTTGGGCTGGGACTTTCTCCCCCAAAGCCCCAGGGTGAGGAGCTACAATGAAAAAGAAAGGCAGTGGTCTCAGCAGAAAGTGGAACTGGAGCTTCAGCAGCTTAGAGGGCCTGGAAGCCCTCTCCATTTCAGGGAGCAAGAGAGGAGAGCAGGGCAGGGGCCAGGGGAAGGTGCTGTGCTGGGTGACCTCTGACCTCCCGAGCCCTGTGACCCTGTGACCTCCCAGGCCCTGTGACCCTGTGACCTCCCGGGTCCTGTGACCCTGTGACCTCCCAGGCCCTGTGACCCTGTCCAGAGAGAGGACAGGGAGGACTGTATCTCTGGGAGAAAGTAGCCCAATCCTTGTCACACCTCAGTTGCTCATTGTCCGTTTAAAAACAACAACAACAACAAAACATGGCTCTGGTTTATACATCAGTTACACGAGTCTGGCTAATGTGAGTCTTCCCTGAAAGCGAATCTTCACTCTGATTCTAGCGCAGCAGTGAGTAGGGTCAGTTGAGGGGTAAGTGCCATCTTGAGAGGCTCCTGAAGGACAGCCAACCAGTTTCAGCCACTAGTGACTTAGTAAGCAAGAGGTCATGCCTGGTTCAAGCATGGAGACTGTGAAGCCCAGTAGTGAAAAGCCAGATGAATTCCTGTCACCCCAGGCTCTTGATCAGCTTTTCCCCAGCCTTTGCAGCCTGGAGTAGGGCCAGGGTCCTGATGTGAGCTGGAGAGAGAACCACGTTATCTCGTCTGTCCCTCCTGTGGACTAAAAATTGTGCTGCTGGCACTGGGCCCTTCCTTCCTCCATTCCCGGGCTGCTCTCCCACTGCTTTTGGAGCACGGACGTGCTGTCTGCAGGCTGTTGCCCTGAGCCTGGCGAGGAGCAGAGAGGAGAATCCCACCCAGTTCTTGCCCTTGAGGCCCTTGGGGTCTAGAGGAAGTGGAGGGGGTCTCGTGTGGGAGGTGGGAGAGTTTGTTAGCCCTGCCCTGGGCTCACCTGTCTGCCTGCTGTCTTTGGGTTTCCTCACTCCAGAGAACAATCACTGCAGGCAGATTTCCATGAATTCCATAAATTTGATATTCGGTCTGTTCTGAAACGAGGTTCTGGGTTACGTGATTTTTGGAGGTTTTGACAGAATGCGCAAGGAGCTGGATTAAATTAAAACAAAATTGCCATCGCTGAGTTAATGACTGTGACAATATGATTCACCACCAAATTAATGCAATATTAGGTCTCATCATTATACTAATAATCTTTGCACAGCAGTACAAAAACAATTGTTTGGGGAGGGGTGACTCATAACATGGGAGAACAGTTTTGGATAAGTCTCAGAGCTTCCTTCTGTGATCTGAGGAGGGAGAGAGAGGCACTAAGGTTTCTGAAGTGCTTGCTGTGTGCTAGGATGCGGGGGGATCAAAGAGACAGTCCTTGCTCTGGGGGAGCACCCAGCTCCCATGGTGGGGACAGCCATGAGTGACTGTAAAGTGGTGTGGCCTTGAAAGGAAAAGGACCATATGGAAGGCTTCCTGGAGGCGGCAGCATTGAGGTGAGCCTGGGAAGACAGCATCTTCTGGGTCTTGTCCCCCTCCTCACTTTCTTTTTCTCTGCAGCAGGCTGTAGTCTGGCTCTTGTCCCCTCTTCACCTCTGAAATGCTCTTATCAGGTGACCTTCACATTGTGAGACCCAAACATGGGCCCTTGATCCGTCCTTGTCTTCCCTGACTCCCAGAGCAAGTGCTCCGAGGGGCTTCCACGGACTCCGGGGTTCCCACCAGCATCGCCGGCCCCCTTCTCTGTCTCCTCTGCTGGGTCCTCTGACCTCTGAACACCTGCGGGCCCTGGACTGAGCCTTCCTCTCCTCTCTCCCCCGCCTCCCAGCTCCCCTGATGTCCTGGACACTCACTGACCAGTCCTGACCCCTCTGATCATCACACACAGGCATCTCACAGTCTATAACAGTGCCACCATGCGGTGTCTAATACACGTTTTTAAAACCAGGTTTCATGATACAGAAAAATGCACCCGCATAAGAGCCCAGCTCATTGCCTTTCCACAACGTGAATGCATTGGGATGTCAGCTCCAGAATTAGGAAAGAGAATGCTACAGCTCGAGGAAGACCCTCCCGGGCCCTGTGGCCCCACCACACGGGCGTGACCCCACCACACCGGCATGGCCAGGTCCCGACTCTTATCACCTGAGGTGGGTCTCACCTGGCCTGGTGCTGAACACGAGCGGAATCATGACATCTGCTCTGGCATCTGGCTTCTTTGGCTCAGTGTCACATGTGTGGGACTCATCCACATTTCCATGTAGCTGTGGTATATCCTTTTTGTTGCTGTAGGGAGTATCCCACCAAATGCACCACAGTTTATTCATTCTACCTTTGATTGGCATTTTTGGTGTTCCCATTTTTAGAATTATGAATAATCCTGGGAGAGGGATTGATGCTCAGTCTTACTCCTTACTCAGGAGTAAGGACCAGCTTGACGTGGTGGGGTGGAGGTGAGGGGGACACGCGTACATTCTAATGGGACTTGTAATGCCCTTGCCTAATGGAGGGCCTGCTGTCGGCATCTTGGCACCATTGCTGGCCCTTTTATTTTAAATAAGAGGTTGCATGAATTAATAAAGAGATAAATGAATGAACACATGAATGCATTTCAGAAAAGAACATTATTGCGTGTCAAATACGGTGCTGGCCATTTTTGTAAATGTTATTGTATTTAAGCCTTGGAGATGGGGTGACTCCCTTGACTTTATAGAAGAAAAAAAAGATTCAAGGACCAGGACATTCAGGTCATTTAACTTCTGGACTCAGTTTCCGCATCTATGAAATGGCAACAGTAGGTCTCAGCAGGTGGTTGGGAGAACAGTTGCATGATCTACCTAAAGCAGTCAGCACAATCCTGGCACAGACGAGTGCTTAATAATCTCTGGCTCATCCTCTTTATGTTTTAAATTCATGTGGCTTGTAAGTGGCCGACCCAGGATTTGAACCTGTGAACCTGACATCATCTCACTACATCATTTCCACCCCTGGGGATATGGGAGTGTGAAGGAGGGGTTGTGGCTGTATCTTTCCAGCCCCAGCCTGTCCTTTTCTCTCTTGAACTCTGGGATGTGAGGGGGGCTCGTGCCTGAGCCACCTCTGTGTCTCCCCCACCCTCCTCACTGCACATAATCAGCCTATGATTAGGCAGATCAGTTTAGACTCTGCCCTGGGATTTGACACCCTCCCACCTCCAAAATTCCTTATCCAGAGAATGAAAATAGCTTGCAACCGTGGGCTCTGCTCACTAATTTCATTTTCTGTGTCCGGAGTAGTAAGGCCTCTTGAACTCTCAGGCCGATTTAAATTTGAATAACAACCAGCCTAGTGTGTGACCAGGGCTCTGAGCTCTCTGCCCTGAGCTTGGCCGGCTGCTCCCGGCAGAGGGCATGGCAGGTACTTCTGGCCTCCCAAGCTGAGGCCTCGTGGACCCACCCTGGGCACGCCCCGCTCCTTCACCTCCGGAGGACCCGCTTGTGATTAGAACAGTGCCCCATAAAAAGTGGTGCCCCTGGGGCTGGCAGGGCCTCAGCCCTCTGGATGAAACTCTCTTGTCTTCTTCCATTAATTGGTCACTTATATCGCACTCTTTGGCCAAGAGACAGATGTCAGTTTCAAATGGGGATCAAGTCTGGTCCTGCTTTTAGTCACAGCTGGTGCTAAGAGGTGAGAGGGTGCGGGTGACATTCTCAAAGGGATCTGTGGCTCCGAATAAGACAGCAACACTTCTCCAGTGAGCGGAGATGGCCTTAGTTCAAGCTTGAGTGGTGGAGGAGCTGTGAACAGTGGTCACCACATGCTCCCTGGGTGTCTCTTGCTCAGCCCCGAAGGACCCCAGGGGGTCACAGCAACTCCCACGGGACCCCAAGGGGCCACAGCAATACCCAAGGGACCCCGGGGGGCCACAGCAATACCCAAGGGACCCCAGGGGGCCACTGCGACACCCAAGGGACCCCAGGGGGCCACAGCAACAGCCAGAGGACCCCAGGGCCACAGCATCTCGCTCTTCCTTGCTCCCTGCCCTTCGGCGTCAGGGATGCACTCCGAGTTCCTTGTTTCTTCCTTCCCCTCGGCTGGCAGTGTTTGCTTAGGGTCTGCTCCTCTGATTCTCACAAGATTGGGGCTACCCTCCTTGAGACTTTTCTCCCCTTCAGTCCCACTCACAACCCTGGGGCCTCTGTGCTAGGAATCCTGAGATGGGATGCAGGGTCTTTCCATGAGGACCTCATGGACAGGTGGGCTTGCAATGATGTTTTCCAAATCAGTATTCTACTAGTGCAGGCAGGGAAAAAAAAAACAAACAAAAAACCACAGGTCCAGGAGGCATGAGATTTAGGGATCACTGGACTGAAACAGTTCATCAGGCTTCCTTCCTGCAGGACTGCTCAGAGCCTTTACTGGTTTAGGAGAAGAATACGATGTGGCATTTCCCAAACTCATGAGGGTATGACCCTCCCTGCACGCACACAGGGGTGTGAAGAGGTGAGGAACTCGCCCAGGTACACAGTTCAGTGAGGAGCTGAGTGATCGCCAGGGGTCTCTCGCCTGTACTGGTCTCTCCCAAGCTTCTGAGTCTCCAAATCTGTTTAGACGGTCTGGAACCACCTGTCAATGGCATGGGCTGTCTGAGTCACCCAAGATGCTGTCTCGTTAGGACAGCAGTTGCAGCGTTGGGAGTTGGCAGTGACGGATATCTGATGGGAGCCCTGGTCCAGGGAGCAGGGGACATAGGAGCAGTCTTGGCTCTGCCGTTTATTGGCTATCTGAGTTGAACCAGTTCCTTCTGGATCTTGGTTTCTCCACATGGAGATAAAGGACCCCCTTCTCTGTCTCCATGCAAAGTACTGGCAACAGTTTACTCAGCCTGTTGACAATTTGAGGCATGTGCCAGTCTGGTGGGGAAGGCGATCTTTACTTGGCTGGAAGCCTTTGCTTTTTTCTGGCCAAGATGACTGTGCGTCTCAAACCCGCTGTATGGTCAGCACAGCAAGCACACCTGTAGGAAGATTGGGTTCCGAGCAGGGGCTCGGCCTGGACTGGCCTCATGACCTTGGGAAGGACGTCTCTCCTCTCTGACCTCGGGTCCTCCATCATGACAATGAGGCGATTAGCCTTGCAGCTCCAGCATTGCATGACTGGGGTTCTCCCAAAGGGAAAGGGAAAGTCACTCAGTTGTTTCTGACTTTTTGTGACCCCATGAACTATACAGTCCATGGAATTCTCCAGGCCAGAATACTGGAGTGGGTAGCCTTTCCCTTCTCCAGGGGATCGTCCCAACCCAGGGGTAGAAGCCAGGTCTCCCATGTTGCAGGTGGATTCTTTACCAGCCACCAGGGAAGCCCAAGAATACTGGAGTGGGTAGTCTATCCCTTCTCTAGTGAATCTTCCCGACGCAGGAATCGAACCTCCTGCATTGGGGTCTCCTGCATCGCAGGTGGATTCTTTACCAACTGAACTATCAGGGGTTCTCCAGGCCCTGACTAATGGCCTGCAGTCACAGCTGGCCAGGCCTGACCGGGGAGGGGCCCTTGAGGGCACCGCCATCCCCACGGCACGTCCCGGCAGGTGCGCTCGGCCGCCTGCCCCCAGGAACAGCTGCTGATGGGGCGGGCGAGAGACCGGGTCTTGGTGGGGGTGGGCTGGCGGCCCCCGCTCTGCTGCAAGCGTGGCTCTGGGGTCCAGTGCTCATCAGCTAAGCAGGTAATTATGTGTGCTCTTTGTTCCCTGCACAAAGGAGCTCTCAGAGAACTTCCGAGAGGCCCCGCTTCCTGGCTGATTTGATTTTTTTTTTTTTACAGAGTTGGAGTGTGAAAGCCAGGCTGAACCTGCCTAATTGTGCCTGTGAAGGCTATTCAGAGAGACCGTTCTTGGAAGGAAATCAGGACGATTAGCTCTTGGCTGCAGCGAGAGGGGAAGCGAGCTAATCATGGTGAATGACAGCCTGTTCCCAGGAGAACCAAAGGGCACAGAACTGGGAGAAAAGACAGCAAGAAAAAAGTGGGGCGTCTGCTGGGCCTGCCTTTGGGGGGTGGCTGGGTTCAGCCATCAGGTGGGAGCAGAGCCCGGGCTGGACCAGGGAGGGCTTTGCTCACTCAGACTGCAGGGGTGGGTGGTGTGACCGTGGGCCAGTCACCGAGGGTTTCAGTGGAGTCTCGGTTTCCCTGAGTCTGCAGAATGAGGGCTGTGCCAAAGGACCGGATGGAACCATCCATCACGGAAACGACAGGTGGGAGCCGAGGGGTCCAGAGCAGATGGTGCTGGAAGGGCTGGAGGAGAGGGCTCCCACAGCCGGGCACGGGCCCGGTCCTCTGGCCTTTTCTCGGCCATGGCTGCACCCTCCTCCTTCCCCTCCCAGTTCTCTGCCTGGACCGGAGGAAAGTTTCTAATTTTTTTTTTGCCCCAAAAGTTACTTGTTTGGCTGTGCTAAGTCTTAGTTGCAGCATTCAGGATCTTTAGTTTCAGCATGTGGGGTCTAGTTCCCTGACCAGGGATCGAACCCCCAAGCTCCCTGTGTTGGGAGCAGAGAGTCTTAGCCACTGGACCACCAGGGAAGTCCTGAAAATTTCTAATTCTAACTCGAGTGCCTTGTTGGGCTTCCAGTTCAGAGAGGTAGCAGTTCAAAATCTCAGCTGTGTCTCCTCTTAGCTCTGTGGCATTAGGGATGCTCCCTAACCTCTCCCAAACCTTTTCTTAGCTAGGTACATTGTGGTACACAGTGGCCTGACTCCCGGTGGGTCATGAATGCTTGTTATTACTGCTGCAGCATCTGGAAACTAGGGTCCACGCAAGCTCATTCTTCCCATAATGAAAGCTTGGGTGAGTGTGTGGCTGTTTAGACAGCATTTTCAAAATAGAGGATGTGCCTTCCTACCTTTTTTGAATGGAGTCCAGGGTGCATATTTCATTTTTTATTTTCTTTTAAAGAGAAACAGGGACTTCCCTGATAGTCCAGTGGCTAAGACTCCGTGCTCCCAATGCAGGGGTCCTGGGTTCAATCCCTAGTCAGGGAACTAGATTCCACATGCCTCAACTAAGACCCAGCAATAGCCAATACATAAATACTTATTTAAAAAAAATAAAATAAAGAGAAGCAAACAAGTGTCAGGGCCCCAGCCTTGAAGTTGGGTGCCTGAGCCTGCATCAGGGCTCCACCTCTCAGCGGCTGTGTGATAATCACTTTGATCCCCAGTTTCCTTATTTCTCAGTAGAGATAACGATCACACCCACTTAAGTAAGTAATGGGTAAGTGATGGGAACTACTATACTCAGCACAGGGACTGGCACTTTGTAAGTACTCAACAGAGTTTAACATCATCATCTTTATTATATGATGGCTCAGGGTCACGCTGAGCCACACGTGTGCCAGCAGGCGACAGGGGGATGACTCTATTCCCACACGTCTGAATGAGAGAGTCAGGGCTCAGGTCCAGCCAGTGTTCACGGCGAGGCTGCCAGGCTGACATCTGGGCTATTGGTCTGTGCTGGATCATGTCAGTTGTTAACTATTTTGAATACTTACACCTGGATAGAAGAGATAGACCCTCTTCTTCCAGTGCAGAAACTGAGGGGCTAGGTGTGGGTGTGGCTAGCAAACTGGTCCTAGAGGTGACCCAGGTCTGCTGTGGGGAGCCCAGGGCCCTGCAGGGGTCTCCCGGTCCCCATAGCCACTCCTCTGGTCCCCAGGGGTGAGATGCAGCTGCTACACCAGCCCCAGTATTTTCGGCACGCACGTGGGAACAGGCTACCCGGGCCACAAGAGGAATCTTCCTTGTCTTTGTCCTTGTCCTTTATCCTTTGGCTGTTTCTCGAACTAGAGGCTTTGCATTCTTCCCGTTCAGAAGACAGCCACTCTATTCTTTCGGTTATCTTTACATATATTTATTTATTTGCCTGCACCTGGTCTTAGCTGTGGTACTCGGGGTCTTATCTTCACTGCAGCATGTGGGATTCAGTTCCCTGATCAGGGATCGAACTCCAGTTCCCTGCAATGGGAGCCCGGAGTCTTAGCCACCAGACCCGGAGGGAAGTCTCATCTTTTGGTTATCTTAATCTCGACGTGGGGCTTCCCTGGTGGCTCAGATGATAAAGAGTCTGCCTGCAATGCTGAAGACCTGGGTTCAATCCCTGGGTTGGGAAGATCCCCTGGAAAAGGAAATAACAACCCACTCTGGTATTCTTGCCTGGAAAATTCCATGGACGGAGGCTCCTGGCGGGCGTTAGTCCATGGGGTCACAAAGAGTCAGACACGACTGAGCAACTAACTTTAACTTTTTAATCTTGACTCTTAAGGAAATTTTGGAGCCGCCATACGCGTTTCCCACTGAGCACCTTTGTGGAATCCTGAGCGATGAAGTTTCCAGAGGGTGGCATGGCTGAGAGCAACGGTGGCCCCTGAGGACACGTGGCCAGGTAGCTGATGTCCCCAGGGCCCCGTTCCACGCGGGGAGGAGGCTGGGCGAAGCTAACTGGGCTGCCAGCACCACAGAGGGGACCCACTGTTCCTGACCCCAGCCGCTCCTTTTGGACACGAGAGATAAGGAGTGTAACGCCTACATGATATAAAATGGTTTGAAACAAGGTCTGTAAACAGCATCATGCCAACAGGCACTCAGGGTTATGTGACTAGCATCCTCTCCTGGGTGACCCGTGGTAGGAGTGGAGGCAAACCACAACAGATGAAGGAGGTGAAGAGGTCAGGGAGGATGCTCCCCCTGAAGAGACGGGAAAGGACACGCGGCTGATTAGACTTGGGGTTCGGCTGGGTCCCTGTTCTCCCTGTTCATTGCGGGTGTGTGTCGTGTGCCCTGTGGCTCCCTGGGGCTTCTTTTTGCTGACTTCTCTCTGCTCACTTTGCTGAGTTCGAGTACAGCGGCCCTCCCACAGCCCACGGTGTCTGAAGGTGGAAAGGGCGGTGGGAGGCACGGAGGGAGTTTGCCGGTGGGCTTGCTGGCCCAGCGGTCCTTCTACCCGTGGGGCCGAGTAGGAGGGTGCCCTGTGGCAGCTCCCTGCCAGGGGATCTCCGTCCGTCGGCCTCCCCCGGCCCTCTCCGCTGCCTACCTGCCAGGAACACACAATTCCATCCTAATGCCTTTTCAATAAAGCCTTAAAGATGACAGACCCCATTTCCTGAGTAGAGCAGAGAGCAGTTATTTTACACTTCATCTAATTGATTAGAATGACTCCTGTAAATTAACTAGGCCTTGCAGAGCCAAGGGTGGGGTAGAGAGCCAGGCAGACAGAGTGGCTTGCCCAGGGGGTGGGGGGCAACAGTGGCGGGGGACGGGGTGGGGGGAGCTCCTCGGATCCCCACAATGTGGGCTGCGATCCATCTTCTAGATCCTGCACTCCTTCCTTCAGACCAACTGCCCCCCCCCCCCTCCCCCCATACCCCAGGTTCCTGCGAACCTGGCGACGTATATCAGACACTGGCTCCTAACAGCCTCTGTCCTCCCTGGACCCCCGCAGCCTGTGACCAGGGCCTCTGTCTTGGGGTAGGCAAGGGTCAAGGGCACCCTGCATGGCAAGTGGGTGAAACGTTTGGTCTCCATTAATCCTCCAAACTGCTCCAAGAGGAAGACGATTCTTTATGATCCCATTTTACAGCTGGAGAAACTGAGGCCTGCTGGGTGGTGCTGGGGCCTCAGGCTGGCTCTGTTGACTCTGGAGCCCAAGCATGTCCGCCACCCTGTGGGGCTGGGAGAGACACCCTCCAGGCCCCATTGCCATGCCTGCTGCACCCTGCAGTGTTTGAACATTCTGCCAGGTGGACTCGGTCAGGAGGAGCCGGTGTGCCCACCATCTCTCCTGGGGCAAGCCTTCCCCACCTGTGAGGCCTGGAGGGGTCCACTCGCCCTGTAAAGACCCGAGTGTGTCTCTCACAGAGCATCCCTCTGTTCGCTGGGGGCAGATGGCAGTGGGAATGAGAACTTGTGCCTTAAGAGCCAGATGTACAATTCTGTCCGAGGCACGTGTGTTGACACCTGTCACAGAGGCCTGCCCCAGCTTCTCTCGAACCGGGCTCAGATGCCACCTCCCCTGTGAGGTCTCCGGCCTTGCCTTCAGCTCCCCTGGAGCATCTCTCAGCTGTGAACTTGGTTGCCAGCACGTCCCTCCACTATGCCCTTCGCCACTGAGTCTTACTTGCCTCGGTTTCCCCAGATCTGCCGCCTGGTAGACACCCGGCAAATGGTTGTTAGAGGAAGCAATGGGCAGATTAAGGCATGAATTAGCAAGTGGGTGAGAAAGGAATGAGAGCCTGTGAGCAGATCCCTTACGTGGGTTGGGAGGAGGCGTCCCTAGGCATCGCGCCCTCCCCTCTCTCCTGGACCTCACTGCTCAGCTCCCAGACACCTTTTGGCCTTGCAGGCTATGAGGATGGACAGATATCTGCTCTGTATGCAGGCCCAGAAAGGAAGTGCCCATGTCCTACACAGGTGAGAGCAAGGGCAGGCCAGAGTCTGGAGTTCCTCCAAAGGCGGCCACCCTCTTGGGCAGTGCAAGGTGGGTGTATGTCTGTGGGCTTGCTTTCAGGGGGCCCTCGGGGCTCAAAGGTGATGATCCTGTCTTGCTGATCTTCCCCACCGACAGGCCATGCCTTGTCCTGGGCAGGTGCGGGCCCAAGACACAGCAGTCGTGAAGGTCCTCTTTCCCTTGGGTCTCCTGCCTCCTGTCTCTGCCCCTCTCCTCTCTGGGCCAGGAGGAACTGGAGCAAAACAGGAGCTGAGCGCCTGGGCAGGA
This sequence comes from Cervus elaphus, assembly GCF_910594005.1. Classification (NCBI taxonomy): domain Eukaryota; kingdom Metazoa; phylum Chordata; class Mammalia; order Artiodactyla; family Cervidae; genus Cervus; species Cervus elaphus. The sequence continues at coordinate 19,295,763 of NC_057825.1, forward strand.
GGCCTGGGGAGCAAGGCAGGGTGTCCATGGGGTCAAGGCTGCAGCCAGAGCTCTCCTGGATGGATCAGAGCAGCTGGAGCCTGCTTGTCCATCACAGGGGAGGGCAGGGGACAGCAGGAGGCAGGCTGGCTGGACAGAGATGGGAGAGATGGGCTCGGGGCCAGTGTCCCTGGCTCCAGGGGCAGTGTGCTCCCAGTGTAGTTCATGGCCCTTGTTTATGGCCTGCCCATTCCCATTTTCCAAATTGAAGATGACTGTGGCTGTTCTGATTTTTCTTCCCACGCAAGGCCCTGTCTCTGTCTCCTTGCATTTGCTAAGCCCTTTGGCCAAATGTCTGCTTGCCCAGAGGAACTGTCTCCAGGGCTTTCTTGGAGACAGCTCCCAAAGTGACACATCAAATTGTCAGGAGGAAAAACTTTCATTCTATAGATCTGGCTTCAGAGGAGGGGGGCCTGTGACTTTAACTGACAAGGGGACAGATGAACAAGAGAAAAGATTCACATACAGATGCGAGCACAAAAGAAGTGGCTTAATAACTGGAGACAGGCGATTGTACACTCAACAGTAGGGGGAGGGGAGGGACAGAAAGAAAAAAATGAGTTTATTTAGGGAAGACCTACAGGCTTTAAGAGATAAGACAGCTTGATGACTTACCACTTTGTTTATACAAGTGGTCCTGTGTCTTTTCCTGGAGGGAATCCCCACCCGCCCAGGGAGGAGATTTATGGCAGCTCCCCTCCCAGAAGCATCTGTCTTTAGTCTGATAATGGAAACTCCCAAAAGTCTTCTTTCTGTACCTGTTTATTTATCTATTTCATTCATCAGTAAGCAGTCAGCCTTTTACGCCCTGACTACTGGATTCTTTTTATAATTTCTCAGGTTGGAGCCCCCTTTTTAGGTACAGTTATACACATGTGGGCTTTGCAGGTGACACAGTGGTAAAGAATCCATCTGCCAACAAAGGAGACGAGGTTTCGATTCCCAGATCGGGAAGATCCACTGGAGAAGGAAATGGCAACCCACTCCAGTATTCTTCCCTGGAGAATCCCATGGACAGAGGAGCCTGGAGGGCTAATAGTCCATGGAGTCACAAAGAGTCGGACATGACTGAGAGACTAACTGATGCACATACATACACGTGGGACAAGAAGGAAAGACGTATTGAATTAACTACTGGTTCCAATACTGCTGTTAAGAAAAGGACTGTCTTTGTTTCCAAGGATGCCCTCGTATGCCCTGTTGAGGCCTAGATGTCCTTGGTACCAACTCAACAGAGAAGATGGAAAGATGCTCTGTATGAGACAAGTCTGCATTCTGTGGCAGAGACGGTAAAAGATGAGAAGGCGAGCATGTGGGGGGTCGGGGGCTGGGGGGCTGTTGGGGGAGACCAAGGCCCTCCCAGCAGAGGACATTCTGAGACTGGCAGGGCCTGCTGCTACTTGGAGGCTTGCTGGCATGAGAACAAAAAAGAAAGGCCCTGCTCAGTCATGTCTGATTCTTTGCAACCCCACGGACTGTAGCCCACCAGGCTTCTCTGTCCATGGGATTCTCCAGGCAAGAATTCTGGAGTGGGTTGCCATTCCGTTCTCCATGGGATCTTCCAGACCCAGGGATTGAACTTGTGTCTTCTGCATTGCAGGTGTATCCTTGACCACTGAGCCACCAGGGAACAAATGCCCTTTCCAGACTCCTCTTGAAGACCACTGGCTCCTGAAGGCTGTGTAAATAAACTGGAAGTTCAGGTTCTCTGAGCTGCTTTTCACTCCTGGACCCCTGAGATATGGAAGCAGGATCCTGGAGGCCCCAGGGGGTCTAAATTCTTGAAACGAATTTGACTTCAGGACCAAAGAGAGATGGGAGTCAGGTTTTCCCAGCTCCTGAGGGCCCTAATGGCCTTGGCTGACACCCAGTTTGAGCTTGGGTCTTGCCCCCTCCCCACTGAGAGTAACCCAAAGTGAGTGAACCCAGGGGAGCAGCTTCAGTCCCGCCTTGCAGGCGGCCTGCCGAGCACTCTCCCACTGGACAGGGAAACCCACCTACTCCTCCTGCCGATAAGGCTCCTCAGGAGAGCGCCCTGTGTGTCCCAGGCTCAGATGAAGTCTGTTCCTAGAGGGAATTTGTCCTGGAGGGACGGGGTGAGGAGGCAATTAGGAAAGGTTAATTTTGAATTCATGCTGGATCTGCTTCTGTGATTTTAACCCTCATCTTTCTTTTTAAAATCAATTTATTTATTATAATTGGAGGCTAATTCCTTTACAATATTGTGGTGGTTTTTGCCATACACTGACATGAATCAGCCATGGGTGTACATGTGTCCCTCATCCGAACCCCCCCCCCCGCCTCCCTCCCCATCCCATCCCTCTGGTTGTCCCAGTGCACCGGCTTTGAGTGTCCTGTTTCATGCATCGAACTTGGACTGGTGATCGTTTCACATATGGTAATATACATGTTTCAATACTATTCTCTCAAATCATCCCATCCTTGCCTTCTCCCACAGAGTCCAAAAGTCTGTTCTTAATATCTGTGTCTCTTTTGCTGTCTCACATATAGGATAGTTGTTACCATCTTTTTAGATTCTATATATATGCATTAATACACTGTATTGGTGTTTTTCTTTTTTACTTTCTTCACTCTGTATAATAGGCTCCAGTTTCATCCACCTCATTAGAACTGACTCAAATGCATTCTTAATAGCTGAGTAATATTCCATTGTGTATATGTACCACAACTTTCTTATCCATTTGTCTGCCGATGGACATCTAGTCCTAATTATTATAAACAGTCCTAGCTTCCATGTCCTAGGTATTGTAAACAGTGCTGCGATGAACATTGGGGTACATGTGTCTCTTTCAATTCTGGTTTCCTAGGTGTGTATGCCCAGCAGTGGGATTGCTGGGTCATATGGCAGTTCTAGTTCCAGTTTTTTAAGGAATCTCCACACTGTTCTCCGTAGTGGCTGTACTAGTTTGCATTCCCACCAACAGTGTAAGAGGGTTCCCTTTTCTCCACACCCTCTCCAGCATTTATTGCTTGTAGACTTTTTGATAGCAGCCATTCTGACCGGCATGAGATGGTACCTAATTGTGGCTTTGATTTGCATTTCTCTGATAATGAGTGATGTTGAGCATCTTTTCATGTGTTTGTTAGCCATCTGTATGTCTTCTTTGGAGAAATGTCGGTTTAGTTCTTTGGCCTATTTTTTGATTAGGTCATTTATTTTTCTGGTATTGAGCTGCATGAGCTGCTTGTGTATTTTTGAGATTAATTATTTGTCAGTTGTTTCATTTGCTATTATTTTCTCCCATTCTGAAGGCTGTCTTTTCACCTTGCTTATAGTTTCCTTCATTGTGCAAAAGCTTTTAAGTTTAATTAGGTCCCATTTGTTTATTTTTGCTTTTATGTCCATTACTCTGGGAGGTGGGTCATAGAGGATCTTGCTGTGATTTATGTCAGAGAGTGTTCTGCCTATGTTTTCCTCTAGGAGTTTTATAGTTTCTGGTCTTACATTTAGATCTTTAATCCATTTTGAGTTTATTTTTGTGTATGGGTGTTAGAAAGTGTTCTAGTTTCATTCTTTTACAGGTGATTTTAACCCTCATCTTGCTGCTTTTGTTATTGTAGGCAGACATAATGGCCTGCCTCAGGAAGATAACCTGACCCCAGCAGTAACCCTGTATGCCCACCCTTTGAAGGACGGTAAGGAAGTGAAACTAACACATCCCCCTGTATGAGGCTTGCCATTCTAGGGGAAATGTGCACGGACTGAAAAGTCTTTTTACTTTGTTCCCTCACCTGCCATCTCTGATCCATAAAAGAACCCCAACAAAATGGTTATTTTGAGGCACTAGCCTGCCATCTTCTTGGTTAGCCGAATAAAGCCCCTTCCTTGTCTTAACACCTCATCTCGGATTTATTGGCCTCTCATGCAGTAAGCGACTTCCCTGGTGGCTCAGACGGTAAAGCGTCTGCCTACAACACGGGGGACCCGGGTCTGATCCCTGGGTCGGGAAGATTTCCTGGAGAAGGAAATGGCAACCCACTCCAATCTTCTTGCCTGGAAAATCCCATGGATGGAGGAGCCTGGTAGGCCACAGTCTGTGGGATCGCAAAGGGTCAGATACAACTGAGCGACTTCACTTTGTTTTCTTTCATGCAGTAAGCAGAGCAAACCTGTACTCGGTAACAAGGTCTGCCTCTCTGCAGGCTTCCCGCTCTTAGGAGGGCTCAGGAAACCCCAGACTCCCTGTCTAGGAGCTTTTGCGCCTGCTGGAACCCCTTGTCACCCTACCCATCTTCCAGAATGATCCATTTGCAGCTCTCCCAACTATCTGTCACCTTTCCTCCTTGGCTGGAACTAGGAATTTGTTGTTGAGGCTGAACACGTGGCTGAGACACAAAGCATGAATATATCATGATCGGGGAGTCGGCTGGTAGATCGTGGTAACACATGCTTCCCTCCCAAGAACAGTTCCTGTGGCCAGGCTGCTGAACAATCCCCTGACTGGCTCGGATCTCAGCCGGTGGGGGAACCAGGCAGCCCCTCCTCAGCCCCTGGGTGCTGGAATCAGAGTGGGGCTTTCAGTCCGAGCTACTGATGCTGGAAGAGGTAGCTGGACGGACTGTGTTGTCAGTCTGGTTTCCCTGTCTGGGGTGTGTGTGGCGGGGGGAGATGCCCCTGGTGAAGTCTGCGTGGCTGATTAGCCCAGCTTCCCTGGGTGGCTGCAGTCAGTTTGGGCCTGTTATCAGGGACAGACACAGGCCCCGCTGTGAGGTGGGTCATTTAAGGTCTGGGCCTCCCTCTCCCCTGCAGGCTCCTTCCCTCCAACCTGCCTTCCTACTGGAAGGAATTGAGAGGCGCCCAAAAGCCTCTGGGCAGCAGAGAGAGTGCGAGACTCAGGCTCCGCACCCTCCCAGACTCGGCCCCTTGAAAGCCCGGGAGATGAACGCCTGATTAGAAATCAGATGCTGTTCTAAAAAGCCAGTGCAAAAAAAAAAAATAAATAAAAAGCCAGTGCAAAGTGGGAGGCCTGGAGAGACAGCATCCATTAAAGAGCCTGCGAACCAGGGGCTGTACCTCGGGGCCACAGGCTGCTCTGAGAAGTGGGCCAGGCCCAGGCCTGATGGGGGGTGGGAGAGGTCACCCCAGGGCACTGTCTGCCCCAAGCGGATGTGTGCTGGCCTCCATTGGGCTCAGCACCCACACCGGGGATGGGGGGAGGATGGGGCTTCCAGGCTATCAAGGCCCAACCCTTCCATGGCTCACAAGGGGCTTGATCTGCCTTCCACACAGACAGCCTCTGTCCCCAGGGCTGTGGAAGGCATTGTTGTTCAGTCGCTTGGTCGTGTCTGTTTGTGACCCCATGGACTGCAGCACGCCAGGCTTCCCTGTCCTTCACCATCTCCCAGAGTTGGCTCAAACCCATGTCCGTTGAGTCAGTGATGCCATTCAACCATCTCATGCTCTGTCTGGAAATAAAGGAAAGAATAAAAACCAACCCTCTCATGGAGCTTCGTGGAAAAGTAGGGAAGATGCTCCAGAGGGAGAAAAGAAATTGGCTGCTGGGTGGCTCTGAATGGGGAAGCTGTGATTTGTGTGCTGGGTGGCCTCCGAGGTCTTGCTTCCAGTCCAGTCCCCAAACCTCTCTTGCCGGGTTAGGGCATTTCTGTAAATGCTGTTAAAGAGGAGGCTGTCCGTGAAGGGGGCCGGGGCTGGGCAGGCTGCTGGGCATGGGCTGGCACCCTGACTGTTCAGATGTGGCCTGTGATGCTGGACCGGCCTGAGCAGAAGGGTAATGGGAGCCATGGAGGAGCGGTCCTGGGCCTTGTGTCAGGACTAGCGCAGTGACGTCCTGGGTCCCTGGAGGAGTGTCCTCCTCACCTGGGCATCAGAGCAGGTCAGCCGGTCAGCTAGTCAGAGGCAGGAGTGGTCATGGACACTTCCCCAGGGCTACCGTCACTCAACTAGTTTTTCTCATTTAAAAAAAAAAAATTAAGTGTCACCTGTGGCTGGATGAAGCACAAATTGGAATCAAGATTGCTGGGAGAAATATCAATAACCTCAGATATGCAGATGACACCACCCTTGTGGCAGAAAGTGAAGAAGAACTAAAGAGCCTCTTGATGAAAGTGAAAGAGGACAGTGAAAAAGTTGGCTTAAAACTCAACATTCAGAAAACTAAGATCGTGGTGTACAGTCCCATCACTCCATGGCAAATAGATGGGGAAACAGTGGAAACAAAAAGCAACTTTATTTTTTTGGGCTCCAAAATCTCTGCAGATGGTGGCTGCAGCCATGGAATTAAAAGATGCTTGCTCCTTGGAAGAAAAGTTATGACCAACCTAGACAGCACATTAAAAAACAGAGACATTACTTTGCCTAAATGTCCATCTAGTCAAGGTTATGGTTCTTCCAGTAGTCATGTATGGATGTGAGAGTTGGACTATAAAGAAAGCTGAGCGCCAGAGAATTGATGCTTTTGAACTGTGGTGTTGGAGAAGACTCTTGAGAGAGGCCCTTGGACTGCAAGGAGATCCAACCAGTTCATCCTCAAGGAAATCAGTCCTGAATATTCCTTGGAAGGACTGATGTTGAAGCTAAAACTCCCATACTTTGGCCACCTGATGCAGAGAACTGACTCATTTGAAAAGACCCTGATGCTGGGAAAGGTTGAAGGCAGGAGAAGGGGACGACAGAGGATGAGATGGTTGGATGGCATCACTGCCTCAATGGACATGAGTTTGAGTAAACTCTGGGAGTTGGTGATGGACAGGGAGGCCTGGTGTGCTGCAGTCCATGGGGTCACAAAGAGTCGGACACGACTGAGAGACTGAACTGAACTGAACTGTGTGTGAGGCTCCAAGTGGACACAGACTCTTGGTGGTGAACAAAACAGACAGAAGCTCTGGCCCTGAGGACTTTGGATGAAAGGAAAGTGCAGCAGGCTGTGAGGGTGTCCCCAGCCTGGCAGGACCTGGGAGGACTCGGGAGAAAGTCCTGTTGCAGGGTGATCACCGTCTTGGAAGGAGACCCAGAGGAATGCCGTGGGTGGCAGGGGGTGTGGGGGCCACACCCCTCCAGACGGGGCGCCCCCATCTGCCAAGGCCTAGAGAGTCACCACAGCTCCTTTGAGGAATTGTAGTTTATTTATTCGTTTTTAAAAATATTTATTTATTTGGCTGCCCAGGTCTTAGTTGTGGGGCAAGCGGGATCTAGTTCCCCGACCAGGGATCGAACCTGCCTTGGGAGCATGGAATCTTAGCCACTGACTACCAGGGAAGTCCCTATTGATGTGTCTGAGCATGACTATATTGAGAGAGGGGCAAGGTGCATTAACAAGGCCTGAGTTCTAGAGTCAGGTGAACCTGGGTTAGACCCTGATTGGATACTCGCTTGCCTCGGACGAGTTTGCGCACAGCCTCTTGGCTCAGAGTGGGAGAGCCGATCTGTCCCCCACAGCACTCTTGGGGATGAGAGGTCATGGAGCTGAGGCTGCAACCATGCTGGCCCCCGCGGGGGCCTCCCCCAGTGTCTCCAGCCTCAGGGCAGCCAGGCCGGCCACAGCAGGAGAGGAGGGCTTTCTCTCCACCCTCTGCTTGGCAGTGACCGATGGGAACACAGAGCAGCTTGGAGCTTGAGGAAGACACAGCGAGCATCCTTCTGTTTTTAGTTCAATTCTGTGAGCAGGGTGCTCCTGGGGCCAATAGACTTTTTCTGTAATAAAATTGTAAAAGGAATTGAGTTATGCTTCTCAAGCTTTAAAGAAAAACTGGTGACTTTTTCCCCAGCCCTCCAGCCAGTCCAGCGGATGCTCATTCCCTGTGCTGTGGTCAAGATCCTCACGTCTTTCTTCTGAGCTGCTGGCACGGCCTCTAGAATGTCCTCCTGCTGCGGGGAGACCCTGGGGTGTTTGCTTCATGAACGCACCCGGGACTGGAGACATAGCTTGCCAGATGAAACGTGGAGCCCTTGGCTCAAACATGCTTAAGGATTCAAGATGGCAACAGCAGAGGGTTAAAGCAGGTGCAGAGCCCTTCTGGCTGCCTGGGTATAAAGCCAGCTCTGCCACTTACTAGAGTTATGTCCTGAGTGCGGTGATTTCAACTCTGTGCTCAGCTTCCTCATCTGTGAAATGGGGAGAACGGTAGCATTAGCCCCTCCCCCTCCAGGGCCGCAGGGAGAGCCACCTGGACTTTGGGGGTGTAGCTGAGTGTGGCTCCGATTCTCCCCTTCTCTCTCCCTCTCCTTTGATCCCCTTCCTTTACTTCCCTCCTTTTCTCTGGGGTCCCCTTCTCCCCACTGCATCCCCAACAGGCTCGCCAGTGGCTGATGCTGAGCTGTTCTTGCTGCAGAAACTGGTCCTCGGGTCAGCCTATCACTTGGGTCCTTCCCTCGGTGCGATGGGCGGCCCTTCTCCACGGTCTACTCTGAAGCCCACGCCCTCCCTCCCTCCTTTGGGCAGAGGCCACGCCTAGTGCAGACCCCTCCCTGGAGAGAGCAGCCCCTCTCAGCACCGCTGCACTCAGACTCTAGGGCACCTTGGAGTTTCACCTGGAATCTCAGGTAGAGAAGGAGAGCAAGGCCGGGAGGAGATGGAGATGCCTGACGTCTCCGTGGGAGGAGGGAGACATACATACAGAGGAAAATATGCTCATAATCCAAATATAAACAGAAAACCCTGCTAGCATGGCATTGTGCGGCTTTCTGTTCCTTTATTGAGGCAGAAGTGCTTTTTCTCTTATTTAAAGGTCTTTACTGAAGAGGAGTGTATGGCACCCCACTCCAGTATTCCTGCCTGGAGAATCCCATGGACAAAGGAGCCTGGCGAGCTGCAGTCCATGGGGTCACAAACAGTCAGAGACAACTGAAGCGACTTAGTACGCATACCATAGCACTGAAGTGTAACACACTATTGGTGCAATAGGACAATCCGTAGAGTCTACCCATCTCATTCAGATTTCCCCAGTTTTGTTTGTATTTGCATGTGTGTTTATTTAGTTCTATATACTTTTATCACCTGGGTATGTCAGTGGCTCCAACACCATGGAGGGTCCTAATGTCATAAGGTTCCTTCCCGCTGTTCTTTCGTAGCGCCACCCAATCCCCACCCCCACCTGTCTGACAACCACGACTCTGTTCTCCATCTTTCCTCTTGTGTCATCACGGCTGGAGGTAAATGGACCGAAGCAGTGTGTAACCCTCTGGGATCGGCTTTTTGCACTTAGTGTGGCTTCCTGGAGCTCCACCAGGTGGCTGGGTCCGACGAGTGTTGGAGGCACAGATCTTCTGGGTGAGCTTACCGTTCACCCTTTAAAGGGCATCTGGTTATTTCCAGTGTTCTCCTGTTGCAAATAAAGCTTCTCTGGACATCCGGGTGCTGATTTTTGTGTGAATATAAATTCACACAGGAGTGCAGTTACTGGGTGGGATGGCAGTCCCCTCCTGACTATTTTTAAAGGAGCCCAAAGTCATAGGTGACTGCTGATAACGTATTTTAACGTGAACTTTTCCTGTGACCTGGAAGACTTTCCTAGGAGCCCTCTGGTGCTTGTGTGCGTGCTAGGTCGCTTCAGTGGTGTCCAACTTTGTGCGACCCTACTGACTGCAGCCCGCCAGGCTCCTCTGTCCATGGGATTTTCCAGGCAAGAATACTGGAATGGTTTGCCATGCCCTTCTCCAGGGGGACCACTCCTAATTCTTTGTGTTGGAGATTAGAGCCCCCCTCTGTCTAACCCAGGTCTGAAGATATCCCTTCAGGCAAGGGAGGTGCTTCACTCCGCCAGCCTCCCTCCAAGAGGGTCCCCATTTGCTGACCTTCCTTGGGCAGAGGACATAATGGATTAATTTTCTTTTTCTGCAGAGGCAGGACCTGGGAATTTACAGGTTAACAATCCAACTCTAGACTCACCTAGTTCTCTTTATCTGGGAAACACAGAGTATGTGTCACCTCTTGTATGGATGGAGTCCTTCAACAAAGTGAACAGAGTCTGGTAAGAACTTTCTTCTGGGAAAAACTGACTTCATCTGTTGAAAACTTGCTCACTTGTCTCCAGCAGAAAATGTTTTAGTGGAGACATGAGACATGAGAATGTCTCAGCCTCAGAGAATTATGATTAAATCATTCTCTTAACCCTAGAGACAGGCAGAATAAGACCATTGCATTTTCAACATCCTGCGAGACATCCGTAACCAAATGGTTAATAAGAAAATTTCCAAGTCATTCATTATTTACCCTGGCTGCATAATGCATGAAACCCATGAGCCAGACCCATTTGTATTTTCAACACTGGCCTCAAATGTCAGCCCAGTGCTTCACAGAGCATACCACCGCCCCCCCACCACCACCCAGGATGAATTTGGCCCTCTGGTTTGGCCCTTCTTCCCCTCAAGCTGGATTTTATGGGTAAGTGACCAATTGAGGTCTTGAAGTCTCTTGCATCCTGCCCACTCTGCTGTTAGCCTGCATAGTTCTCCTTCCTTTACTAAATCCTAATCTTAGAGGCTTAGCCTGGAAGTCCTTCCTCCAGGACTCCTCCTTGACAGGAAGTGGTGCTCCATCTGCTGTCTTCCTGTAGCACTTAGGGTCTCTGACAGAACATGTGGGACTACCAACACCACCATAACAATAGCTATTATGATTTATTTAGTTTCTAATACCTGCCAGACCTAGACACATTACTGAGTTGAATTCTCATAATAGCTGGTGAGGCAGATATTATATTTCTCCATTTTAAGATGGGGAAGCAGGCTTGGAGAGGTTAATTCACTCACCCAAAGACACATAACTCGTAAGAGGCAGAGTTGCAATTGCCTGCAGAAACTTTCATTGCTTTTCTTCTCAATCAGTGCCTGCAGGAGTCTCTTCATTTGTTCAGTCTTTCTAGAAAACCAACCTCAGGTTTTGGTGATTCTGTTTCTTAGTTTGTGTTATTTATCTTATTTATTCCTTCTACTTTTTTTGGATTTATTTTTCTGTTCCTTTTGTAATTTCTGGGGATGGATCTGAGTTCATTACTTTGCACTCCTTTTGCCTCTCTGCATTTAAGGCTAGGGATGTCCCTCCAAGTGCTGCTGTAATTGCATTATATATGTTTTGAGCTGGAGGAGTTTATTATTCCATTCAAAATATTTTCTAATTTTCAGGGTGATCTCGAGTTAAGATTGTGCTCATGTTTGATGGACATCACACCTTGCTTTTCATGAAATCTTTTTTTCAGCATCAAATAACTCATTTCATGTCAGTCCCTCCCTCTGGATTCATGTTTGATGGACATCACACCTTGCTTTTCATGAAATCTTTTTTTCAGCATCAAATAACTCATTTTCATATCAGTCCCTCCCTCTGGATTCTCCCAGTCCCACCGCAGGGGCGACTCCACCCTTATAGGTATGTGTTGGTGGGCTCAGGTTACGTGCCTCTGTGCCACCTGCAACGTCTTCCCCACCCTGAGGTCATGATGACAACTGGGTGAGCAGGGTTATTGAATACCATAGAGTCTGTTTTAATCTACCACAAAAATAGCAGTTCATAAGTTTGGTGCTTTGACCATAATTGGTCCTACATTTTGACTAAGGTCCACTTAATTTGAGAAGATCAAGCAGCTCACCACCTATGCATTCCCATTTTCCAGGGAAAAAAGGAAGTGGTGATAACAAAGAACTGGAGGGAATTTTATGAATTTATCTGGTCTTTATGACAGAAGATTTGATTTCACATAACCACTCAGAAAAAAAGTGGCAGAAAGTGAAGAGGAACTAAAGAGCCTCTTGATGACAGTGAAAGATGAAAGTCAAAAAGCTGGCTTAAAACTCAGCGTTCAAAAAACTAAGATCATGGTATCCGATCCCATCACTTCATGGCAAATAGAAGGGGAAAGAGTGGAAGCAGTGACAGACTATTTTCTTGGGCTCCAAAATCACTTTGGACAATGACTGCAGCCATGAAATTAAAAGACGCTTGCTCCTTAGAATGAAAACTATGGCAAATTTAAACATCATATTAATAAAGCAAGACATCACTTTGCCGACAAAGATTCATATAGTCAAAGCTTTGGTTTTTCCAGTAGTCATGTGTGGATGTGGGAGCTGGACCATAAAGAAAGCTGAGCACTGAAGAATTGATGCTTTTGAACTCTGGCATTGGAGAAGACTCTTGAGAGTCCCTTGAACTGCAAGGAGATCAAACCATTCCATTCTAAAGAAAATAAACCCTGAATATTCTTTGGAAGGACTGATGTTGAAGCTGAAGCCCAATACTTTGGGCACCTGATGTGAAAAGTCGATTTGTTGGAAAAGACCCTGATGCTGAGAAAGATTAAAGGCAGGAGGAGAAGAGGGTGGCAGAGGATGAGATGGTTGGATGGCATCATTGACTCAATGGACATGAATTTGAGCAAACTCTGGGAGATGGTGAAGGACAGGGAATCCTAGCATGCTGCAGTCAGTGGGGTCACAAAAAGTCAGACACGACTGAACGACTGAACAACAACCAGTAAAATGCGGGCTCTTTCAAAAGTAGGGGAGGTCTGTGTTTTGAGTACAGTAGGCAGAAACAGGTGCAGTTATCAGCTCCCCACCACCCTGTCATTCTGTGTATGGGTCCAAGGATTTCAGGTTCTACAGGCGCCCTAGGGCTGGAAGCGCTAATGTGGCCTCAGGCTGTGACCCCTGAAAGTTGGAGGAGTTCAGGCAGGCATCCAGGCAGCATTGATTGCGGCAGATCCCTTGGGGCCAGGATCCCCTGGCCCCCACCCTCCCTGGGTAAGCCACTTTCCTTGTCCCACAGGCAGAGAAAAATCTTGTTTCTCACTGGCTGCTTGACTCAGAGAAGCAGGATTCTTTCTATTGGTGCCGCTGCCTTTTCTGGCTCAGACAACATCTAGTATCATCAGGAATGCAAACCTTCTTGCGATCGGGTCTCACTGACCGGCACAGGCCTGGGGTTTTGCTATTTTAATCACAGGACTTGCAGTTCATAAACACCCTTCACTTTCCTCATCTCCCTAAGCTGGGCAATCATGATAAGCTTAAACTTATTTCCCTTCTGTTATGCCTCTTTACCAACAATTCCATAACCAGCTTGCCCAGGCTGATCAGGACTGTCCTGGTTTTAGCCCCAAAAATCCAGCATTGTGGGAAACCCTCTGTCTGAGCCAACTGGGACAGCTGGTCACCCACCTGGGAGGCTCACACTTGGGAATATTCTGCTGCTCCTGTGACCTGAGACTGGCGTGGGTGAAAGGGACCCAGACAGAAGGGCTGAGTTGAAAGGAGGTTTGGGGGGGCTTTCCTGGGGGTATAGTGGATGAGAATCTGCCTGCCAATGCAGGGGACACAGGTTTGATCCCTGGTCTGGGAAGATCCCATATGCCACGGAGCAGTTGAGCCTGTGTGCCACAACTACCGAGCCTGTGCTTTCAGTTCAATTTAGTCGCTCAGTCGTGTCTGACTCTTTGAAACCTCACGGACTGCAGCACGACAGGCCTCCCTGTCCATCACCAACTCCCGGAGCTTGCTCAAACTCATGTCCATTGAGTCGGTGAGAAGCAACAGCAATGAGAAGCCCGTGCACCACAGTGAAGAGTAGCCCTGCTCGCCATGACTAGAGAAAGCTCTCACGCAGCAAGGAAGACCCAGCACAGACAAAAATAAATGAACTGACTTTTAAAAAAAGAAAAAAAGAAAGGAGGTTTCATCTTGCAGCACCAGCCTGGCGAGAGCTGAAACCTCTGTGCAGCCCCTCCTGGCCTCCCATTTCTCTCCATGACTCCGTGTAGTGGGCTGGGGAAGGGCCCGAGGGGAGCTCTGAGCTCTCCCAGGAGTCTCCCAGAACACACCATCAGCCCTGTAAGTGCAACCATCCCTGCAACAAGGTTAGCACGGGGGACATCACCTCCCAGGGCAGGGAGGGGCTTAGTGACCATCTCAGGCTCCCACTTCCTTTACAGATGCAAAAACTAAGCCAGGAAAGGAGGGCATGTTCCCAGGTCATATTAATGGAACTCAGTTTTGCTTCGTAGCATTTGTAGGTGTCAGGACAGCACAGGTCTCCAGACAGGAGCTCAGGGTCAGCCCTGTCTCTGCCGTGAGAACCAGCCCAGCAGCAGCCAGTGTACCCACAAGGGACTCACCAGTGGACAAACGGCCAAGTCATCAAGCTTAATGTTCATAGCAAATCGGCCAGGACAGGGTGGATTTGGAAGGTTCTTGTGATGTTTGTTTCACTAATTTTTATTTTTCTTTTGTGCCAGTATTTTAAGGAGTATTTTGGAGGAGAGACAGAGGAGAATCAGTATGCAGCTGCTGAATTTGGCTGCTGACTCCCGGATGGAGGCAGTGGGGGGCGGCAGGGAGGGGAGACAAAGAGAGAGGAGGCAGGAGATGGAGAGCAGAGAGCGAGGGCAGACTCAGAGAGGAAGAGAGAGAGAGAGAGAGACAAGGGAAAAACTGCGGAGGGGCAAAGAAGGAGAAGCTGAGAAGGGACAGTTGACAGCATTCATTTTACTAATCTACTCTTCTTATAAAGAAAACTAGATACAAAAATCTATTCGTTAAAAACATCTGGACTTTACTGACTACATACTGTTAAAAGGATTTTTTTTTAAAATCATGGGGTAAATTTCAAACACATGTGCCAATAGAGAGTATGGTGCGGTGAGCCCCATGCCCCACTTTCTTTTCGATGGGGCTCAGTATGACTGGGGCTTCTCTGGTGGTTCAGATGGTTAAGCGTCTGCCTACAGTGTGGGAGACCCGGGTTTGATCCCTGGGTCGGGAATATCCCCTGGAGAAGGAAACAGCAACCCACTCCAGTATTCTTGCCTGGAAAATCCCATGGACGGAGGAGCCTGGTAGACTACGGTCCATGGGGTCGCAAAGAGTTAGATGTGACTGAGCGACTTCACTTTCACTTTCAGCGGTGACTGGTCCTGCCCCTTCCATCGTCTTCTATCCCAAATCTGGATCACCGTGACGCCATTCCAGAGCTATCATTTCATCTAAGAATATGATTGACGATATTCTTGAATAGCCTGGATACATTTAAAAAAAAATAACCTTGAATATTTTTTCGAGGATGAGAAATTCCTGCAAATACAAGTTTCCAGGTCCCAGAGCCTGCCTTTTTTTTTGCCTTTCAACCTCGTCTCTCTGTCCCTTTGTCTCCCTGTGCTCCCCAGCCTCCCCTAACCTGCCTTTCTCCACCCTGACCCTCAGTCTCATCTTCTGGGGAGCAGGCAGCTCAGCTGACTCTCCTCCCATCCCCTGTCTTCGATGAAGTTCCCTTGAGCTGAAGCAGTGGGTGCTGGACAGAGACAAGTTCAGCACAGCCTGACCGTTGTTATGAAGTCAAGAAGAGTTGGCCTAACCTTGGCAGAAATCTTCATAACTTTACATGTAAAAACCCCACAATTAAAAACACAACAAACTGATGAATGTAACAAACAAAAAGCAAACAGACACAGAGAACAAACTAGTGGTTATCAGTGGGAAGAGGGAAAGGGGCGCTACGGAGAGGTAGAGGATTAAGACTACAAACTATTAGGTATATACTTCAAGGATATATTGTACTACATAGAGAATATAGCTGATATTTTATAATAGCTATAAATGGAGTATAACCTTTAAAAATGGTGAATCACTGTATTTTGCACCTGTAACTTATAATGTATAGCAACTATACTTCCATAAAAAACTAAATTTAAAAATCCTATTTCTATGAATCACTGTACAGGTATAAGTGGTTAGAATGGATGACTGAATTGACCTTTTGATGTGTTGACCAGAGCTGTGTGATCTCAGACAGGTCACTTCACCTCTCCCAGAGCCTCAGTTTCCTTATTTGTAGAGTGGGGATGTTGAACCATGATGTTGATTTTCCTGTCTTTGGAAGCAGAGTCTTTTCTCTGTTTCTAACTAAAGCCTCCATGAACCCCAACATGGACGACAGTTAAAGGGGGTCAGGTCCCATGGTGCAGGCAGAGATCAGGCTGCCTGGTGCATCCCAACCCTCTGTGCCTCAGTGGCTCGCCTGCCCAACAGGTCTGATGACAGTTGAGAGGTGGCGGAGACGTTTCCTGGGATCAGACAAAGGGCTCCGCCTGGGCCCGGCTCAGTGAACACCAGCCTTCAGTTTTATTCCTTGCGCCTGGATGAGGCAGGATGGGGTCAGGAGGCTTGGCTGTCTCGGCCATTACCGCTCTCTCCCCTTGGTCCACTCCTGCCTCCACAGGGTCTCAGGAAAGCCTCAGGGCTCTGTGTTCTCAGGTCCAGCGAGGCTGTGCTCTGACACTAGGTCAGGCCGGCCCAGTGCCCACAACTCAGCCCCTGGCCCCCAGAGCTCCCCAAGGAGAGCTTGGAGGAGGTCGATGTGGTGCTGGGTGGCAGGGTCACCCCTGGGGGGGTCTTTGCCCAGCTCAGTGGTGCCCCCCAACCTTGGATGGCCCACGCCCTGAAGGCTCCCAACCCAGGAGTGACCTGGAGGCTCAGAGAATCACCGGCCCCTGCTTCCCACTGCAGCCTCCTCCCTTCCAGGAAGGGTCCAGGAGAATGAGCAACTCTCAAGTTAATTATAATTATGGACAACTGCAGCTCGGTTGTCATAGAAACCCATTGCACCCGGCTCTGTCTGTGGGACTGCCGCTCCTTGACCTGACAGCCGCAGCGGGGATGACACCATCCCCCTCCTTCCAGGGTCTTGACAAGTTTCGGGAGGAGTTTGAAGGAGAGGGTAAAATGCAGCCCCAGGGTCCTCTCAATCTCAGTCATTCCAAACCAGCAGGAAACAACAGAGAGAAAGTCTCTCTGCATCTGGGGAGACAGGGTGCTCTTAGGGTGTGTCTGTGCATCCCAGGTTGCAGGGGTGGAGGGTCACCAAGACAGCTGGAAAGGCAGGGGCTCTGGCGCGTGTGTATCTGTGTCACCCCGGGTGAGTCATTTCACCTCTCTGAGCCGGATTTCTCTCTATAAAATGGGATGGTATCTCCCACCTCCTCAGTTTGTCCAGAAGATTAAATGGGTTGATGCCCTGGCCACAACACAGGGGCTTGACAAATGTCAGCCCCGTTCCGTCCTCATTGCTAGCCTGGCTCCGTGAGGACATTTAGGGATGGAGAGGGGGAGGGAGCCCCCTGCTCCGTGCCTCTGACCTTTTGGCTCATCACTTCCGGCTGGACCTGTTCTCAAAGTGGGATCCCCAGAGCCACTGGGAAGCTGGATGGGTGCGGGGCCGGTTGGGCCACAAAGGTCACTGTAGGAAGCGGTGTTGGCTGAGTACTGTGATGAAGGCTGTGACTGCAGCGTTCACTCGTGGGGTGGCCATGAACGCTTTACCCAAACTCCCTGCGCATAAGTGCCTTAAGTATTAATACATTGGGCCCAAGACTTTGCAGGGTTTCTGTCAAGTTTATATGAATTCATGCACATGAGAGGGGGCCGGCACTGGTCATATAACAAATTAGCTTCCAGAAGTAGGACTGGTTGTTGTGGAAGCCAGGGGAAGGACCAGGGCAGGTGGGAGGCAGAGGCTGGCTTTTCTCTCCTCACTTGGGGGACTTGTGAAGTTCTATTTTTTCGGCCGTGCTGCACAGCTTGCAGGATCTTAGTTCCCTGACCGGGGATCCAACCTGTAGTCCTTGCAGTGGAAGCACAGGGTCTCATCCACTGGAGCCCATGAAAGTTACTGGGATCACAGGAAGCCCGTGGCCATGAAGAACTATGGGGCCAGAGGGACAAAGGGCCCTGAGTCTTCTGGAACTGTATCTTGATGTCTAGATCTGAGCTCCATACATTCTCCTCGCTATTGTCTTTTGTGAATGCTGGGGCCTGAGGGATTCAGTGGAGTCAGTGAAAGCTGAAGGTCAGTGACAGAGGGAATGATGGTAATGGAGATGATTGTGATGATGATGGAGATGGTGATGCTGGGGACAGTGGTGATAGAGATGTGGTGATGGTTGTGATGATGATGGAGATGGTGGTGATGGAGATGGTGGTGATGGAGATGGTGATGCTGGAGACAGTGGTGATAGAGATGTGGTGATGCTAATGGAGATGGTTGTGATGATGATGGAGATGGTGCTGCTGGAGATGGTGATGATGATACACATCTCCAAGCACACTTCCTGTTCTCTGTGGTCCTATCTCTCACCTGCTCTTGCCAGAGCAACACTGTGGCCACTCACTCATGACCAAGAGGACCATTGCTAACTGTAGAGGGAAAGTAACCCAACATTTCCTTACAAAGAACACACTGCTGGGTTTTCCTGGTACACAAGGGTATTGTGAGAAGAGCAGTCTGCCTCACAGGACCCTGGCTTTGCCCTCTGAATTCCTTCCCAGCTATGCTTCAGGTCAAAGTAACATAGATTGATTTCCAGAAGTTCAGCCATTGCCTGTGCTTGTCAGCCCTGTGGGATAAGATCAACAGAGCACTGAGACTCTCCAGGGGCAGAGTGGCCTTGTTCAAGGCTGAAACTTTGGCTCTGCCATTTACAAGCTGCGTGACCTCAGGCGTGTTCCTTAACCTCTCTGAACCTCCCATGCTGCTGTGGGAGATTAATAAGATCGTATCTGTTAGAGGTCACAGTGCCATAGCCATCTCTGTCAGTGTTGGGGGTTTAGTGCCGTGGCCTGTGACATGCTGGCGGCATTGGGTAGACAGTGAGCTAGACCCAGACAGACTGAGCGGAGCAGGGCGGGGCGCTGTTGGCTGGGTGCCTGGAGGGAGGTGGGGTCTCTGTCCACAAAGGGAAGGCTGATTCTCAGCACTGTGAAGGGGGCCAGGAGAGAAAAGATGAGGCCTTCTTGGCTACAGGGTTTCTGAGCACTGGGGAGACCCAGTTCACATACACTGTGCAGGGATCAGCCACAGCTGAGGCTTAGATGCAGCGTCCAGGCCTGGTCCCACTGATCAGGCTTCCCTCGTGGGTCTGGAGGACAAACAGGAAGCCAGGACACTGGGAAATAAACAGAAGGCCATGGCTGTCCCCAGGCCTGGGTGTGGGAGCTCCCAAACCTCCAGGGCCCGGTTACTGCTGGGGTGGGGGACTCCTGTTATTCTCTGCCTTGGACTGCAGGTGGAAGGGCGGCCATGGTACTGACAGCAGGTGGCGGCAGGTGGAACACCCTTAGCGTGGAGGCCCAACAATGTAGAGGCAGGAGAATGGCAGAAATGACCTTTGATGACCACTGACCCCTGAGGACTCTGCATGCACTTTTGGCTTTCTTGCCATCTGGTGTCAGGCCTGAAAATTGCATCCTTGGAGGATCTCATTAAGGCCAGAGTGGACACACCTGGAGGTGGACCCCAAGGGAGCCGGGTAGGGGTGGGCGGGCGTCTGAGTGAACTTGAACTCCCTGAGGCTGCAGCTCCCCGAAACTGCTCAGAAGCGGGGAGGGTGGGAGGCTGGGCTGAAGCTGTTCCACTGAGCTTCTCTGATTTGTCCCATTCTGTGGCTGCCCCAGGCAGAGTGGGGGGCGGTGGGCTGATGGAGGCCTTGATGGAGGGGTGGGGGGGCCATGGAGGAGAACCCCATTTTTGGAGCCACACGCACCTGAGCTGGAACCAACATGTCACTTGGTACATGTTCCCTTCATCTGTAGTGGGGGTCATTGGGAAGAAGGAGTGAGAGGCACAGAGTTGGTGCCATTCCTACTGTAGGGGGAAGGGAGGCTGGGAATTGCAGAGTGGGGGAAGGCGCCCCCTTTCTCAGCAATCTTGGGGGCCAGAGTCCAGGCCCCAAGTCACTGCTCCTTACCAGGACCCAGGGGCCTCTTTGCAGCCCACTCTGGCCCACCTGCCTGCCTGGGGGGCAAAGAGGCAGAAACCATAAGAGGGCCTTGGGGTCCTGGTCTCAAGTCCTGGACCGGGTCTGGCTCAGGGACTGACCTCTTGTCCTGCCCAGGCCCATGATAGTGGGCCAGAGCAGGAGGACTCCTTGATGAAAATGGGGGAGCAGGACCCTAGAAGAAGCCAGTGCTACACTCCCTCCGATCGAACCCCGGACCACCCTCCAGGATAGCAGCTGCCTTGTGCGCGTGGTGTGAGTAGCCCAGACACCAGCTTGCAGAGGAGGGAGGCTGTCCATGTGGGAAGGGCTGCTGGTTTCTTGTCTCCGTTCTAATCATTCCCTGGAGATTCACCTTCCTTGTGGCCTGGACAAATGCTGCCGCCTGTTATCGTGCCTCAGGAGCCCTTTAGCCTGTACGCAGAGACGGCGCCTCCCCATAAGCCTCACTGTGCAGCCAAGTGGGGCCAGATTCTGTAAGCGGGTCTCTCTGAAGGCTCAGGGATGGCATGAGGGAGATAAAGGCCATGGTGACAAGGGTTTCGATGGCTCAAAGGCATAGCAGCTGCTCTTTAGCAGAGGGCTTCTTACAGCAGCAGTGTCCAAAGTATCCACAGATGCTCTGTGATGAAAGGGTTCTGTGGTCAAATGTGGCTGTGGAAGGCTGAGCTCAACAGAGCTTAATAGTCCTCCCTGCCTCCATTCAGGACTTATCAGAACCTTTAGAAGGCTAGGAAATTTGTGACAGGCAGCAGTTGTCAGTGCTTCTCAAACTTATGTGACTGCAGAACCCTGTCTTCCCACAGCAGCTTGTGGTACTGCAGGTCTGGGGAACATGCTTTGGGAAACACCCTGGCTTGGGGTGAAGGGCTCCTTGTCTGGCTCCTAGGCTTGCCCACTTGTGGCCAGGGTTTTTAATCCTTCCGGTGTAGAGGCAACCTCAGGAAGTTAGAACCGAAGTCGGAGAGCTACCCAAAGAGTTGGGCACCCTCTTCTGGGCCCCCGGGGGCTGGTCTCTGCAGTTCCACCCACTTAGCAGGGGAAGCCTGAGAGGTGGTCGAGCCTGTCTGGGGTGAGTCCTGGGGGACCTGCTTCCATCCTGGCAGGAAGTGCCCGGAGGTGGTACATTCAGACCCTGGACCCAACTTCATAGTTCCTGGTCCTTCCTCTTTGACTTGCATCCAACTTAAAGACCCCTCCTTCTGACAACCTGCATGAGGGGTAACCACCTCTCGACCTCTGTCCCTGCCCAGCCCTCCGCACTGCCCCCCCCCCACACACACACAGAGTACTACCCTCTCATGCAGACCTGCCCCAGCCTCCCCTCTCTGCTCTGACAGCTGCTAGACTTCTGAGGGCTCCAAAGGAAGCCCAAGCAGGGGTGTTGGTTTTGGACTTGCCCAGGCCCCTTCCTTCTTCAGCCAGCCCTCACCCCCTGTCCATTCTGTGCTCTTCTCTGTCCGTCTGGGTCCTGGGGGCTAGCCTGGATGAACTTGGCAATGACTCTCTTGTCCCCCAGGGCCCATTGGGTTGGGCTGTTTAGGAAGCCTTGGCCAGAGATGCAAGTGCAGGAGATGAGGCTAGAAAGTCCCGTGTTCCTTCCTGCCTCAGAGCTGTGTCCAGGAAGGGGGGTCCGCCTCCCGTTGGCCTGGGATGGCGCCAGCTCCTCACAGGGCTGGACGCGGGGGGCTTCAACCTGCCTCATGGCTCCCTGTCCTTTGCTGCTCCCCTCAAGCGGGCTCTTCAGGATGCAGGCTGAGTGCACCTTCAGGAGCCTGGCTTTTCTGCTTGGGCCCAGGAAACTCTGTCCAGCACCAAGCCAATCCTAGCCGATATTACTTGGTGCCCACTTCACGTCGGGGGACCTCGCAGGCCCTGTGAGCCACAGACACAGCGGGGCTCTATCTCCTTCTTTAAACCCACGTTCAGGTTACGCAAGAGACAACTGTCCACCCTCACTTTAAACTTTAAGTTCTTCATGGGCAGCAGCAGACCTGGCAGCAGCTGAGACCATGATCTCAGCAAAGCGGGCAACAAAGTCCCCACTTTGCACCCGAGGGATGGAGCCGCACTTTATCAGGGCGAATGGGAAACTGCCAACAACCAAGCCAGGGCTGTCAAACTGATGGGGAAAAAGATGCACAGGGGATTAGCAGGGAAGTGGGCACTGCTTTTGATGTCCCCTAGACATTTATCTCACGCAGGCCCTGGGCTGGATTATGCAACCAAGAGGCATTTCACAAATTAAGATAAATCCTGTGAACCCTCAGCCCATTTCAATGCTTAATGCCAAACACAAACACATTATGCTCATTTCAGAATCTGGAGGAGTTTGAATAATTCAAGCCCATCATCATTTACTCCAAAACACCTCATTTCATCTTATGACTCATCTTTGAAAGGAAAAGATGAGAGAGATGTAGGGCAACAAATCCCTTGGGATTGTAACCAAGAGAGTGGGGAAAGCTGTGAAGAGGAGGCTGCGAGCCTCCAGGATGGACCCGGCCCCAGGGCTATCGGTCCTGGAGAGTCGGTCCTGGAGAACTGGTCCTGGAGAGAGTCCACCCGGACAGGTGCGGAAAGGTCTCCGAAGGAAAGGCAAATCTGATTCAGTTCCATGTCTTGGGGCAAAGACCTCATCCTGCCTGGACCGCAGCTTGGTCATCTGTGGGATGGAAATGATGATTCTTGCTTTCGGTTGCTGTGAGCCTGGGTTGGCACGTGTGTGTGGATGAGGGCGGACGCTGGTGTCAGGTCCCCCTGCAGCTCCTGGAGCGAGCAGCACATCTCTGCGTCCTGCTGCATTGTTGGTGGTTTTGGATGCACGTGGCCATGTCCCCATCCAACCACGAGCCCTGGCGGGTGAGGAGCACGGCTTTCTCCCAGTGCCCAGCGTGGCCCTGGCCCGAGCTCATCCTTGTGGCCTAAATGCTTTCTCTTCTGATCACCTCCACCTGGTGCAAAGTCAGCAGGACTCCTGCTCAGGGGCTGAGGCTGGTGTCCAGACTCTGGTCCTTGTTGCGTCCCCCAGCACCCCCCGTCTTGCCCTCCTCCATCTGTCTCCATCATAGACCCGCATTCTCATTCTCCTCCCAGCCTCCCTGGTGTGGTGGGAAAAACCCAAGTTTTAGAATCAGAAAACAAAAATCAAAAAAACCAAAAGCAAAAAAAAAAAAACAAAAAAACCAAAAGCCTGAGTTCAAGTTCTGGTTCTACCCCGGATATGACTTTGAACAAGTTATTTATTTAACCTCTTGGTGTCTGTCTTCAATGGGAACGCACGTAACATTGCCTCTTACACCGTGGTCCATGGAGAGAATTAGAGCTGAAGACTCTGAGGCCAGTGGCCCCCCAAAACTCCTCCCAGGGTGATGGCAGTGGTGGTTGCCGTTTCAACCTGCCATCTATTTCTAATCCTTCAGCCTCCAAACATCTGCCGAGGCCGGCAGTGAGAAAGGCCCCTGTGGCAATGGTGGGGGCTACAGAGAAGAATGAGACGTGGTTTGGGCTCCCAGGGAGCTTGCCAGGTGTGATAGCCTATGATCTGAAATAGCTGCAATTCAAGGGACGTTTGTCAGGTAGGCATGGAGGAAGAAGATAGGAATTGTAGCTGCTGAGTGTCGAGGAGGTCTGCATGGAGGAGAGAGCCCGCAGATGGTCCTAGAAGGCTGGGAGGGATTCGGAGATGGAAGGCTGGATATGGGGGGAAAGAAGAGAGTGAGCAGCGACTCTGAGAGAGGATAGGCAGGAGGAGTCCTGGGGAATGCTGAGTCCTGGCCTTTGTGGGTGCTGTGAGCAGAGGAGGGCTGCCCACGGTGATCTGGGGGGAGAACGTGACCCAGCTGGGGAGTCAAGGGGAGCAAAGATACCTTAGATAAGCCCTGGAGGGTGAGTCTTAGCTAGTGCAATAGGGCAAGAGAAAAAAATCATCCATGCTGGAAAAGGACAAAAGAAAACTGCCTCTATTCATAGATGACATGATTATCTTTGTAAAAAATCCCAAGTAATCTACAAAAGATATCTCACTAGAACTAAAAAATGAGTTTAACAAAATTGCAGGATAGAAAGTCAATATACAAAAATCAATTGTATTTCATTCTGTATCTTGAGGGGGCTTCCCTGGTGGCTTAGACAGTAAAGAATCTGTCTGCAATGTGGGAGACTCAGGTTCAGTCCCTGGGTCTGGAAGGTCCCCTGGAGAAGGGTATGGCAACCCACTCCAGTATTCTTGCCTGGAGAATCCTGTGGACAGAGGAGCCTAGCAGGCTACAGTCCACGGGGTCGCAAAGAGTCAGACACCACTGAGTGACTAACACTTTCACTTTCACTGTATCTTGAGAGTGAATCTACACATATGATAAAATGACGTAGACCTGTACACACAAGTTGTACCAATGTCAGCTTCCTAGTTTTGATAGTGCACTCTGGTTACGTAAGAAGTGAAGCGAAGGAGCTCAGTCGTGTCGGACTCTTTGCGACCCCTTGGACTGTAGCCTACCACGCTTCTCCGTCCATGGGATTTTCTAGGCAAGAATACTGGAGTGGGTTACCATTTCCTTCTCCAGAGGATCTTCCTGACCCGGGGATCGAACCAGGGTCTCCCGAATTGTAGGCAGATGCTTTACCGTCTGAGTCACCAGGGAAATATAAGATACAAGGTGTATAAGATACAAGTATTGGAGAAAACTGGGTGAAGGGTTCAGAGGGCCTCTGTACTATCATTGCAAATTTTTGTGAATCTATAATTATTTTAAAAGAAAAATTAAATCATTTCTATTTCAATGTACTAGCCATGAATAATAAAAAATTGAATAAAATGCTATTTACAATAGTTTCCCAAGACATGAAATACTTGGGTGCAAATCTAACAAAGCATGTGTAGGATTTGTGTGTTGGAAACTATAGATCGCTCACGAACAAAATGAAAGAGGACCTAAATAAATAGAGAACCATACTGCGTTCATTGGAAAACCCAATAAAATTTGTAGTGTCCATTCTCTCTGCAGGGATCTGTGAATTCAGCATGATTCCAGTTGACACTGCTGTAGCTGGAGCCTGGAGAACAGATCGGAACGGGGCAGAGAGGGTGTGAGGAGTCCAGGAAAGAAGTCCGGCTGAGAGCTGAAGGTGCGTGTGGCCCAGGATGGCCGTGCTGGGAGTGGACACGGGAGAGTAAAGGGCGGATCTGAGAGACACTGGAGACGAGGTCAACAGGACGTGGGGGTGGAGGGCCTGCAGAGCCAAGGAGAGGGAGAAGTTCAGGATGGCACACACCTTGGGGCCTGCTTCTTGCCTTGAGAGATCAGAGGTGCCCTTCAAGAGCCGGGGTCAGTGGGGGAGCGGCAGGTCAGAGGACACCAGTGGCCACGACTGTGTGCAGGCTACACTGGTGACCAGCAGCTGGTGAGGTGTGGACTGGAACAAACTCAGGGAGGGACAAGACAGAAAGGGTTGTGCTCTTAGAGGAGCTGGGGGCCCTGCTCCTGCTCCCACTCCCTGGAAGGTAATCCCTAGAAATGAATTTCTTGTAACTTTTAAGTTCTTTTCAACTTTCAAAATTCTCTTCTAAATTGCTGATTCCTGCTGGGGGCACCACTGGGGGCCTCTCCTCTGACACCACATTGCCTGGGCAATGCTGCGTCTGGACCTGTGTCCTCATGTGAGACTCAAACAATAGGGCCTGTGGACAGACCCTTGGAGGGGCAGAGGGCTGGGGGCAGAAAGGCAGCCAGGAGGGGCCTGGGTGATCCATGGTCCCCAGTGGATGGCAAACCCCAGGCATTGGTAGTAAGGTGGGGGTCTCAGAGCAGTAAGGTGGGGGGTCTCTCCTTCCTTCCATGGCTCCTTGCAGAGAGCTAGGTTTATTCCCAGGAAGCAACCATGTCAATGATGAGCACAGACCCATAGGAACCCAGACCCCCTGTGTGAGAGAGTTTCTGTGGCAACCAGCCACCGGAAGAGAGGGACCTGGAGTGTTCCTGGGGGTAGAAAATTAGGAAACCGTGATCATACATAAGACAGCTTGCCCAGGGCCCCCACCATGGTACCCTGGCTGTCAGGTGGGGTTTAAGGAATCCAGAACTATCCGTTATTCCACCCAGCATGGCCTGACGGGGCTGAGCCCATGTGAGTGCTGAGGGTCCAAGAATGAACAGACTGCAGCCTTGGTCTGCTGTGCGGTGGGGGGCAGACAAGTACCAGGCAACAACCACAGAGGGGGCTGAGCCCACTGGGACCAGGGCTGGACTTCAGGGCCAGGGGGTGGGGGGAGTGAAAGATGCCAGCACCAGGGAGGGCGAACCAGGGCTGGGGCCAGATGGGATGCAAGGTCAGGATCCCACGGAGATCATGGGGTGCGAGAGAGGGGTACTGACAGGGGCCCCAGGAGAGCACATGCTCTATGACCACACGCCCCCGGGACACTACCCCCCACCCCCCATCACTGTCCAGCGCTGACACTGCCACCGACCTTCTGGCTGCCTGAGAGGAAGATCAGGATCAGGAGGAACAGTTCAACTGGCCTCCCAAAAAAGAGAAGATGGGGAAGGAGTGACCCCCTCCTCCCCGCCCAGGGACATCTGCCGTCCATTCTGGCTCTGCTCCAGGTCGGCCTGACCTGTGCTCCAGACCCAGCACCACGCCTCAGGGCCTCTGGGATCCACGTCCCCGTAACACAGTCTCTGTCCTCACTCGGTCTCTGGTCCATTTTCTGAAGCTGTGATCTCTCTTCCGGACGATGCAAAACGACCCAGATTTTCACCCCCTCTGTTCCTAAGCTTTCCTTTGCCTCTTGCTGAGAACGCGGGAGAAAGCGCGATGACTCTTCAGGGCTGCAGCTTGGCTGAAAGGCCAGCGAGGGAGCAGTAATTACCCAAGTAGTGACAGGTGTGCTTCCTGTCGCTGCCCCGGGAAATGTCACTCATCCATCAGGAAGAGCCAAACACCCGCCCACACCTGGCTCTGGAAGCAGGCTGCCTCCAGAGAAGCCAGCTCCACAAGGTTTTCTGGAGTATTCACTCACTCACTCAACACACACATACTTATTCCATAAGCCTGGGGCCCGGGGCCAGCCTGGCCACTCTCCTTTCCTAATGGCCATCCTTGACTCTTGCCTCAGTTTCCCCAACTGAACCATGGGGGGCAACAGTGGTATCTATTCACAGATTGTTTCTGAAGAGTGAATGAAGTAATACATATAGTTCATTTCAGTTGTTCAGTTGTGTTCAGCCATGGACTGCAGCACGCCAGGCCTCCCTGTCCATCACCAACTCCTGGAGCTTGCTCAAACTCATGTCCATCGAGTCAGTGATACCATCCAACCAACTCATCCTCTGTCATCCCCTTCTCCTCTTGCCCTCAATCTTTCCTAGCATCAGGATCTTTTCCAGTGAGTTAGTTTGCATCAGGTGGCCAAAATATTGGATCTTCAGCTTCAGTACCAGTCCTTGCAATGAATACCCAGGACTGATCTCCTTTAGGATGGACTGGTTGGATCTCCTTGCAGTCCAAGGGACTCTCAAGAGTCTTCTCCAACACCACAGTTCAAAAGCATCAATTCTTCGGGGCTCAGCTTTCTTTATGGTCCAACTTTCACATCCATACATGACTGCTGGAAAAAAGGATCTGCCAAACGTAGAGCCCTACTCAACCCTGGTCAAGGACACGGAGCATGTGGCTCAAGTCAGACCGAAGAGACACAAAGACTCCATCCAGAGAACGCTCTCCCCAGTCCCCGCCCTCCCCACCATCAGGTACGACCAGAGAGGCCAGGCATTAGTGTTCCCTTGGACCCTGAGGATGTGTGAGGCACTCTGCTCCTGCTGTAGCTGAGGCCATTCACCCTTCCTGGGACCCCAAAGGGAGCCAGAGTGGGTTTCTGATGCTTGCACCCCAAGAACCCTGATACAACCTTCTGTGATCAAGACAAAAGGGGTGGGCCTCTTCCATCTGGGATTTGGCCCCCTCCTCTGGCAACAGAGCCCAGACTCTAGGGGAGACTGATCAGTGACGGATGTGGGAGCCCAGAAGAGGGCCCCCATCTAACCTGTGGAATCAGAGAAGGCTTCCTGGAGGAGGTGAATCCTGGGTGAGGATTGCAGGATGAAAAGGCATTAGCCAGGTGAAGAGGACAGCGAAGGACACTCCAGGTAGAGGGAACCCAGGAGAAAGCAGGGCTGAGTGAAAGGAAGTGGTGGGTGGGCATGGTAGCCAGCCAAGTTTCTGGAGGACAGCCAGAGCCGCCTGCAGGGCCCCCTGCCAGACCTGTACATTTCCAGCCCCAACCTGGTCTTCGTTCAGGGATGAGGAGCCGGCAGAGGCTGTTAGGGACAGGGTGCTAGTGAATCGCACCCCATTGACTCTGCTGGCTTTTGTGAACACGCCTGCAATGGCTAATTTGCTTGATTAGCATTGATGCACTGGTTCTGAGTTGTTCTGTACAGTTGCTCAGTCTGTGGCAGGAAGTCAGACCTCAGGGTTCTCTTTCCTCCTCCAGGGTTGATGGCACTGGAAACGGAGCTCAGAGATGTCACACATGCCACTAGCGTTCACAGGCGTTGCAGACATCAACAGCTGTGGACCTTGGGAGGACTCCAGGGGTTCCTAGAGGAGACAGAGGCGCGCTCCTGGAGGTCAAGTTGTAGCCTGAGAGATGTCCTCCACTTGTAGTCCAGAGAACTTGTTTATTTTTTTTAATGTATTTAAAATTTTTTTTATCTTTACACTGTGCAGCGTGTGGGATCTTAATTCCCTGACCATGGGCCGAACCAGTGCCCCCTGCATTGGAAGCTTGGAGTCTTAACCACTGGACTTCCTGGGAAGTCCCAAGCAAGCTTCTTTAATCAGAGCCCGTTCTCCACAGCTCCTTTGTTCTGCCTTCCCTTCTGTTCTGTCAGCTTTTCCTGAGTCTTGGCTCTTGTCCTGCCAAGTCCAGGCTGGTAGCCAGGTATCAGAGGCCTGATGGGAGGGGAGGGAAGTAAGGAGAGAGTGTGGAGGAGGGGGCTGGCTTCTGATAGTCTAAACCAGGGGAGTGAACAGGAAATAGGGTTCATGGGCCTCCAGTCGCTGCCTCCATATGTTCTATTTAATCGTTCTTTCCCAGCTCTGAGCAATATTTTGGGCAAACCCAGAGCTTTCTCATCACTTTCAGACAATAAAGGCCAGCTCACTTAGATCTTGTGCGGATTTTAGGGGTTATCTTTCCTATTCTCTCTCTGCACGTGGACTTGGCCTGGGGGATATGAAGGTGAGGGGAGGGGTCTGTTCTTTTACTTTTTTGGTTCTAACTTCCCTGGGTGTGAGAAGAGAAGTATATAGCTTCTGTTTTCAGGAACCTGGGAGTTTGGGTGTGTGAAGAAAGCTTATGGTACAGATGCTAGATGAAAATCAAACAACAGTTTGGGGAGAGTCCTACACAGTGAAACAGACATCCAACCTATGGTCCAGAAATCCTACTCATAGATATTTACCCACAAGAAATGAAAACATGTTCATAAAGATGACTTACTTCAGATCGGTCATAACAGTTTAATTTGTGATAACTTAAAATATAAGCAACCTGAACATCTATTAATACGTGAAAGAATAGACCTAGACCGGAATGCTATTCACTCTCTGTGCTTCCAGTACAGGGGGCACTGGTTCAATCGCTGGTCAGGGAACTAAGATCCCACATTCTGTGCAGTGTGACCAAAAGTAGAAAAAAAAAGAGATACATAAAAGAGAGGGGGGCATTGGTAATATTCTGTTGAGTTAAGTGTTGACTACATGAGTGGGTTTAGTTTGTGAAAAGTCATCAAGCTATAAAATTATGAGGTGCACTTTTTTGCGTGTACACACATAAAAGTTTTTTTTTATGGACAATAAATATGAGGGAAACTGAGCTGCTGAATGAACTTTAAAAAAATGAAGAAGAAGAAGAGAGTTAGAAAACAGTATGTGAAAAATGCAAAAGAGGTAAAAAGACACGGTAGCCGGTTGGGGACTTTCCTGGTGGTCCAGTGCCTAAGACTCCGTGCTCTCAAAGCAGGGGACTAGGGTCTGATCCCTGGTCAGGGAACCAGATTCCACATGCCACAACTAAGACACAGTGCAGCCAAAAAAAAAAAAAAAAAAGACATGGTGGCCAGTAAAGTGAGAAGGTCTAATAAGTCACTAACTGGAATTCCAGACAGAGATAACACAGAGGATGGGGGAGAAGCAGTGCTTAAAGAAAGACATCAATCATCAGATTCAGGAACTATAACAATTCTCCAGGGTTTCTTTTTTGCCACATTTGAGCTGGAATATGGCAATATAGGAGATGTAGAAAAGTGGGTTCCATCCTTGGGTCAGGAAGATCCCCTGGAGGAGGGCATGGCAACCTACTCCAGTATTCCTCCTGGAAAGTCCCATAGACAGAGGAGACTGGAGGATACAGTCCATGGGGTCGCAAAGAGCATGACTGAAAGAGCTGAGCATGCACACATGAACATGGCTTTGTCTACTCCAGGGTTTACTAAACACGTCTGCAGGTTAGAAACACCTGGGGATTTTTTTAAACTTTCCAAAGCTCAGGCAAACAAAACAAAGCAAAAACAATTTCCAAGTAGAATAAATAAATAGAAATCCATACCTAGTTACATCACAATGGAACTACAGAACACCAAAGACAATGAAAAGATTATAAAAGCAGCAACCGTAACAAAGCAGATCACCTTCAAAGGACAATACAGATAACTGCTGATGTCTCTGCAGCAAAATTAGAAGGCACGGTTCTGCAAGGAAATGAATGCCGATTTGAACCCTATACAAGGACAAAACCATCTTCAAGGATGAGAGCTGATTAAGTAAACTGTAGAGAAAAACTGAGAGCAGTTTTTTAAAAAATGTATTTCAGGGGAATTTCCCGGCAGTCCAGTGGTTACAACTTTGCACTCCCATTGCAAAGGGTGTGGGTTTGATCCCTGGTTGGGGAACTAAGTTCCCACATGCCTTCACGGTGTGGCCAAAAAAATAAAAAAGTATTTTAGGAAGAGGAGTCTTTAGAAGGAATGGCTACCTCAAAGGCAACTCAGGGTATCTAAAATTGAACTTCTAACCTGCCCCCAGTCTGGTCTCCTCTGGGGTTTTCTGCCTCAGTGAGTGATAATGATAATTACGCAAACCAGAAACAGAAGTCATCTCATGTGCCTTCTCCCTCACCTCCCCCAGATCCGGTCACCCCCATGACCAGTCATCTCTGCTTCCCAGGTATCTCTTAAATCCACCCCGCTAGTCCCCCTCACGTCCACGGTTGCCAAGCTGTTGCCGTGTTTGGTTAACCCGCTGCACCCAGCCTTCCAGCTCCCAGATGTCCCCCTCTGATTTGCTCTCCACACTGTATCCTGGGTGATCTCTTTGAAATGCAGACCTGACATCATCTCGCCTTGGTTTTAAACATGAACTGACATCTCATTACTCTTGAGATAAAAACAAGTCTTTAACAGGTGATGGAAGGTCTGTGTGGTCCTGCTTCTCAGACTCACCTCTGCCTTCCCCCTGCCTCTGCCCGCAGCCCCTCTGAACTCTCATTGTGCCCTTTGTTTTGCCCACATAGGCTGTTGTCCCTGTGTTTTCACTACAAAGAGGATCCTTCCCGTCCTCTTTTGCCTGGTTAAGGTCACTCATCCTTCAGACCTCTGGTCAATTGGTACTTCCTCCAGGAAGTCTGTCTTGATCTCCTTGATGAGGTCCACTCTATCTATGAACATTAAATACACTCGTAGGACCACCATAGCCTCATCTATGACACTTATCACAGGAGCAACTTCACACTTATTTCTGTAATTAATTATGCTCTGGTTCCCCCACTGGACTTTCCCTTCCAACAGGAAACAGCCTTCCTCTTTTCCACCCATCAGTATATCTCCAGGACTAAGGCAACAATAGACACATAGTAAACATTCCCCAAATAATTGTCGAATTGATGAATTCCATCCTGGGATCTCCCTGCTGTGACATTCTAGAAGATGCAGGTTCACTTCTTTTTCACCTCCAACAAGAGAATCGTGGTTCTTGTAGAAGTGAATTGTGAGTCAGTGCTGAAGGAGATAATTGGAAAAAGGAAGAATTGGGAATTGGAAAAAGGGAGGGAGAAAAACTCAGCAGAACTGGAGTTATGGCTTTCTGCGGTGAAGCTTGGGGGAGATGAAGGAAGTCATGGGAGAGTAAGTGGGCGTGTGGCAGGTGTTTGGGTTCTGAGGTTATCCAAGCAGAGCCGAGACCACCCACCCACCACGGGGCTGCGAACGGAAGCCGCTCAGCTCTGCCAAGCAGGTTAGATAAAGATCAACAGAGGCCTTTTCCATTCTGAGGATGTACATTCTTCATGTCTCTGGGACTGTGGCGAGACCCAGGAGGCAGGAATAAACAATTCTGAGTCATGAAATCATTAAGGCATTGAACATTTGGGTAGAAGAACAGACACACAAAAAAGATGCTTCCTGTACACGTTACTTGCAACAAAGCCTAATTCTTTTCGTTAAGACTCTCACTGACCCTTGGGACTGGGATTCTGAAATGGAAGGTAATTATGCAGTACTTGTCTTTGTTAATTTAAGATGTGTAAAGGGTGGTTGATTCTTTGTTCCATGAGCTGCTTTAAGATTTAATTCTGGTGAAACAAAAATATTTTTATAAAGGTTTTCATAGATTTCACCTGCAACTTGAGTGTCTCCGGAGCTGTAGAGCTATATTTCCAACACACTGCCTCCCCAGACTCCCAAACTCCGTTCATCCCCAGTCAACTGCTCCTCCTGCTGGGTCCCCATCTTAGCATCTAGCCATCTGGTGCCAAGCTAGAAACCCAAACATCGTCCTTCATGCTATTTTATTCAAACCCCCTGACACACTCCAGCCCAAGACCTCCTTTCCCATCCACTGTATCCTCCCAGCCCAGCCCTGTCTCCTCTCCTGGCTGGTTGCCATCCTGGTCTCCCCAACTCTAGTCTTGCCCCCTCCCCTCTATCTCCCCACTGGGAGTAAAGGCAGGGGCTATGGGCAGAGCTGCTGTGGGCAGGAGACCAGAGACCTAGGGAAAGAAGGTAAGCTCTGGGGCAGCTGGTGACCCCCAAGGCCAGGCTTGCTCAGACTTGGCTTTCTCTTTCAGTCCTTGCCTGGGTGACTCAGCTCTGTTTCATGGTTTGAGAAAGTCAAAGTGTTTATTCATTCAACAAACACTTGTTGAGCACTTGCTCTATGTTCCAGGCCCTATTCTGGGCTCTGGGGGCATAGTGACAAACCAGTCAGTTTCTGCCATGTTTATCCTAGAGCCAGTGAATAAATCTATTGTCCTTTTGAACATTGAAATGAAGAAAGCAAAGGAGGGTAAGGGGAGTGAGCAAGGAGGGATGTGGGGACATGGGTGTTGTAGATACATAGCGAGGTGGGCCCTTTAGTTGAAAATGTGGAGGAGGGACTTCCCTGGTGGTCCACTGGGTAAGAATATGCATTGCAATTCAGAGGACATAGGTTTGATTCCAGGTCAGGGAACTAAGATTTCACGTGACTCAGGGGGACTAAGCCTGTGTACCACACTAGAGAGTCGGTGCGCTGCATGAAAAACCCCCATGATGCAGTAAAGATCCCGTGTGCCACAACTAAGACCCAATGCAGCCAAATAAATAAATATTACAAAAGAAGAAAGAAAGAAAATGTGGGGAAACAGGCTTCCAACAGAAGGGACAGCAAGTGCAAAGGCCCTGAGACCAGGATGGAGGGTGAGTGTGGCTGAAGCTGAGAGGAGGAGCAGATGAGGTCAGGGAGAAGCAGGGGCCAGGCCAGGAACAGCCTGAAGGCCACCTTGGAGAGGCAGCATTGCAGAAATGCTGTGCCTTGATGTAAACTCCCAAGTTCTTACAGAGATCCTCCTGTCGGGGGGTGTCCATCGCGGTCCTGTTGGTGGCCGCCTAGTGTCCATGGCAGGCGGTGGACGGGCGACCCCTGGTGATGCACGTGGGGCTGGATATTCGTCTGTTGTTCTTGATCTCCTTCCTTTTCTGTGCAGCCAGGCTGGAAGCCTGTCAACCACACGTCCCAGGCTCCCTGGCCAGGCGGGTTCTCACAAGGAGGCCGTGGCCCCAGGTTAGAAGGCGGGTGTGTTGGTTAGCTGGGACTGTTGTAATAGAGCACCACAGATGGGCTGGCTGACGCAACATTTACTGTCTCTCAGCTCTGCAGGCCGGAAGTCCAGGGAGGGCTGGTACCTTCTGGGGATCAGGAGGGAGAATCTGCTCTGGG
Source organism: Cervus elaphus (assembly GCF_910594005.1). Classification (NCBI taxonomy): domain Eukaryota; kingdom Metazoa; phylum Chordata; class Mammalia; order Artiodactyla; family Cervidae; genus Cervus; species Cervus elaphus. Next base: position 19,329,798 of record NC_057825.1, read on the forward strand.
GCTCCCCCTGGCATCTGGAGGTTTGCTGGTTTCTTTGACTTGTAGAAGCATCACCGGGATCTTGGCCTTCATCTTCACATGATGCTTGCGCAGTGTGTATGTCTGTGTCCAATTTTCTCCTTTTTGTAAGGAACATGGTCCTGTTGGAGTAGCATCCACCTGACTCCAATACGACTTCAGCTTAACTAATCACATCTGTGATGACCCTGTCTCCAAATAGAGTCACCCTCTCAGGGACTGAGGGCAGGATTTCAGCAGATTTCACAGAGACACATGCAACAGTAGCAGCAGGCAAAGATATGAGTCCATCTGCTCATGCTGGCGGCTCTGGGGCAGCAGTGGCCTGGGTCCAACAACATCGGGGCAAGCTCGGACGTGGCCCCAAACTGGCACTGATGCTTCCTCATCTCTGCCTAGTGCCCGCTCTACACCTCCAGCCTGGAAGTGGTAGCAGCTCTCTGGTCCCTTGGTCACACCCCCTCCCCTTCTCTCGGTTACCCCTTCTCACACCTTTGTCATGAGCTCCTTGAATTAAATTCCTCTTCGCTTGAAATATTTAGTGAGGTTTCTGTTTCCTGACTGGCCTCTGATTGATATGTACACCAAACAGCAGTTCAGAGAAACACAAATAGATCTAGAATGCAGAGCTCAAGAGGTTGTCTGTGTGTGTGTGTGTTGATTCTAAAATTTGCATGGGGATGCATTGGACCAAGAAAAACGAAATGATTTTAAAGAGCAATAACAAAACAGAGGATTTAGACTACCAGACTCCAAAATTTATTATGGTGCTACAGCGTTTAAGACAGCTCGGTAATTGCCAAGGATAGACACATAGATCAGCAGGGCAGAACAGAGAATCCAGACACAGACTGGCACACACTGGGTCCACTTGATTTTTCGCAAAGGTGAAAGTCTAGTGCAGTGAGGGCAAGGGTGGTCTTTTCAGTAAAAGGTGTTGGGGATTATTAGGTACCCTTTCAGGAGAAAAATGAACTGTGATCACTACTTCGTGCCATACACACATGCCAATTCCAGATGGATTGTAGACACATTTTTTCAAAGCAAAACAAAACTTTTCTAAAAAGGAATATAGGAGAATATCTTCATGATCTTGGGGTAGGCAAATATCTTAAGACACAGAAAGCACTAACCTTAAAAGAAACAGTGATAAATTATACAGCATTAAACATCTGTTCAAAAAAAAACACAAAGCAAAGCACAGAATGGGAGAAGAAATTTGCCATACGTATGTTTGACGTGAGACTTGAATTCTGAATATACGCCTTCAAATAAATAAGACAGATGACCCAATAGAAAACCTTGAACAGACACTTTACAAAAGAGCACATTCACATGTGTAATAAACCTACTAGAGCACTCAACTTTATTTATTAGTCACAGGGAAATAGAAATTAAGACTACAATGAGATACAGCTACACACTCACAAGAATGACTGAAGTTAAAAAGTCGACAATTCCAAGTGCAGAAATGAAGCAAAGTTAAAGTTGCTCAGTCATGTCATGGAATACTCCAGGCAAGAATACTGGAGTGGGTAGCCATTCCCTTCTCCAGGGGATCTTCCCAACCCAGGGACCGAACCCAGGTCTCCCACATTGCAGGCAGATTCTTTACCAGCTCAGCTACCAGGGAAGCCCAAGAATACTGGAGTGGGTAGTCTATCCCTTCTCCAGTGGAAATGATGTGGACTAATTGAAACACTCAGATTGTTGGTGGGTGTTTTCTGGCAGCAAAAATCAAGCTGGTATAAATACCCCCTTTAATACAGCAAGAAGACTCCTGGTTACACATTCAACAACTGTGCGTACCCAAGTTCACCAAAACACGTGTGCAAGACTGCTCACAGCAGCAATATTTGCACTAGCCCGGGACTGGAAGTGATCCAATGTTCACCAACAGAATGGGTAAGTTACCGAGTATTATTTGACGGAACACTCCACAGAATGAGAACCAGCGAACTGTGTCCACGTGCAGCAGTGTGGATGATTGCATTCAAGTGCAAAAATGGGCAATGCTGATCTGTCATCTTAGCACCCAAGATAGCGTTTACCCTTGGAAAGGGGCACTAAGGGAGTTCTGGGGGTTCTGGCAAGGTTTTATTTCTTGATCTGGTGAGTGGTTCTAAAGTCTGCTCACTTTGTGAAGATTCACTGAGCTGAACTAAATTTCATACTTTTTCAAACAAGATTACACTTGCAGTTTACGCTCTGTCAAACTCTCTTAAATTTTATACACAAACTAAAACTCCAAGTGGTCACATGAATGACAGAATTGAAGTGACTTGAATTCCACATCTCACTTTTGAAAATCACCCGGGTCCACCCCACACCAGGAGCCCTCCTGCCCTCCTCCCCCATCCCCCCTTCCCCGCACCAACACAAGTGGACCCCCAACCAGCAGAGCCAAGCTCTGCTCCCCTCCTTCCTGCATAGCACTGTCTGGGCAGGGAGTCCCCAGGCCCTGGGTAGTCTGGAAGTGGGGGGGGGGGCAGACTCTGAGTGGGCAGTGCCTTCAGCCCTGCATGCCTGGCAGAGGCCAGAAGTGGGAGGGTCCCTGATGGTCAGGATCCCGGGGCAGTAGTGAGGGACCCCAGGCTAGTGACTGGCCTTGGGCCAGTGCAAGGCACTCAGCTCTTTTTCTTAAAGGTGAGCCCCACCAAAAGAGGGATAGAAGAGGGAGGCAGCACCTCCCTTGAGGAATTTTGGCTGTGAGTGTGGCACCATCGGGCGGGACTGTGCCTCTACCTGCAGGTGGGCTGGCCGGGCCTTCCTGGCTTCTCCCACCTTGGCCCGGGGAACACCTTTGGCTACTGTGGCGGAAGGCGGTGTCCGAGTCAGGGCAGGCCTCTAAAGGGGTCTCCACAGCTCTCTGCCTCTCGCCAGGCCAAACGGCTTGACCTTCAAGTCCTTAGCACCCAACACAGAAACCTCTTAGACTTTGCTCGAGTGTGGGGGGGCCAACCTAGAGTCCCCAGGGCAGGGCTGGTTCCTGTATGGCCTCTTCACTGCAGGCCCAGGAAGACGAAGTTCCTCTTGGCTGGAAGATGTTCTTCCCAGCTGAGCCCCAAGGGGAAGGAGAACCCCTGCTATGTCGGAACAGGCCAAGGCCCTTTCGATGCACCGGGATAATGGACCCCCCCCCACCCAGAGACACCACAAGGCCGGAGACGAGGGACCACATGAGGAAAGGAGGAGACCAGAGGACAGAGGCCCACAGACTGGCCTGCAGGACATTTCCACTCAGTTCTCTGAGCCTGGGAGCAATTCGCCCTGGATGGTAAATGTTGCGGTACCTCTGCAGTACGGAGGTGCAGTTGAGACCTCTGCTTCGTTTTCTAAGATGTCATCTGTTTCTGAGCAATCTGGGATAACGTCTTCTTTTCTTTGGGCTTTGGTTTCCTCATCTGTCAGAGGAAGGTTGTAAGACCTTGATGTCTCCCTCTAGTATTACTGGGAAATACTGCTTTTCTGGGGAAGAAATAAACAGCCCACGCAAAGACATAAAATTTCTTATCCATATATGAGCACGTCCGAATGTGTCCTGTGACATCTAGGGTGTCTCAATATATTTGCTATTGTTGTTCAGTCACTCAGTCGTGTCCAACTCTTTACGACCTGGTGGACTGTAGCCCACCAGGAGCCTCTGTCCATGGAATTTTCCAGGCAACAATACTAGAGTGGGTTGCCATTTCCTCCTCCAGGGGATCTTCCTGACCTAGGAATCGAACCTGCATCTCTTATGTCTCCTGCACTGACAGGTGAGTTCTTTACCACTAGCACCAGCTGGGAAAAAATATATATCCACACACACACACACACACACACACTTGTAAAAATATTTTTCCATTATGGTTTATCATAGATATTGAATATATTTCTCTGTGTTATATAGTAGGACCTTGTTGTTTATCCATTCTATATACAAAAAACTTTCATCTAACCCCAACCTTCCACTCTATCCTTCTCCCAAACCCCTCCCTTTTGGCAGCCACCAGTATATTCTCTATGTCTGTGATTCTGCTTCTGTTTAAGTTTTTCGTTTGTGTCATGTTTTAGATTCCACATATAAGTGGTATTGTATGGTATTTTTCTCTTTCTGACCTAACTTCACTTAGTACTATGGTAATCTCTAGCTACATCCATGGTGCTGGTCTTTTTCATGGCCGAGTAGTATTCCATTGTATATAGGTACCACATCTTCTTGATCTATTCATCTGTCAATGGTCTTGGTTATTGTAAAGCATTCCAGCTCTTAACTCTTTATTTCGTGGAGAAACAGCAGTTCTCCTAACATGCGTTTCCATCATGGGAGAATTCCTGGGTGCATACCTGTCTACTACCCCAGGTGATACCAGAGCAGACTGGGCTGGTCATCCTGTCTGGCCACAGGGGACATTCACGTTTTCATTCAGAGTATGTGGAGGTGATGCTCTGTTCTTTCCCAACACCGCTCCGCCTGCTTCTTCATCTGGAGGAGTGAAGCCTTTCATCTAATTTTGTCACCAATACTAAATGGCCTTTCTATATTTTGACGCACTGAATCACCATGTCCGAATGTGTTCCATTATTTATGGCGGCTCATGTCCAGGCGCGGTGAATCATGACCGTGTTCTGAGGCCCTGTCTCCTGGAGAGAGTCCCCCCTTCTTCTCCCGCTCACCCTTCTTTGAAGCTGGACCCCTGGGCATGGGGTTGCGCTGTGGGTGGGTGGGAGGATGGCGGCGCTGCCTGCTGGGAGCCCTGCAAGGGGTGGAAATGCAGATGAAAGGGAAGTCCTGGAATCCCCCAGGCTTGTGAGCCCACATATCCCTACACAGCAGACAAATGAATGGCAACAAATTCTGCAGGAAAAAAGAGCATCCCTCTGCTCCCGTCTCCATGGCAGCTGGGACCAAGAGTATATAAGCGTGCTCTGCTCTGAGCCCCGTGATGCTGAGAAACAGCCCAGCTGCAGCCACTCATCTGCCCTGTGACTGCCCAGTTCCAACCCGGGGCCCAGGGTCGTGAGGCGACTCTCTGGGGAGGTTTGACCTTCACACCTCTAGAGTGCCGGTCCCCTCAACTTCCGGCCCCGCCGCCCTGGGACGGCCTTCCCTGTGATCCTAGGTCCCTCACATGCCCACAGCCTCCACCTGGAGACCAGGGCTGTCCGGGAGGCAGGGTGAGGGCCCAGCAGTCTCTGAGCCCCTCTGGGCCTTGGCTGGACACTGACCGGGTCTGAGGAAAGTTGATCCTATGCCTGACCAGCCTGTGAAATGCCCTCACGCTCCAGCACCTCTTTTAATTTGTTTTTGCCTCCATGTCCTCCTTGAGGAAGCTCCTTGGGGCTCTAGACTGGGGCCGGGCCTCCCTGTCCCCTCTGTTCCTGCTCGCCTGTCACCGTCAGTCTGGGTCTGCCTCCCCTGTTAGACTGGGAGCTTGCACGTAAGGGCCCTGTGCCTCAGGGCCTAACAAGTCAGCCTGGGTCCCCCCCAGGTCGTAAGCTGGTCACTCAAGTCAGCCTGGTTCTTCTAGAGCAGGCTTCCCACCCTGGAGTGCCTGGCCTGCAAGGCTTTGGTCAAGCTGCCCATCACCCCCAGCCAGGGCATGGGGACAGGACCCGGCAACTCAGGAGAAGGCCGTCCTGATGGGAAGGGGGGCTCTGGCCGTGCGGCTTGTGCATGCCATGCTGGCCCCTCCTTGCAAGATCCCGGCCCCGCCTGCCCGCCCCAGGCAGCTTCTCCTTCAGCTGTGCTTCTCCGAGGACCTGGGCCTTGCAGCACATGGCAGGACTGTCAACGCTGAGGAGCCCAGGCACTCGGCAGGGCCTTGGACATCCGCCTGATGTCACCCAGGTGCACCTGCTTAGGGGTGAGTGTTGCTGAGCACCGGCCCCTCCTCTGAAAGTGTGTTGGGGGCTGAGGCATCTCCCAGGACCACCCACTGTTTATGACCCCTCAGGAGGGTTCCAAGGCCACCATGCTTGGCCTCCATACACACCATCTCCTGTAACATGTGCCAAAGTGCAGTGAAACGGGTGTTGTGTTTCTGTTTCCAGATGAGGAAAGCAAGGCACAGAGAAGTTAGGACCCAGCATCCCAAGGGAAGCAGGAAACAGAGTTGGGGTTCAAGCCCATCTCCCTCTGTCTCTGGAGTGAGGCCCATGTCAGCTCCCACAGGAGCTTTTTGTGGATGATCTTCCAGGTGGCTCAGACGGTAAAGGATCCGCCTGCAATGCAGGAGACGTGGGTTCAATTCCTGGGTCAGGAAGATCCCCTGGAGAAGGGCATGGCAACCCACTCCAGGATTCTTGGGTTTTGCTGGTGGCTCAGGTGGTAAGGAATCTGCCTGTGATGCAGGAGATATGGGTTCGATCCATGGGTAGAGAAGATCCCCTGGAAAGGGGCATGACCTGGAGAATCTCCACGGACAGAGGCGCCTGGAAGCTATAGTACATGGGGTTGCAAAGAGTCAGACACGACTGGTCTCTGCTGAGACATCACAAAGCCCTAGCGTGGTGCTCTTACTGTTTCTGAGTCACAGGTGAGGAAGCTGGAGCTCTGAGAGGCTAAGTGATTCATTCAATGTCACACAGCTGGACAGTGGCGGGCATGGGACCCCGTCCCAGTCCGGCTGGCTGGAGCTCTGGCTACGCCCTCTGCTGCCTCCTGCTAGCCAAGCACTTACAGGCCTTGTCCTCCGGCCACCAGCCTCAGGAGGGCCTCCTTCCAGTCCTTGGATGGACTTGGCATCACTTGATGAGCTGCCTCTTCCTTCAGAGGGAGCCCCTGGCCTCTCTGGAAGGAGTTAAGCCCTCCCCGATGAATCTTGAGCACGGCCTTCCCCACCGCCAATGGCAGGACTGAGGTCAGGCTGTGTCAGGCGTGGGCTTCAGTGGAGGAGAGAGGCTGGGCCTTTGAGCCATTTCTGTGGGTTTTCCTATTGAGCCATTGTTCACATTAGGGTGAGGCGGCCAGACTTTGGATAATTACCGGTTTTGCAGATCAGCTGAGCGCGAAGGAGAAGTTTGCTGTTGGTAAACAGTTTGGCAATTTGAAGAGCAAATTGTGGCTTGTGCGAGCCTGGAGGATGCCAGGTCGCTCCTCTGGATGCACCGGGCAAGAAAGCCAGTGTCTGGAGTGGGAGGGGGGCTGGCAGGGAGGGGGTGATGGAGGCGGTGGAGTTGGACTCAGTGCTGGGTGGCAGTCTATGCTGGTTCTGCAGGGTCTTGCCCCTGGGCTGTGGTCCAACAGGAGAAAGTCATGTTGGCATGTTCTAAAACAGAGTGAAACACCGCTTCACACCCTCTAGGGCGGCTTTCATAGAAAAAGGGAGCTCGAGTGTTAGCCAGGATGTGGAGAAGCTAGAGGCCTTGTGCTGATGAGAGCATGGTCTCGTGCAGCTGCTGTGGAAAACTGTATGGTGGGTTCTCAAAACATTCAGTATAGACTGAGCAAAGGCTCCAGCAATTCCACTTCTGAATAATACCACAGAGAATGGAAAGCAGGGACTCGGAGGGTTATTGGTACACCCATGTCTGTAGCAGCATCATTCACGATAGTCAAAAGGTAGAAAAGTGTCATGTTGATAAATGGCAGAAACCAACACCATAATGTAAAGCAATCATCCTCCAATTAAAAACAAATAAATTTCTTAAGAAGGTAGAAGCAAGCCCAGTGTCCATCAGTGGATAAAGGGATAAACAATATGTGGCATACACGTGGAATATTATTCAGCCAGAAAAAGGAAGAAAATCCTGATGTTTGCTACAACTTGAATAAACCTTGAGGACAGTATGCTAAGTGAAATAAGCCAGTCACAAGAACACAAGTACTGCATGATTCTACTTCTATGGGGTTCCTTTTGATTTCTTGGTGGCTCAGCTGCTTGCCAATGCAGGAGAACCAGGTTCAATCCCTGGGTTGTGAAGATCCCCTGGAGAAGGGAATGGCTTTCCCACTCCAGTATTCTTGCCTGGAGAATTCCATGGACAGAGGAGTCTGGTGGGCTATGGGGTCACAAAGAGTCAGACATAACTGAGGGACTGACATTTTCAGAGGAGTCATCTTCATGGAGACAGGAAGCAGAAAGGTGTTTGCCCGGGGCTGGAGTGAAGGGCCGATGGGGAATCATTATTTAGTGCACAGACTTCCATTTGGGAAGATAAAGCTCTGGAAATAGACGTGGTGATCTTACAGCAATGTGAACGCACTTAATGCCACTGAAATGTGCACTTAAAAATGATTAAAATGGGCAACTTCACATTAGATATATCTTACCACAGTAAAAACAAAATGCCATAGTACTCGGGTGGGAGTCTGGGAGCACAAGCCTGCTATGGAAACACAGCAAACAGGCCATAACCCATTCCCCCTCCCCAAAAGGCACATGGAGGGTGGGGGTGGGGAAACAGGTCCCAGTAACAGATATCAGTAGTGAGGACGGATCAATTCATTAATAATCACAGCAAGCCTTGACGGCAGCTGATCATACATCTGCTGCCTCTGAGACCTGGGTCTTGGCCCACTTTAGGCATCCCCCAACCCCAGCAGACAGTGCAGGCAAGGATGTACCAGGCAGCGGAGTCAGCGGGCGCTGCCTGCCTCTGGGGACACAGCAGGCTCCCTGCAGGGGATTTTTGCCTTTCCCATTAGGCCTCCATCAATAGCGCAAGTAATTTCGGGTTTGGCTGAGAAAAATTCACTCAATCAGCCGGCGTCTATCATTTCCAGTAATGACTGTGTTCTGCTCTCGCTGCGAGGTGCCCTGAAGCACTTATTTTCTTGAACTCGAGAACAGCTGTGGGCTGGCTTGTGTGGGTCCCATTCAGGGGTCACCGCTTCGGCCTCTTTCTCCTGCAGGAATTTAGCCATCAGCGCCGGATGAACCAGGGCTCGTCCTGGGGTCTGTATCCCGAGACAACTGCTCAGTTGTTAGGTCAGAAGCTGGCTTGTCACCTGTGGCCTCCGTCTGAGGAGGGGCTTCATCAGGGTGATGATGGTGAGCATGGCAATGACCCCTTTCAGGGGTACAGTCCTTTACAGTTTATGCTGCCCGTTCCCAATTGATAACCAAGTTTCATCTTCACAGCCACACGGGGGTTCAAGGACTGCCCTGGTTTTCCAGGTGAGGTTCAGAGAGAGTCAAGAAATATGTCACCCAGTGGGTCACCAGTACAAGCCACAATCCATGGAGCCTTCCCAGGTGGCTCGGTGGTAAAGAATCCGATTCTAAAGCAGGTTCAATCCCTGGGTTGGGAAGATCCCCTGCAGAAGGAAACGGCTATCCACTCCAGTATTCTTGCCTATGAAATCCCATGGACAGTGGAGCCAGGGGGGCTGCAGTCCCTGGGTTTGCAAAGAGTTGGAGATGACTTATCAACTAAACAATAACACCACCACTCCTATATGACTGACTCTAGGACAGAGCTCGCTTCATCCACTGCAATGAGGTTTAGTGGCTTGGTCCTTCCGTTCTCCACAAAACAGTGTGACTCCGGCGTAATGAGGGGACTAGAGGTGCGGTGGACGGGATGGGATGGAGGCACAAACTGAAGGGCCGTGAGTGTGGAAGGAAGGTCGGGTTGGATGGATGACTTCCCCCCACGCTATTGCAGGACAGATCCCAGGGCTGTAAGTCATCTTGCTCAGGCCAAGGGGCTCAGGGCCAGGGATTACAACAATGGTGGATCAATTTGTGTTGGCTCCAACAGGGTGAAAATGAGTGACTCCTGAGACACAATCAAGTGAGTTTCTGGTAGAAGCTGATGTCACAGAGGGGGCCCATCGAAGCCAGTGCTGGGGACACTGATTGGGGCTCTTAGGGAGGATGCTAGATGGAGCATGTTGACAAGCTTACCCTGGCATAGGGCAGCCAGCAGCTGGTCCTGCACTGTCCTCGAGGGCTGGAGTCAGCAGAGCTGACCACCTCGTTTGCACAGACCAGGGCAAGCTGGGAGGATTTCACAAGTTCCCTTGACTTCCAGAACCTGGGTTGAGAATGACTAAGCTGTTGTGTTGACTCATGCCTGAGACTAATCCAGGGTTGGGGTGGGGAAGGGGAAGAGTTGCTAAAAGCCTCCTGCTTGACAGTACTGGAACCCCCTCTGTCTTTTGAGGACCTGTCCCTCACCACTCACAGTTCTTATATTCTGTTCGGAATGGACCCACACTCCTAGCCCCGAGGTGCTCCAGAGGTAGACATGGAACTGGGTCTGGCCAACTAGAGCCTCTACTTCCTGGGTCAGTGTGTCAGGGGCCCAAGGCAGGGCTGGCGGGGCCAAGGCCTGTCCCTCCCCTGGGGTCACTGAGGGGGTTAATAAAGGGCTGGTGATGCCAGCAGTCACCTTTGCCATCACAGAGAAGGGAAGCCACTACCAAGGGGGACAGCTGACAAAGACCAACCTACAGATGCCCTTCTCTTGAGACCCCGGATCCAGCCAAGGTCTGAATCCAAGGCCCCTCCCGCCCCCCACACTCCCAGAGCCAATAAATCCCCTCTTCTGCTTTAACTAAATGGAGCTGGTTCCTGTCGCTAGCAACCAAAAGTGCTTCACCTAAAAATACACTAGGTATTTTAACTTCTTTAAACCTTGCTCTAAATTATGTATTGCTCTTTTTAAATATAATCATTAGTGGTTGGTAATAATTTATCTTCAGGTCTTTTAATAAAATGTTCTGCTTCATAGAAAACCCTAATTGAGTGGAGAAGCATTTAATAAAGGTGGCCTTGCTCTGACATGCCCTGGGGAAGACTTGCCGGTAGAGAAGGCTTTGCCAGCCCTTCTTGTAGCCATCACAAGTGCCTGCAGGGAAATAAAAGGCCCTTGAAAGCTGACCTCACAGGCTGGTTACCGCAGATGATGTACCAAGGAGACTGGAAGCCCACTTGGAGGGCTGTGGGATAGGTGACCTTGGCCCAGCAGGAGGGAAGGAATGGGTTCAGCTCTGTGTCTTGAGCATTCCCCTGGGTCAGGTACCACACTGGGCCCCTTAGATTCATCAGGTATGTTCATGCCCAACATCTAGGCTTCAGGTACTTGTCATTGTCCTCGTCTTGCTGCTGAAAACAAGAGGCTGGGACCCCACTGAGAACGCCCCTTCTCAGGAAGTCAGCAGCCATTTAACTTTTGCTATGTATCACTGAGAGGTGTCTGAAGCAGGAGAGTTTTGGATCCGTCTTGCTGGAACCAAACTTTAATCTTCAGAGCCAAACTATGGTTTTCCAACAGTCGTGTACGGATGTGAGAGTTGGACCATAAAGAAGGCTGAGCGCCAAAGAATTGATGCTTTTGAACTGTGTGTTGGAGGAGATCTTGAGAGTCCCTTGGACAGCAAGGAGGTCAAACCAGTCCATCCTAAAGGAAATCAGTCCTGAATATCCACTGGAAGGACTGCTGCTGAAGCTGAAGTTCCAATACTTTGGCCACCTGATGTGAAGAACTGACTCACTGGAAAAGACCCTGATGCTGGGAAAGATTGAAGGTGGGAGGAGAAGGGGACAACAGAGGATGAGATGGTTGGATGGCATCACTGACTCAATGGACATGAGTTTTTGAACAAACTCCGGGGGATGGTGAAGGGCAGGGAAGCCTGGCGTGCTGCGGTCCATGGGGTCACAGAGTCTGACTCAACTGAGCGATTGAGCAACAACCACCACCAGCGGTTAGGATCTCACATGCTGCGTGATATGGCAAAAAAAAAAAAAATCTGGGACCAGGCACAGCTTCTCAGGGCTTTATACACCAGCTAATAGCATCCTGGTGGCAGTGGGGGTGGAGGGAGGGAAAGCTGAGGGGTTGTCACCAGAAGCCAGCAGGGAAGCAAAGAAGCCATGATGGAGGCCCCCTCCACTCCATCCTTCCTCCTTCCTTTCTCTCCCCTCTGTCCTTCTTTCTGTGAACACTTCTCTGCATTCCCTGTGCCCAGCTCTGTGCCCACATCTGCCCTCAGGTCTCTCCAGATGCCATCGGGGAGACAGACAGTGCGTCACCGTCATCACCATCACAGGCTCTAGGCTGGGGGAGAGATCACGGGTCCTGGTCCAGGTGAGCTCTGACCCCAGGCCAGGTGAGGAGGGGCTCAGGGCCCACGAGTCACGAGGTAAGACGGGCCTTGGCTCTGTCTGACTCAGCCAAGAGGGAAGAACACAGATGATGACAACCACACATTGTGTCTGAAATCCAGATTATGGTCCGAATTAAGAGATAATTTCCCTTAGCTTTGAATTTCCCAAGTGGATGCCCACTGAGCTGTGAATCCTTCCCCATGCCAGGGGCTGGGACTGGTGCCCACCCAATCGGGGCCATTTGGTTTTCACAATTCTTAGCGGAGAGAGGTTTACCACCCCTTACCCTACCCTACTCCCACCCCCCACCCTCACCAATTAACAAATGAGAAAACGGGACCCAGAGAGTAACTCCGGAAAGCTTAACAGCATTAAAGGACAAGGGAGTCCAGATTCGTGCCCAGACCTGCCTGACCCCAAAGCTTGGCGCCTCCATCCCCACCCCTGCCCTCCGGCGGCGTCAGGGCCCGCAGTGAGCAGAGAGTGAACCGGGACACTGGGAATCTTCCACGACTCCTTCTGCGATGCCCTGGGGGCCTGTCCAACTTCACTGCATAGAGTCCTATTCTCCTCCTCTCTTTCTGCGCTACTTTAAGAGGTTTTTTTGTTTTTTTTTTCCTTAAGTCAATTTTGTTGGTTTTGAAGCATAAGTGTTTGAACAGGCATAACATGAGAGGCCTGGCCCCCAGGAATTAGATTCACCTCTCTCCCTCACCTCACCTCCCCCTGCGGTTGCTAGATGCTGTTTTGTCCCAAGACCAAATCCCCTTGTCCCAAGCCCAGCTTCTGCTGCCTTGTGGGGAGGTCCTGGGCTAAGACCACCATCCCCGACTCCCATCGCCCCTGCTGACCCAGGTCCTGTTTCTTTGCTCCACTGGGAATCTCTCCTGAGCCTCTGCTCTGACCCAGGTGAGGATGGCCAGGACCCAGCCCTGGTTTGCTGGACCTTGTGTCACCCCCTAGGCGTCTCACCCATGAAGGTCAGGGGGCAGCTCTGGAGTCTGACCCCAGGGCGTCTTCTGTGCCTCTGAAATGTACAGCTGGGTGATGTTCGGTATGGCCCTGGACTTTGCAGGCCTCCAGAACACAATGTCATCTGTGACCCAGAAGCTTCTGAAATATTAAACCCATCAGCTCCTGAGCTTCTCCAGGGCTGTAGAGTCCACTGACTTCCTCTGGCTTCATGAGTCCATTTTGGATGGTGGCCATTACCTCCCTCTACAGTGAGACGGCTCTGTGAGTGGTGCCTTCCTGGTCTCCTTTATCTGCCCTCAGCCCTGGGCTACTGCCCGGTCCTTACAGCCCAGTGAGGACTTGCCGGGCCCAAGCTTGAGCCACACTACTACTCATCTGGCCGCAGCGCCTGGCAGGCAGTTACGGAGCATCAGTGATCCCCACAGTGGCACAGCTCTGACCCCTGACCTTCATCTTTGGGATCCAGCCCCTGTAGGGCTTGCGCCCTAGCATTCTCTTTTGCCCAAAGCCATCTGACTTGGGGTTTCTGCCAGCATTCCACAAGTCGCTCAAACAAGGTATTCCAGTTATATATTGCTCTGTAAGAAATCACCCCAAAATATAGTGGTCTAAAACACCATGAATCATTTTATGAGCTCTCACGGTTTCTGTGGTTTAGGAGTTTGAAGAGAGTCCAGCTAAAAGGTTACATGTAACTCACGTGGCTGCAGTCCTACATGCGTAGGGGCTGAGGGCCTTTGGGGCAGACCAGGCATCTCTCTCTTTTCTGAAGTCCCAGGTGCTGTGCTGTGCTTAGCTGCTCAGTCATGTCCGACTCTCTGCGACCTCATGGCCTGTAGCCCGCCAGGCCCCTCTGTCATGGGATTCTCGGGCCCTTCCTTGTAGTTTCCCCATGGATGAGTCTGGGTTTCCTCTCAACATGGCAACCTCGTGGTAGTTCTGCAGTTTATATGGTGTCTGAGGGCCTCAAGAGCACATACTCCAAGGGGCAAAGTGGAAACTGGTGAGAGATGATTGGAGGAGTTTGGGCCAAGATAGGAATACTATGTGGAAGGTAAGCTTGACCACAGGGTGACTCTCCAGGGGAGCCTCTGGGCTCTCAGACATCTCCCGTGACCACCATCGCGGGTGCTTCTTCTGGGGAAATAGTGGTGTCTGTCTTGTCCTGGCCCTGTGAAAGTTAAAGTCACTCAGTAGTGTCTGACTCTTTGCGACCCCATGGACTGTAGAGTGCATGGAGTTCTCCAGGCCAGAATACTGGAGTGGGTAGCCTCTCCCTTCTCCAGAGGATCTTCCCAACTCAGGGATCAAACCCAGGTCTTCTACATTGCAGGCGGATTCTTTACCAGCTGAGTTATCAGGGAAGCCCCTGGCCCTATGCCTCTCTCTTTTCTTAATCCCAGGCTTCTAGTACATTCTTCAAGTTCTTTAACCATGAGCTGTTTTTCTTTTCCTTTTCTTTTTCTGAAGTGCAGGTGCAACCATGATCCTGGCTGCTACTGCATTAGCTTCATTTCACCTGTTTTTCAAACTTAAATGGAATCACACAGTATATACTCTCTCTATGTGTTTATCTCCTCTGTCTGGATTCTTTCACCAACATAGATTTGTGAGACTCGTCTGTTCTGTTGCATGGGGCTGCAGTTTACTCATTCCCATTTCTGTAGAGTAGTCTGTTGTATGATTGATTGTCCTTCTGTTTATTCTTCCATTCTCCTGTTCTATTTCTGATGGGCATTTGGGTCATTTCCCTTCTTGCTAATACAAATAGTGCTGCTAAATCATTCCAGTGTATATTTTTGGTACACAAATGTACGTGTTTCTGTTGTACCTAGGAGCTAACTGGGGCATAGGTCGGTATATATTACAAAAGGCCACTGCAGGGTCCATACAGATGAATCCTATGGCTCTGGGGCTGTGACGGGAGCCCCAGCAGGTGTGAGAGTAGGCAGAGCACCACTGCGCCACACGCCAAGACCACCCTTCACCTTGACCCCATGACCCTTCAAAGAATCCCCAGCTATTCAACACCTGGCCTTGGCAGCCTATGGGTAAACGGGGTTGCCTGCTGCCCAGGGCCCTGGTCACTCACTACTGTTTCAGCAGGTGAACTAACCATTCAGGGTGATAGGGGCGTTGGAGATTTTGATTGCATATTAATAACAAACAGGTATTGTGCTGAAAACAGAAGCCACAGGAGAGCAGACCTGGGATGCCAGAGGTGGCTTTGTTCTCTGGATCTGCCCAGTGGAACTCCACCTGGTAAACTTTCAGTAAAGGGAGGGATTCTCCCTTCCTGGACCCAGTT
Organism: Cervus elaphus; assembly: GCF_910594005.1. Classification (NCBI taxonomy): domain Eukaryota; kingdom Metazoa; phylum Chordata; class Mammalia; order Artiodactyla; family Cervidae; genus Cervus; species Cervus elaphus. The sequence goes on from NC_057825.1 coordinate 19,345,143, forward strand.
GGACCTCCCAGAAGGCTCTGGGGCTGCAGCCTGGGGTCTCTGTAGCTTAGCTGGTGGTTACAAATTTGTCTGTACACTGGAGTCATCTGCAGGTCTTTGAAGATACTGATGCGTGGGTCCCAGCCAGAGGTTGGGATTCAGCTGGTTTGGGGTGAGATCTGGGTTTGGATGTTTTTTGTTTTTTAAAAAATAATTGTATTTATTTATTTATGGCTGTGCTGGGTCTTCGGTGCTGTGTGAGGGCTTTTCTCTACTTGCAGCAAGCAGGGGCTACTCTTTGTTGCAATGTGTAGGCTTCTCATTGTGGTGGCTCCTTTTGTTGCAGAGCACAGGCTCTAGGGCATGCAGACTTCAGTACTTGCGGTTCATGGGCTCAGTAGTTATGGTTCCTGGGCTCTAGAGTACGGGTTCAATACTTGTGGTGCATGGGCTTAGTTGCTCCGCGGCATGAGGGATCTTCCCAGACCAGGGATCGAACTTGTGTCCCCTGCATTGGCAGGTGGATTCTTTACCAATAAGCCATTAAGGATGGGTTTGGAATTTTTAAAAGATCCCCAGGTGTTTCAGTCAGGGTCAATGGGAGAAGTAGAACCACACATCCATGTGCTATGCATGCATGCCTACAAGTAGGGAGTAGTAGATATGCAGTTATGTGTGCTTGTGTGTAAGCGTGTGGGGAGCATGTAGATATTGTGTAGTATGTATGTATGTGTGCATGTGCTTGCATGTAAATGAAGAGAGATGCTATGGGGGTTTGACTTCGCGCAGCATGGAAGTGGGTTAAACAGTCCCTGTAAGGCTGTTATCTTTATCTGATGATGCTGAAGTTTCAAGTCTTCAGGACAGAAAGGTGGGAGGGACGTGGGATGTCAGGTGGCAAGAACACACATAAGCTGGAGCCCTAGAGCGCAAGCTGGAGCCCATGGCGGGCTGAAACACACTTTGGTTCTTATTGCCCCGACCTTGGGGTGAGGGTATCAGTCCCAAAACTGGGTTCTCATCATGGAGTTAATCACACACACCCGTTTTCTTAATTTCCTCTTTTTTCTTTTATTCTTAATTTCCTTTTTGGATTGTTCACTGCCAGTGTATAGAAACACAACTATTTTGTGTGTTGATTTTGTGCCCTGCTGAATTTGTTAAAATAGTTCTAACAGTTTTTTGCAAAATCTTTTGAGTTTTCTACATAGAAGATCACATCATCAGAGATAATCTTACTTCTTTCTTTCAATTTTAGACGCCTTTTATTTCTTTTCTTGTTTTTTGTCTCACCACAACGTTTGTGGACTCTCAGTTCCCCACCCAGGGATCAAACCGAAGCCCTTGGCAGTGAACATGTGGAGTTTTAACCACTGGACCTCCAGGGAATTCTCTGTTCTAATCTTTATTATTTCTTCCTTTTACTAGCTTTGGGGTTAGTCTGTTTTTCTTTTTCTAGTTCCTTAAACTGCAAATTCAGGTTGTTGATTTGAGATCTTTCTTCTTTTATTACAGTGTTTATAGCTACAAATATCCCCCTAAGTGCTGCTTTCACTGCGTTCTACAAGTTTTGATGTGTTGTGTTTTCGTTTTCATTTGTCTCTATGAATTTTCTGACTTCTTTGATGTTATCTTCTCTGACTGATTAGTTTTTTGAGACTTGTTATTTAATTTCCATGAATTTGTGAATTTTCCAGTTTTCTTTCTGCTACTGATTTCCCACTTCATCCTGTTGTGGTCAGAGAAGATACTTTGCATAATATTTTCCTTTTAAAATCTTTGGAGACTTAATCTGTAGCTTGCTCTATTATCTATCCTGGAGAATGTCCCATGTGCACTTGAGAAGAATGTGAATTCTACTATTGTTAGGTACAGTGGTTTGTGTATGTTAGATCTAGTTGGTTAATTTTGTTGTTCAACCCTGTTTCCGTACTTGTCTTCTATATTCTATTCATTATCAAGAGTAGGATATTGAAGTCTCCAACCATTATTTTAAAATAAACGTATCTTTTGGGGTGGCTTCCCAGATGGCACTACTGGTGAAGAGTCCACCTGCCGATGCAGGAGACATAAGAGATGCAAGTTGGATCCCTGGGTTGGGAAGATCCCCTGGAGAAGGAAATGGCAACCCACTCCAGTATTCTAGCCTGGAGAATCCCATGGACAGAGGAGTCTGGCGGGCTCCAGTCCATGGGGTCACAAAGAGACAGACAGAACTGAGCGTCTGAGTGCATCCTTTGGGAAAATACAATTCAACCTATAACACTGCTCAAATATATCCATGTCAGCATCCTTAAAACCTGACAATGTTACCTGATATGTTGAAGGGCACTTTGTAGGTGTGATTAAATTAAGGAGGGAGGCTTAGCCTCAATTATCCAGGTGGGTCCTAAGTAATCACAAGGTTCTTATAGAAAAGAGATGGGACTTCCCTGTCAGTCCAGTAGTTATAGCGCGGCGTTTCCAATGCAGACGGTGTGGGTTTGATCTGCATGGTGCAGTCAAAAAAAAAAAAAGAGAGAGAGAGAAGAGAGGGCAGGAGGGTCAGAGGCAGAGCTGGAGAGGTGAGGACAGAAGCAGAGATCAGAGTGGTGCAGGGTGTGAGCCAAGAGTCAGGGCAACTCTAGAGGCTGGAAACCCTCCAGGAAATGGATTTTTCCTTCAAGCTTGCCAACCCACTTCAGATTCCTGCCTTCCCTAGCCTAAGAGAATAAGTTTGTGTCATCTTAAACCACTGTTTGGTGGCCTTTTGTCAGAGCAGCCTGTGGAATCTGATACACCCAGGCCCCAGGGGCATTTCAGGTCTGGCAGCGGGTGGGGGAAGGGGAGAGGGGGGGAGTGGGGGCCCTACTACTTGATTCCAGATTCCAGGCTGTGAGGAGTTCTCTGAAGGACCCAGCAAGCTGCTCCCTGTCTTCCACCCCTCAGTCATCCAGCCTGTAAGTGAGGGACCTGAACCACATCCGTTGTCCTCAGATTCTGGAATTCCCAACCGTAACATTCCCTCCCCGGGCCAGGCAGGACCCACAGAGAGGCACCATTTGCTCATTACATCAAGGGAGGACATTTCAAGAAATAAGCAACCACAATCTACTCTCCCATCATTTCATGGCAGAAAGGACACCTTAATACATCTCAGCACAAGGCCAGAACTTCACACTTGGCTCTAGAAAAGTCACCCCATGAACACCTCTGTCATGTCTCTGCAGTCAGGCCATCAGAGCCCCTCTTCCTCAGAGTTAGGGCAGAACTCCAAGATCAGATTTCCTGATGGCATCCTCCAGCTAGGCCAGCTCCTGACTGGTACCTCTCCCCTCACCCTCAGCTTCAGTTGCTCCCTCTCAATGGAAATCCAGTCAAGATACCGATCTTAATAGATAGAAACCCATCAAAAACTGTTAACACGGACTTCCCTGGTGGTCCGTGGCTAAGATTCTGTGCTCCCAATACAAGGGGCCTGGGTTCAATCCCGTCAGGGAACTAGATCCCACATACCACAGCTAAGAGTTCATGTGCTAGGTCGCTTCAGTTGTGTCCCACTCTGCGACGCTATGGACCGTAGCCCACCAGGCTTCTCTGTCCATGGCATTCTCCAGGCAAGAATACTGGAGGGCGTTGACATTTCCTTCTCCAGGGGATCTTCCTGACCCAGGGATTAAACCCATGTCTCCTGCATTGGCAGATAGATTCTTTACCACTAGTGCCACCTGGGAAGCCCAAACTGGCCTTGCCTCATATGGGTGTTGCCCCCTGGCCTCTATGGCCGGGGGCATCCCCAGGGATTTCCCAGGCAAAAATACTGGAGTGGATTGCCATTTTCTTCTCCAGGGAATCTTCCTGACCCAGGGATTGAACCCAGATGTCCTGCATTGGCAGGTGGATTCTTTGCTGCTGAGTCCCAAGAGTTCACTTGCTGTAACTAAAGATCCTGCAAGCCTCAATGAAGATCAAAGATCCATCATGCCGCAACTAAAACCTGGCCTAGCCAAATAAATGAATAACCATTTTAAAAAAATTTTTGAAAAAAAGAAAAAGAACTGTCAACCTGACTATGGGGAGGAAGGGGAGCCGAAGACACAGGACCCGTGTGCTGGGAATTCGCTCCTGTGACCTCTGCTGGCCTGAGAGTCTGGAGGCATCTCCAGCGTCTTCTAGGACGTTGCTGTTTTGTCTCCTGAGAGGTTCTCCTTAGACTCATCTTCTTAACTTGCCCGCCCCAGGTGCCACCTGGCACATCACTGGCTGTGCTGAGCCTTCTTCCATCTGTTTCCAGGTAAGCCGCTTTGCCTGGCAATAAATGACCCTGTCCTGTCTCGTGGTTCATCCTCTTTGTCTTCCATTGTCAGCACAATTCCTTTCTGTCTCCCTTTTGTTTTTCACTGAATCTCATCTTTAGGCCACGGGTTTGTGGCTGTTTTTCACAGCCTAGAAATCTCCCTTCTTGTTGCGCCACATGCCGTCAGGAGAGGTTGTTGGGCAAGTGCGCTCTGGGTGACGGGTCCTGCCGCAGAGCCCAGGTTGACTGAAGGCATTTGCGATCTGGTCTAGCTGTGAAAAGAAGAGAAGCAAAAAGCAAAGGAGAAAAGGAAAGATATTCCCATTTGAATGCAGAGTTCCAAAGAATAGCAAGGAGAGATAAGAAAGCCTTCCTCAGCGATCAATGCAAAGAAATAGAGGAAAACAACAGAATGGGAAAGACTAGAGATCTCTTCAAGAAAATTAGAGAGACCAAGGGAAAATTTCACGCAAAGATGGGTTCAATAAAGGACAGAAGTGGAAAAAAAAAAAAAGGACAGAAATGGTACGGACCTAACAGAAGCAGAAGATATTAAGAAGCCGTGGCAAGAATACACAGAAGAACTATACAAAAAAGATCTTCACAACCCAAATAATCACAATGGTGTGATTACTCACCTAGAGCCAGACATCCTGGAATGTGAAGTCAAGTGGGCCTTAGGAAGTATCACTACGAACAAAGCTAGTGGAGGTGATGGAATTCCAGTTGAGCTATTTCAAACCCTAAAAGAAGATGCTGTGAAAGTGCTGCATTCAGAATGCCAGCAAATTTGGAAAACTCAGCAGTGGCCACAGGACTGGAAAAGTTCAGTTTTCATCCCAATCCCAAAGAAAGGCAATGCCAAAGAATGCTCAAACTACTACACAATTGCACTCATCTCACACGCTAGTAAAGCAATGCTCAAAATTCTCCAAGCCAGGCTTCAGCAATACGTGAACCATGAACTTCCAGGTATTCAAGCTGGTTTTAGAAAAGACAGAGGAACCAGAGATCAAATTGCCAACATCTGCTGGATCATCGAAAAAGCAAGAGAGTTCCAGAAAAGCATCTATTTCTGCTTTATTGACTATGCCAAAGCCTTTGACTGTGTGGATCACAATAAACTGTGGAAAATTCTGAAAGAGATGGGAATACTAGACCACCTGACCTGCCTCTTGAGAAACCTGTATTCAGGTCAGGAAGAAATAGTTAGAACTGTACATGGAACAACAGACTGGTTCCAAATTGGGAAAGGAGTATGTCAAAGCTGTATATTGTCACCCTGCTTATTTAACTTATATGCAGAGTACATCATGAGAAACTCTGGGCTGGATGAAGCACAAGCTGGAATCAAAATTTCTGGGAGAAATATCAATAACCTCAGATATGTAGATGACACCACCCTTATGGCAGAAAGTAAGAAGAACTAAAGAGCCTCTTGATGAAAGTAAAAGAGGAGTGTAACAAAGTTGGCTTAAAGCTCAACATTCAGAAAACTAAGATCATGGCATCCGGTCCCATCACTTCATGCAAATAGATGGGGAAACAGTGGAAACAGTGTTAGACTTTATTTTTCTGGGCTCCAAAATCACTGCAGATGGTGATTGCAGCCATGAAATTAAAAGACGCTTACTCCTTGGAAGGAAAGTTATGACCAACCTAGACAGCATATTAAAAAGCAGAGATATTTTCAACAAAGGTCCATCTAGTCAAGGCTATGGTTTTTCCAGTAGTCATGTATGGATGTGAGAGTTGGACTATAAAGAAAGCTGAGCACTGAAGAATTGATGCTTTTGAACTGCGGTGCTGGAGAAGACTCTTGAGAGTCTCTTGGACTGCAAGGAGATCCAACCAGCCCATCCTAAAGAAAATCAATCCTGGGTGTTCATTGGAATGACTGATGTTGAAGCTGAAACTCCAATATTTTGGACACCTGATGTGAGGAGCTGACTCATATTGAAAGACCCTGATGTTGGGAAAGATTGAAGGCAGGAGGAGAAGGGGACAACAGAGGATGAGATGGTGAGATGGCATCACTGATTCAATGGACATGAGTTTGGGTAAACTCCGGGAGTTGGTGATGGACAGGGAGGCCTGGCGTGCTGTGGTTCATGGGGTCGCAAAGAGTCGGACATGACTGAGTGACTGAATTGAACTGAACTGAACTTGTTGGATGCACAGCTTAGTGGGAATGACACGCTGCACATGGGGTATCTGGCCCCATTTACAGTGTTGGAGCTCCAGTGGCCTTGTCTTTCCTGCTTAGCTCAGGGGGTTTTGGCCCTGGCTCACATTGGAGTTGCCTGGGCCCGATGACAAATCAACTAAATCAAAGTCTCTGGGACCAGGGCCTGGAATTCCCTGGAGATTTTAATGGGCAGTCAAGGCTGAGAAGCAAGACTGGAACCTTCTCTTTAGAGCTGCTTACTCCCAGTGGACTAGATGGATGGGCCGACCCTGATCCAGGCCCACTCCCTCCCAAGGCAGTACTAGGGTCTGTCTGGAGAGCAGAGGAGGCTGCGCCTTAAATGAAGAAAGTGTGTTCACAGACCAACCCTTGATTCCAAGCTTGGTATTTACCAAGACTTTACTGGCTCTTTATCTCCCGGTCGATAAAGAGCACCATGGAAACTCTGCCTGTGGGGTTGCGGGGGTGGGCAAAACTTTCCTGGGAAGCACAAACATGCTTGTTTGTGAACCTGCCTGCCGACCTTGGGTGAGGCTGGCCCCTTCCCGGGCCTCTGCCGTTGGCAGGGTGGGGCCAGTCCCAATCCCTAACTGGGAGGCAGGGCTGGGCCTGGAGCCAGGCCTTCTCTGGACATCTTATTCCCTCTGAAGTGTGGGCTCCAGGATCCCTGTCTTGGGGTCTGTAAGGAAGCCCCGAGACTGACTGCAGGCCCAGAGGGGAGGAGGTATGAACATGAGGGGTGGGGGGCTCTTACGGTTGGGAGGATTGGGGGAGCCTTTCAGAAGCCCACTGTTTAGGATGCTTTTGTTAAGCGAAGTACTGATTGAAACTGCCCACCCTGGTAAGGAACACAGAACTAACAAGCCACCACCAACTGGAAGAACTTGAGAAAAGTCAAAAGGAGATGCCACGTGTCCTACCGATCTCCCAGAACACTCCTCGTTGGAATCCATTTTGACTGAACAATGTGGGTGCCACTAGGAAGGACCCTGAGTCAGAAAGATTGGCCAGAGACAACCTGGAAACTAATCCCATCACCATAAAACCCAAGACTGCAAGCAGTCCTCTTGGATTCCCTTATCCTACTGCTCTCCACTTGGGCGGCCCGTCCCAACAAAGTCTCTTGCACGTGTGTCTCCTTGGATAATTCATTTCTGAGTATTAGGCAAGAGCTCCCTTTTGGGCACTGGAAGGGGACCCCCTTCCTGCAACACTTTGGTCCCTTCTCTTCGGCAGGACCTTGAAGATCTGGGTGGGGCCAGCTCCATCTTCCTCTGAAATGACCTGATGGAGGTGGGAGACTTTGCTGGGGACATGGAGTCCTGATCACCAACAGGCAATCACTCCTCCAACATACTCCCAGAAAAGAGCTGCACCCACATTGATATCAAGGCCAAACCTCCTTCCTCCTTCCTGCCTGTGGAATTTTTCAAAGATGTAAGACAGAGGTTATCACTAGAGCCCAGCACATGCACCTGCTCTATGCTTGTTTCATGCATGTGAGCACCAGGCTACCGTCCTTCCTCCACGCATCACCCACTGACCAGCCCAGCCATGGCCTCATCCTCTGATCCTTCTCACTGTATAGCATGCCATACTCTGTTACATTCCATTGGGGATTGTTCTCCCAGCGTTTAGGGTTTCTCTTTGGGACCACAAGCCTCACAAGAAGACCACAGCTGTTCTCCCAACCAATTCAGGCAGCGGGGGAAAGGGCCAGTGAGTGGCAGTTTGTTGCTTAGTCACTTAATGGTATGTGACTCTTTGTGTCCCCATGGACTGTAGCCCACTGGGCTTCTCTCTGCATGAGATTTCCCAGGCAAGAATACTGGAGTGGGCTGTCATTTCCTTCTCTAGGGGATCTTCCCAATCCAGGGATCAAACCCACGTCTCCTGCCTTGGCAGGTGAAGTCTTTACAGCTGAGTCTCCAGTCAGGACTGACTCCAAATTCAGATTCAGTTCCTCACCAGCTGAGGTTCTCATTATTCATCTTAGGGCAGGTGACGCCACGGTAGGGACACTGCAGGCTGTTCCCAGGTCCCTTTCCTGGTTTTCCTGGATATGCTGCCCAGCCTCTCCGCAGACTGTTGCTAGGGAGCCATCATTTGTTTGTGGCCTATTTGTTATAGCACCTAGAGTTATCCTAAGTATCATACTGCCTCACAGATGTTGGATGTCGGGGAGATGAAATAATGCATATGAAAGACATGTGCCTGAAACACAGAAAATGGGGGCCCGTAGTAGATGTCACTTCATTTCTTTCTTAATTAATATTAATTGTTGCCAAGCACGTGGACAAACATGGCCTCAGACCATTTCTAAGACTCTGGATGGATGACATAGGTTATTTTAAATTTATATTATTAATTAGTAGGAATATAATATATATGATTATAATTATTTTATAATTACTATAAGCTTAGTTGTTAGAAACTCAGTTTTTAAAAAAATTATTTATTTTAATTGGAGGCTAATTACTTTACACTATAGTGGTGGTTTTGCCATACACTGACATGAATCAGCCATGGGTGTACGTGTGTCCCCCATCCGAACCCCCTCCCTCCTCCCTCCCCATCCCATCCCTCTGGGTTGTCCCAGTGCACCGGCTTTGAGTGCCCTGTCTCATGCATCGAACTTGGACTGGTCTTCTATTTCACATATGGTAATATATATGTTTCAATGCTATTCTCTTAAATCATCCCACCCTTGCCTTCTCCCACAGAGTCCAAAAGTCTGTTCTTTATATCTGTGTCTCTTTTGCTGTCTCACATATAGGGTCGTCGTTACCATCTTTCCAGATTCCACATATATGCGTTAATATACTGTATTGGTTCTTTTCTCTCTGACTTACTTCACTCTGTATAACAGGCTCCAGTTTCAACCACCTCATTAGAACTGACTCAAACGTGAGGAACACAGTTTTAAGGTGCCACCATAGGATACTTTGGGCTCACAAAGCTGTCGCAGTCAGCTTTGGATTGCAAGTGACAGAAAACTATTTCAAATTGGCTTTCAAATTGGCAAAGTAAATAGTTGAACAATCAGTAAATACTTGGGTAATGATTGACAGGCTTACAATGTGTCACGCAGGTGTGGCTGCATCCAACACTCAGAGCGCTCACCCCTTGGTCTCGCAGATTATTCCAAAGAAGGTTCTCACAGGAGGAGGGCAGGCTGGTCCCCAGCTGTCATTCAGCCACACCCTCCCAACTCAGAAGGCACTGTCTGTCTCCCAAATACCGCACTTTGGGGGTGGATATCTAAATTTTGGGCCTCCCAGGTGGTGCTAGGGGTAAAGAACCCACCTGCCAGTGCAGGATAGCCAAGAGATGTATCCCTGGGTACATCCCTGGGTTCGTTGGGTACATTGATCCCTGGGTCTGGAAGATCCCCTGGAGGAGGGCAGGGCAACCCACTCCAGTATTCTTGCCTGGGAAATCCCATGAAGAGAGGAGTCTGGTGGGCTCAGTACATGGGGTCGTACAGAGTCAGACACAACTGCGCACACATCTAAATTTTGAGCGTCATACATCTGGCTGCATGAATTGAGGCTCTGTCACTCTTGTCAGGAGGCAGTTTTACTGAAATCTCTAGGCCCTTCATAAAAAGACCAGAGACACCCTCTTACATCTGAAGGCAAGTCAGATGGAAAACCAGACCACAGGGAACGAGCTAAAGGAACAAAGAAAATTTTAGGCCGGAGGAGGGACACTTGGGGAGGTGCTGAGAGCCATCTTCAGCCTCTGCTAAGGGGCCTGGATCAGCGGGCCCTGCAATTCCTGAAGGGAGCAGCTGGATGGGCAGGGGAGTGCCTTTTGCCCGAGGGCCCTGGGGCAGGAAGGGCTGCCTGGGGATGAGGGTGAGCAATGTCGGGGCTGCGAGGGGCACAGCTTGGAGGGGTGCTGCAGCAGGAGCCAGGAACCTCCCATGGAAAGCGACTCGCTGCTCTGCCTGGACTAGCCCGGCAAACTGGCCTCCCTGGCCCAGCGTTCGTATCTGTCCAGGAGTGCTGACGCCTTCCTTGCAGGAGATCAGATGAGGGTAACTGAGATGGAGCTTTGCAAATAGGAGCACGTTAAACAGATATGACCATGCTCAGCCCAGGAAGCTGCAAGGGCAAGGGGCAGAGGGAGCTTCATGATCCAAGTGGTGGTGGGGGAGGGAAGGTGCTCAGTGCGGGGGTGAGGTTAAGGGACCCCTCTCGGATGTGCCTGCCTGCGAGCCGATGGCAGGGCCCCCTTGTCTGGAGCTCTGCAGAGACCCCCAGTGAATGTCTTCAGACCCCTACAACTAGGTGGGGATGAGACCCTGCCTTGGAGGGTCGGCATGTCGTGGAGAGTCAGGCAGGGGCTGAACCACGGGCACAACGAATGAGCCAGGTGATCAGTGCTATGGAGAAAATCAGGACGTGACAAAGGAGACCAGTCGGGTGTATGGGGGCTGCTGACCACTCACCCCATGGAGAAGGGGTCACAGCAAGAACATGAGGATGCGAAGGGCAGGGTTGGAATGCAAACTTCTGATCGGATCTGGTCTCACCACCCTGGGGAGGCTGAAGCCACTGGTCCCATCATGGGCCCCCTCTCTTGATGAGAGCTGGGCTCTGGGGCCTGGGGACCAGCAGAGTTGGGGGTGGGGAGGGGGCTCTTACCCCGGGAGGGTCAGGGCAAAGCTGAGCCAGGGGGAGAGACACCTTTTCCCGATGGGTCCATCTGAACCACACCCTCACAGACAGGACTTAGGCCCCTGGGTCTCCCGGGGGAGGGGTGAATTCTACCAGCTAGCCAGCGGGGCCTGCAGACTTCATTTTATCAGGCTTGCAGGAAACACAAATCTACGTAGGCGTCCCTCTGGCTGCTTCCTGTCAGCTGGGCTTCAGGCCAGACCGGGTCTACTCTCCTGGGAACGACCTGCCGGCTGTAGAGTCAGGCAGAAGACGGTTCTAATTCCACTTGACCCTGGAGCTGGGAGTTGACATTGAGGGCCTTCGATTCCTTCTCTGAAAATGGAGAGTGCAATACCTGCTCTTGTGGTCAGATGGGACAATCACTGAGGCATTTAGCCAGTGCCTGGCCCTCAGGAATTGCTCGGTGGTTCCCGGGGCCTGGGGGCTGTGGGTGGAGCGGGTAGGCCTTGCAGAGGTTCTGAAGATCTGTACCCCAGCTGTGGGGCTGCAGGCAGGCCTTGTGACTCCTTCGGGACTGAGTTCCCTCGTCTACAGTGGAGAGGTGCCAGCTCCACCCAGAGGGGCTCTTGGGGTGTCCCCAGAGATGAGATGGGATTCAGTTCCTCAGGAGAACGTGAGAGTTTTCCAGACAGCCCCTCATGACCTCACTGTTCTCAGAATCGACCCCCTTTGCATCCCAGGACCATGCTTGAGAGAGTAGGAGAATCGCTCCCATACTCACCTTCCAATCCTTACACCTGGGAACGCCTGGTCATGTGTACTTGGCAGTGACTTGAGACTTCTGATTATAGCTCTAATGTTTCCAGATTCAAGCCACATCTCTCAACTCACCCTTGGACGCCCACTAATGACATCTTACTGTACCTGTTTCTCACACGAGAAGACTGAGGTCTGGAGGGGTCAGATGCTATGCTCAGGGGCCCACAGCCGACCAGTGTTGATTCTATGTGGACCAGGGCTTCTAGAACAGGGCAGGCTGTTCTAAACATTCTGCTGGGTGTCTGCCACCCAGGACAACTTAAAGCACCCTCTTCACTCTCAAAAGCCCCCTGTTGGATTCTAAATTACATGGTCTGAAAAGAAGGTCATGACGGTTTCTACTGCATCTCAGCTGACTTGAAGGGGTTCAGCCTACATGGGGGATTATAGTCCACACTGTAGAACTGGGGGGTGAGAAAGCGGGGAGGGGCTCTGTTCCCAGATGACCAGCTGCCCCCTGCCTCTGCTTCAGGTGCTTGTCCTCAGTCTGGCCTTTCCCAGCCTGGGATTGGCACTTCCCTTACCACCACCCTCCTTCCCCTTCTCCAGCCTCCCCACCAGGCTCCCTGAAGCTCTAACCACCTGCTCCCCATAGCTCCCCAGAGTCCGCAGGCAGGCATCTCCATAGGTGCCTTCACTGGACATTCTCCAGGGACAGTTCTGTCTAAAGATATCAATATGGTCCATCTGTTTCTGACCTGCCCCCCCATCCCTCCCCACCGGAGACCCGTCTTCATCCAGACACCAAGCTCTAAGACCCCCAGCCAAGTCCGCCCAGCATCGCCAGGTGCCACGCCCTTCCCTGCTTCCCAGCTGTGTCCAACTCACTCACAGTCTCATAGCACCGATGGAACATCAGACAGATATTCTAGGTCCAGGGGTGCTGAGGAAGGGAGGAAGAGGGGCCCCCAGGTTGCTACCCGAGCCTACTGGGGCTGTAACAGACCCTGAGACTCTGTTGTGGAAGGTGAGTCCCAAATCCACAGCAAACAATGTTCACGAATAGGAAGGGTCCTGTGGATGGCCTGGCTCCTGGCTGAGCTCAGGTGATGGGCTGATGCGAGCGTGTACTGGGGTGGGGGTGGGGGGGGTCACGTGGCATTCTGGTCCAGATTCCCAGGAGTGTCCTGGAAAAGTACAAGCTATTATTTACAAGGCAGCAGGATGCCGGCTTCCTCTGACATCGCTTGTGGCTGGGCTGCTGCCGCTGCATCCATTTCTGAAAATGCCTCCGGTGAGTGACATTTATCAGATCAAGTGCTCTCTAGTTCTATTCCCCCAACACATAGACAATTCTCTTTGTAGATAATGTGGCCGGCCCGCAAGGCCCATGCAGCTGAATGATCTGATTGGAGAAGATGCCATATCTCTTGCCTCCAGAAGCAAAGGAGCAGTGAGGGCGCTGGAGACCTCGTGTGATGTAAACCCAGGTCCGGCCTATCCTCTTCCGCCTCTCTCTGTTTATCTGTTTCTAAAGAAGGCTGCATCCATGGCGATGGGGGTGGGCATTGCCCACAGATCTATGAAAACACCCGGGCCGCCTTCCTGCTGTGTCCCTGTGTGCTGGCCACCAGGCTGGGAGACACTGGGACGTGTGGGCTGCAGCTGCCCTGAGATAAAGTGCTGCCAGCTGCCCACAACAGCCAAAGAGTCGTCAGCCCTGAGATCCCGCCCAGAGCTCAGCCCTCCTTGCCACCTGCTCCAGAGTGAATGTTCAAGAACCAGCTTGCTCCCCTCCTAGGCCCTGGGTACCCCCCACCCACTGCATGGCAGAATAGGGATGTCTAATGCCCTCTTTCTACGTGCCAGGCTAGACTTTTCACGGTTGTACTGTTTAACCCAAAGGGTAGAATTTGGCCTCCTCCCATTTTACAAGCATGAGTGTTTCCTTGCCCAAGGTCACCCAGCTGGTGTTGGGCAGACCTGGGGCCGCGTCCCTCCTCTGCCTGCCTGTGCTGAGCACTTGACCTTGATGTTTTCAAGCCCGCTCTCCCCTCATGTACACAGGGGCTGCTCTGCTGACTGCCCTCTGGGCTGGGCTCCTCCCAGGGCTGGCCCTGCTTCCCCAGACAAGTTGAAGGCTTTCACTGACCTTCGGGTGGGCACCCCCTTCTCCTGGCCCCTCTATGGGAAGGGCACAGAGAGGTCATGATGGTCTGTCTCTAGGTCCTAACGCTCTGGTTCCTGCAGTTGTGGCCTCTCTTGGTGTTCTGGGAGGGAGGATGGGGCAGGTAGCAGGAGGCCAGTCCTTAGAAGGCAGACCCCCAAATCACCAATGGGAAAGCCCTTGATCCCTCTGGACAGCACCGCAGTGTTGACAAAGCATGGCCACACAGCCTCCCATTCACTAGATATTCCTCATCTGCCACGTCTGACATCCCTGAGGCCCCTGCCTCATCTGAGGCTGCCAGGAGGTATGGTCACACCTGAATGCCCAGGTGAGGCCGTGGAAGCCAGACAAGGAGCCCACTGCCCCCTGCCCAGCAACGAGAGTGCCTCTCTCCCATCGTTGTGTGAGGGTGAGGGCTGCGGCCTCTCAGATGTATGAGGTCATCTAATTCCACCCCCTCTTTCTGCTGGATGACAAAGCCGAGGCCCAGGTGGGCAGGGACTTGCCCTGGACCTCCCAGACTTGGTGGCAGAGCCATCCAGGAGTTCTACCATCTTGGATGTGTGGCTGGATCAGTCATGGAGATGCACCCTGGTGGGTGTTGATGGCGGTATCTGCCCTGGCACCCTCCTGGGCTGCATGGTTGACCTTGGTTTTGCTAAGGACGGCTCCTTCATCCATCCCGAGCCCAAGAGAAGCCTGAGTGTCCGGGCTTCCTCGGCATTGCTGTCCCCGCCTCCTCCATCACCTGCCTTGCAGAGGGAGGTCAAAGGGACTGGTGATCTGGACCAACGAGAGGCCTGGTGTGGGGTGAAGCAGAAAGGATGCTGGCTCCTGTGACAGCTCACTGCCCACCCCCCCGGGCCTTGGGACCAGGTCTTTCTACCGCACCCCCACCAGGGAGGCTGAAGCGGGGAGCTGACTGATGAGACATCAGTGATCTGTGCCCATAAAGCCCCACAGAGCGCCCTTTCTTCGCGGCCCTGCCCTATGCAGGGTCTCCAGGTGACCCCAGGCTAGGGGCCGTGGGGGGTGGGGAGGTAGGGCCTCCAAGGTCCTCCACCCCACCTCCTACCCAAGGTGCTCAGGCTGCATTTCCCATACCTACTTAATTCTCCTTCAAATGGAAGGGAGAAAATAGCAAAGGGAAGGTCCCAGAAGCTCTGAAAGGCTTTCACAGGCTCTGAGCAATTAGGCAGGCAGCTGAGAGAAATGGTCCAAATGCCGGGAGGAGGCAAAGTCACTGGCAGAATTTTCCATGACGCTCTCTCCTCCCCGTCATGGGTGTGGGTCCACGTGACGGATCCCAAAGGAGAGGGGCTCCTCCATGAACCCCGCTGAAGGTGCCCAGGGCACGATGGCCATGGCTCCGGAGAAGGGAGAGGCTCCAGGCGCGGCTGGCTGGGGGAGTCCCTTCCCGGGACCTCTCTGCCCTGTGTTCCCCTAGGGCTCTGAGCGCTCTCTTCAAGGCCATACAGGGGAATATCCTGCCTTACAGACCTCGGGGAGACCCCTACATACCCGGCACAGGGTGAGGGGGTGACCAGCCTCGGGGCCGGGGTCCTGAGCCCGGATTCCGGAAAATGCTGCCTGCTCCTCTTTAATGACCCCAGGGGTTAGAAGCCCGGCCCAAGGCTTGCAGTTTTCACTTTCCGGAGGCCTGGCTTTGGAGCTCAGTCATTATCTGCAAACAACACCTACTCATGCTCATGGTGGGGTGTGAACCGCGCTGCTGGCAAAGCAGAGGAAGGGAGGCTGAGATCCCGAGGGTACAAGGCCGGTGTGCTGGTCTCTGCGGCTTCTAAAGATGCCAGAACAGGTCTAGGAGGAGGTGGGGAACCTCACCACCCCCCACCACCCCCACCACCACTCCAGGGGCGGGGCTTGCAGGGGGACCAGAGGGAGTGGAGATTGTGGGCAAGCAAATCCGCTTTCAAGCCCCACGGGCTGCTTGAGGAAACTGGTGCCCTGGAAACCTTCCCCTGTGACCAATTCCCCAACCCCCCACGCCCACAAACATCTTTGCACCCACTCAGGTGGCCTCTTCTTGGGGCACGAGGATCTCTTCACCCACACAGCCAAGGGCACTGCTGATTCGACCTTGGGTTTCTAAGAAACACTCAGACTCAAGTGCAGAGTTGCCAGTGACGGATGGAAATGCTGCCATTGATGGCGGTTGTAGGTGGACAGGGAGTGACTGCATGTGCTTTCATTCTCCTTTGGTGCTGAATCGCCTGATGGATTTTAGCTGAATCCTGGCCTGGTTATACCAGCCCCTCCCGGAACTTTGGTTCCCCCATCACAAGCGAGAAGCTTGAAGCAGAGATCACTCGAAGCTCTGGGCCTGTTGAAGGACACGGAGTCTAGCGTTTGCCGGCCAGGCTTCCATGTGGGGCCGAGAGGCCCCTTGCCAGGTAGAGAGCCCCGCACCCTCGCCCTGCCCGGCCCAGCCCAGCCTGGTCCCCGCTGCCTGCAAAAGCAGGCAGCGGGAAAGGCCTGAAGCACCCGCCGCTGCCCTGCTCTGCAGAGGTGGGTATCCAGGGGGCGGCCCAAGAAACTGCATCTGACCTTCCCTAAAATTAGGTCCCAAGACCCAGGGGGCAATAGAAATGAGGATGAAAGTGAGAAAGCAAATTGAGGGCATCGGAAGATGTTAAAAATATGTGCGTATTAATGGAAGCGGTGAAAGTCAGGCTCCAATAGGCCCAGGAAGCCCTCGCGCCACTGTCATTATTTTAGTCCAGGATCAGAGGCTGTGGGGCTGGAAGGGCCCCGAGGAGCACCTGGTCCACCACGTCCCTCATTCTACAGACTGGAAAATTGCCCACGGAGGGTGGTGACGTGCCTGAGGCCACATACAGAGCAGTATCCAGCTGCAACAATCATATGGAGCCAACCGATCCCATCTGGAAGTGGACCAGGAGGAAGGACCCCTGGGGCCACCCGCCATCCTGCAGTGCCCCTGGAAGGAGCCCAGCTGAGTGGGGCATGGAGGGGTTCCCTCATGGTTCAGTTCAGTTCAGTTGCTCAGTCGCGTCCGACACTTTTCAACCCCATGGACCACAGCATGCCAAGCCTCCCTGTCCATCACCAACTCCCGGAGTTTACTCAAACTCATGTCCATTGAGTTGGTGATGCCATCCAACCATCTCATCCTCTGTCGTCCGCTTCTCCTCCCACCTTCAATCTTTCCCAGCATCAGGGTCTTTTCTAATGAGTCAGCTCTTCGAATCAGGTGGCCAAAGTATTGGAGTTTCAGCTTCAGCATCAGTCCTTCCAATGAACCCTCATGGTTACACATGGCCCAGCATATAAGGAGCCTAATACATCTCGGCTATTACTTTCCTTATTAATACTGACCAGTGAGTGGCATGATGTGAGAGCCGTGTTTGCAGAGGGTGGGCAGGGAGAGAAAGGCCGGGCTGGCCCCTCCAGGGGTGGCCCAGCGTGTGTGCCAGGTCGGGGCTTGAGGGGGCTGCTGCAGAGGAGGAGCAGGAAGGGGAGATGGGGGGTGAGGGGGTGAGGGAGGCCGTGAGGTGGGGAGCTCACAGACACGCGCTTACCACAGCAGCTACTACATGCCCACCCGGCTGGGCTTTGGCCGGCGTATCCCACAGCCCTCGCAACAACCCAGTTAGCACCCCGTTACACAGCCAGCATCCCAGACAAGGTGGGCTCAGCAAGCCCCCGACAGTCCTGAGCTCCGCCTGTAGTTCCCACCCTGCTCCCCCCACATGCCTGGTGCCCTTGATGTGCTCCCAGGCAGCCTCGCCCCCCCAGCCTCCGTCTTTCACCTGCTGCTTGTCTGCAAAGCCTCCCCTTAATCAGGAGCTGGCCTGGGCCAGTCTCAAAGTGGGAGACCAAGTGATCTCTGCTTGGTGGTTCTCCTGGCCCAGGAAGGGGGCTGGGCATTAGGCCTTGGTGCAGGGCCTCGGCGTCCTCATCTGCGAACGGAGGCACTGAACTCTCCTGAAATGCCTCTGGCTGGGGCCCACTGAACACCCCCGAAATGCCTCCAGCTGGGGACAAGCCCAGGAGTCTCTGCAGGCCAACTCCCCAGGCCTGGGTGGGCTCTGATCCCTATGCGACATCCTCCTCATCCTGCTGGGGCCCTGCCCTCTGAAACAACATGGGACAGAGACCGGGAGGGGGATAGAGAGGACGCCGGTGGGCCTGAGGACACGCTCGGGATTCCAGCCTCTTGTGGGCTCAGACCCACTAGACAACCCAGCCCCAGGGCTCTGCGGGGGACGGGCATGGAGGCGGAGGGCACAAGAGAAAAGGGGGGAAGAGCTCCCCCTTTAGGCTCTGGCTGACTGTCTATGTGATCTGGAGAACTGTACTGGGGCGATTTATCCTGAAAGTAACCGAACAACACTGAGTATGTGATAAAGTCTGTTCACGGTATTGGTCTATCTCTTTGAAATATAATACAAACACAAAGCTGAACACTGGAGGGGAGAGCCGTTTCACAGAACAAATAAGGAGACGTAACAAAAGCCCAGACGCAGCCATCTCAGGGCTGGTTGGAGGGGCTCTGGCTGTTTCTAGGCAGGCCTCGGGGTGCTGCCCTCCCCTTGCGCTGGTGCGAGGGGGCTGCTCTCGGATGCCGGGGAGAACACGTCCTCACCCTCTCTCTGGGGACACAGGGCTTTCCCGACCCCGATCTGGGGCAGAGCCCTTGTGAAAGGTGTCCTGTGCGCATAGGACACAGCCCTGCAGGGCTTGGACCGGCTGATGGAAGCTGGGCTGAGCTCCCAGGCTGGGCTTTGCCCCTGGGCTCTGAGAAGATACAGGAAGTACTGACCCAGCTGTTCCCATAGAGGTGATGACACGCACTCTTGGCCACTCCTGGGCTCCTGAAGCCATCCTCCCAGCTGGGACTTGGGTCGCAGTGACCGACAGGCTGGTGAGGCGCTTGGCCCATTGGTCAATCCCACAAACCAACTAATGCAGGTGCCAACTCTCTGCTGGTGCCATGGAGAGGCAGAAGCCAGACAGACCCCGGCCAGGGGTCGTAGTCTGGGGGAGAAAGACAAGCTCAGCAAGAGCCATGGCTCAGGGGAGAGTCATGGAGAGAGGTCGCCAGGAGGGAGGTCTCCCCAGGGACAGCCGTCGAGGGCTTCTCAGAGGAAGTGGCCTTGGCCTTGAGCACCCTTTGGCCACTCTTCCTCTGCTTAGAGGCTCTCCAGCTCCAGTGTGTATGACACTCCCTGGGGCAATCTGGGCCCCAAGGCCTGGGGATTCTGCCCTGGGAAATGTGTGTGGGCTCAGGACTCTGCAGGCTTAACTGACTTAAAGGTGAGTCTGGTGCAAGCGGGCCTTGAGTGGGGTCTTTGGGGTCTTCCTGCACAGTCTTAGCCAGCTACAGAGGCCTGGGGGAGACAGCCAGAGCCCTGAGGCTCACGAGGTGGCCCTGGTCACAGAGAAGCACCCCAGGGGCTCGTGGAGGGAGAGGAGGTGGGGGGTGATCTATCCTTAGTGGAGAAGTACATCACCCCCAGTGGTGTGCAGCCATCAACCCCTGGTGACAGCAAGAGTCGGGAGGGAGCAGAGCAGGGGCGCACTGCCCCTCAAAGGCCTTGCAAATTTCCAGGGTGACCACCAAGTTCTGCTCACCAAGGAGGAGGGTCTACTTCTGCCTTGCAGGACTTTCCTGCCAGTGGCTTCATCAGACTGTGCTCTCAGTGAAGCCTTGAACAGAACATCTAGCATCCCACATTCCCAGCAGGGTGACAGGGCTGGACAGCTGCAGAGCTGGCTGCGGGGCCTAAGCCCACTGGGCATGAATGGGGCAGAGTGCTGTGATCACCCCAGGTCCCAGAGAGCAGGCCCAGCACCTCCTCTGGGGCCGCTGCTCTGCTTGGGCAGTTGCCCTGGTGAGGACTCAGAGCTTCCCAGCGTTGGGGCACCACCAGCGCGGTCACTGGTGACAAGGAGAGAAAGGCAAGGAGCCAGCCATCAGAGCAGGGGCCACACAAGCAGGGTGGCCAGAGAAAACAGAGGGCACCCAGTTCAATCTGAATTTTGGATAAACACCAAGTAATTTTTTCATATGTGTTCCAAATAATGCCTGGATCTTATAATTTTATTTGCTATATCTTGCAACAGTATGTGCCAGGGCATCTATTGATCACCTTTAGATATGCCAAGTACTCTGCTGAGTAGACACTTTCTGTTCTTCGTTCTATTAATAAATACTGACTGGGCACCTATTCTGTACTAGGACCATTTTGGGGGAGATAGAGATTCCTCAGGGAACAAAACAGAAACAGACCTTGTCCCCTTAGGATTTGCATTTGTGGGGAGTGGGGGAACAGCAAGAAGTAAAGAGACAAATAAAAATAGAATGTCCGGGGAAAAGGGAAAGTAGGCTGGGGGAGGCTGGGTAAAAGGAGGCTGGGGGAGATTGGGGGGAACTCTGTTGTTAACCTGGTGGCTCAGTGGTAAAGAATCGCCTGCAATTCAAGAGACCTGGGTTTGATGCCTGGATTGGAAAGATTCCCTGGAGAAGGGCATGACTTACTCATTCAAACATTCTTGCCTGGAGAATCCCATGGACAGAAGAGCCTGGTGGCTACAGTCCATGAGGTCGCAGAGAGTCGGACATGACTTAGCACCTTACACACACTATTGTTGGCCTACGTGGGGCAGAAGGAGGTCACACGTGAAGGAGGCACCCCAGCAGAGGGAACAGCGCGTGCAAAGGCCCTGGGGAGGCTGTGCTGGGAGAGGTCATGGCAGGCAGAGGCTGCAGCAGGGCCAGTCGTGGCAGGGAGTTTGGTCTGAGCGAGATGGGAGCCTCCGGACGGTCTCAGGCAAAGGAGCGCCAGGACCCTGTGCCAATTCAGCCTCGTGCCCACTGGACAGATGGACAGACAGGGCTCAGGGTTCCCTGCTTGCTCGGCTCCGGAATCCAGGGAAGGTCAGGGCCTTGGGGGCAGAGCCTACTGGTGGTGGGAAGGAAGGGTTGCCTGAAAGCTGCTTGCTCTGAGTGAGAGGTACCACTGTCCCCGTGCCAGACAATGGGCAGGATGGGGTGAGGGAGCAGGTGGGGTGTCAGGTGGGGTGGGCCAAGGAAGTCCCCCTGAGAAGCTGGCATCTGGAACAAGGAAAGGTATACAGAGCTAGGGGGAATGCCCAGCATTTGCCTGCCATGTCCCACAAGGAGGTGGTCCTGACACTCCTAATCGCCTCCAGGAGGACACCCCTGGCCTGAAGGGAGCCGTCCCCCTCTCTCTCAGGTGCCAGCCCATATTCTGAACCCATCAGGAAGCCTCTGCTCTCTGGGCCCTTTCCTGGCCCAGTGAGGTCTTAGAAGAGCCCCTGCGGCCTGATAAGAGTGGATCCAGGCCCTGCCCGTTGTCCCCTCCCTGGGCAGGGAGTGTTGTCCTGCCGGCTAGGGTGTAGGCTCAAAGTGGTCTGTGACTCCCCACCCCTCCCGTCCTGGCCACTCTGACTCTGCGGCCTCAGGATGGCTTTCCTCTCCCTTAATGGGCAACTGCCCCAGGGTGAGTCATCGCTGGGCCATGGGGAGCCAGGCGTCCACCAGTCACCTGCCAGCAGCTCTGATGCCAGCTGGGCTGGGGCACCGGGGAGACCGGAGAGGAGATGTGGGGAAGTGCATGGTTTTTCTTGAAAACTTCTCCATCAGGGAGCTGTTTGCTGGGCTGTGTGCACGTGTGTGGCTGTGGGGTGTGTATGTCTGTAAATGTGTATGATTCTCTGTGTTGTGTGATGTATGTGTGGTGTGTACATGTATGGTCTGTGGGGTGTGCATGTGTGTATGTATATGATTCTATGTGCTGTGTGACATGTGTGGTGTGTACATGTGTGGTCTGTGGGGTGTGCATGTGTGTACGTCTTTGAATCTATGTGTTGTGTGACGTATGTGTATGTGTGTGGTGTGGGTGTGTGTGCATTTGCTAGTGGGCGCTTTGCCTGCATGACCATATATTTCAGCACAGCCCAGGAGTGGATCGAGGGTTCCTGCTGGTGGGAAAGGCCAGAGACTCCTTTTGGGGCTACAAGCTCTGTGTCTTTGCTCCTGACCTCGGCCCTTGACCCCCTCATGTTCATCACGGCTGCCCTGGCAGGGACACCCAGGTCATACTCTGCATCAGCCCCGTCCCCCTGACCTCCCACTCCAAAGTGCAGTGGACGCTTCCTGCCTCAGTTTACCCCGCCTCTGAAGACTTAGAGGAAAATGGAAATGAGCTTTCTGGGCTGTGGGGCACAGCCATGCCAGAAGAATGATTAATGCTTATTTTTCTGGGCACGCCTTCACTGCCTAGCACCCAGGGGTGGGGTGAACAGTATTGGGAGTGGTGTTATTAAAACTGCTATTGCTCTATTAAATTTCTCGAGAAACACAAAGACCTTCCATCCGCAGAGAGACCTGCAATTACAGCTGAACAAATTATCGCCTTTTAAACAACCCTACATTTCTGCAAAGCTTTCCCGTGCAGTGCTTTCCGTGTCAATAAATCGCACTTCGCCTGGCTTCCCCATTCCCCTGTTCCTCGTTTCTTTGGCCCTTTTTCAGCACCCCACCCCAGTTGTCAGTGGACATTTTTGTTGATTCTGTAGTCAAGCCTCGGTGAACTGCACTATATTGAGAATGCAGGCTTTGGGTTTATTGGTCAAAAACCCTAGCATAGCAGAAAGCAAATTGGACTAGAACGAGAATCAAGAGACCTCTTGAGGCCTGGATTTTTCTAGAAAATGCCCTTTGACCATCAATCATAGGATCCTGTGACTTTTCTGGTTAAATCAGATAGCAGTGGGCCATTTTTTGTCTCTGGACACTTGTGGAAAGTTTACAAACATTAATAAATACAAGTTCTTTGTCAGCCCCATGCTATGCTTTGGAGATGTATTGGTGATTTAAACTAAGTCTTTGTGATAAACAGCAAGGTTCTATACTGTATAGCACAGGGAACTATATTCAATATCCTGTGATGAATCATGATGGAAAAGAAATTTTAAAAGAATGTATACACATGTGTGTGTGTATGTGTGTATAGTTGAATGACTTTGCTCAGACAACAGAAATTAATGCAACATTGTAAATCAATTATACTTCAATTAAAAACAATAATAAGAAACCTAAGTCATTGTGCCTGAGAAATTAAGGATACAGGGAGCAGTCTTAAGAAATATAAGAATGTCTCAAGAGCCAGGAGCCTTTCAGTTGCCTGTGGAAGAAATCAAGAAGACACTAAAAAGGGCTTGTCTTGGGCTTTCACAAGTGCGGGGTCCAGAAGAGGGGTGCAGGCCTCAGGTGACCTGTCCTGGGCCCTTGTCTCCTCCTGTTCCGGTTCTGCGTGTCTCCACTGCCCTTTGAATGTCAGTTTCACACCCTCCTGCTTCAGACACGCCCTGCACTTAGAGAAAAAGATGGCTGCTCCCAGCCCTACGCCAAAGAAAATACCAAAGGAAAAAGAAAGCCCTCTTTCAGCAGGCATGTATGGAATTTCAGAAGAGAAGTGCTGTACCAGCTAGCAGAAGTGGAAACCAACTCCAGTATTCTTGCCTGGAGAATCCCATGGACAAGGGAACCTGGTGGGCTATAATCCTTGGGGTCGCTGAGAGGCAGACACGACAGGCCAACACACAGGACATCCAGAGCAAAGCTCCACACAACGTGGCTAAAGGCTCGGCAGGTGTCAGCTGACTCAGGCTGGGCTTGGCTGGTGGTGCATCTTTGCATTCAGCTCCTCTCTGAGGTTGGGGCTCAGGCCCTCGCCCTGTGTGGGTGTGTGTGAGCTGGTCCTGGCTGGAGGGGAAGCCACCGCCTGATGTGTGGATGTTCTTAGTTGCTCAGTCATGTCTGATTCTTTGTGACACCGTGGCCCACCAGGCTCCTCTATCCATGGGATTTTTCAGTCAAGAATATTGGAGTGGGTTGCCATTCCCTTCTCCAGGGGATCTTCCTGATCCAGCGATCAAACCCACGTTTCTTGCATCTCCTACATGGCAGGCAGATTTTTTTTTTTTTTACTGCTGACCAGGGGGGAAGCCCGCTGCCATCTGGAGGAGGCTCTTTTCACACTGATGTGGGTGTGCAAGAGCTTGAATGGCAGCTTGCTAGGCCTCTGGAGCCAATGCTCAGGACTCGCTTCCTCTTTCTCCCACCTGATTTCATAGCCTGAAGCAAGTCCCACAGTGTGGTGGTCTACATATGTCACCCCTGCCGCAAAATTCTAACATTTATGGTGATGGTAATAGGAGCTGGGGCCTTCAGGAGATGCCCAGGTCATGAAGGTGGAGCCCCGTTAGTACCCAGAGGGAATCCTGCTGCCATGTCAGTTTTCAGAGAAAATATGCCATCTGCAACGCGGGACGCTGGCCCCCACTAGACTCCAAATTTGCCTGTGCCTTGACCATAGACTTCCAAGACTCCAGAGATGTAAGAAATAAATTTCTGTTGTCAATAAACCACCTGGTCTATAGTACAGCAGCTCAAACAGACTAAGACATGTGGCCAAACCCAAAGGGCTCATGTGATGGAGAAACCGCAAAGTCTGACGGCGGAGGTATGAATGAAGGAGGGTAGGGCTGGGGCCAGTCACGCTGACTGCTGCTCGGATTGACCCCGATGGACACAGCCCTTCTTCCTATGATGGGTCAGGTCTGGGTGACAAACCCACACCCGAGCCAGGGGGAGGGTCAGACACTCTGACAGATGCACCCCAAACCACATGAAATACCAGAATGAGGGAACAGTTCCCCAGCTGGAAAAGGGTGCTAGGCAGACAAAACCCCACAACCTCCTCTACAGGCAGGAAGGCTAGTAATGGCCTCCATGGGGCAGAGACCACCAAGGGGTGTGGACCACCACCAAAGGCTTCGGGAACTCAGAGGGGACAATGCAACCTGGAGTGGCCAGGAAAGGTCTTTCTGGAATAAGGCGCCCAAACTGAGCCCTAAGGGAGGAGGTGCATTGCAGGCAGAGGGAACCAGCTGTCCACAAGCAGCGGGGCGGACCTCTGTTCAGATAGGTGAGTATCTGTAGCCAGGGTGGGGGTGGGGTGCAGGCCATGAGCAGATGCAGAGGGTAAGGGGTCTGGAGTTCATCCCGAAGGCAATGGAAATCCTTCAAGGGCTTCCTCGATGGCTCAACGGGTAAAGAATCTGCCTGCCAAGGCAGGAGACCCAGGAGACAGGGTCCCTGGGTCAGGAGGATCCACTGGAGGACGGCAGGGCCTGGACAATCCCCATGGACAGAGGAGCCTGGTGGGCTACATATAGTTCATGAGGTCGCAAAAGAGTCGAACATGACTGGGTGGCTAAGCAGCAAGCAAGCAAAGGGCTTTAAGGAGGGGTGTGACGTGATCCCACCGGCAGGTAGGCAGGTGGCACTGATATCACCCTGGGGGATAAATGAGGGGTGGGGGGGTCACTGGTACAAAAACTGGAGCCCCTTAAGGGACGGAGTTGCTGAGCTGGAACTAGTACACGAGGGACACAGAGAGGGAATAAGTCAGGAGACATCTCGCACTATAAAAGGACAAGAACTGGTTTCTCTCTGATGGGAGATGAACAAGAGGAAGAGTCCAGAGTGGAACCAGGTGCCCAGATTAGGACAGTCAGCTCTCGCGTCTCAGTGGCTACCACCACGAAGCTTGTCTCCCACTCAAGCAAGGGTCCGTCAGGGTGTCTTGGGATGCAGCTCTCCTGGGCTGCTGGCTGCAGAGCCTCAGGGATCCAGGGTTCTCCCCTCTTGAGGAGCCACTCACTATGACATGTGGCTCCTCGAGGTCACCCTGGGGATGACCCCTTCCACCCACTAGAAATTAAAGGAGGAAGAGGTGGGGGAAGGTTTTGCGGACCAAGCCTAGAAGATCCATAAATCACTCCTGCTGTAATTTCTTGAGCTCTGTCTCCTTTGCACACTCACACCTGGGAGCCTGGGAAATACAGTCCAAACTGTGTGTCCAGGAAGAAGAGGCAGTGGACTCGGTAGTCAGCTTGTGCCACACTGATTTCGGGGCCTAGGGGAACCCAGGCAGGGAAGATTGCAGGGTGAGGAAGTGTGGGGAGGAATGAACTGAATCTTGGGGGACATCTAAGTGTGCATCTATGTGAAATTGTGCTAACAGTGCACAAAGCCGAGGTGACAAACCTGGGGAGGAAGACCTCTGAGGCGGCTGTCAGCAATGGAAGGACTTTGGGCAGGAGCCGGAGAATTCAAGTCCAAGGATGGGGACAGTGGGACCCATGGCAGACATTTGAGTGGAGGAGTAACCAGAGCCCTTTGAAGGGAAGACCTGTCCTGGGGGCACAGTAGGGATAGAAGTGCAAGGATCAGGAGGCCTGGGCCAGGTTAAAGGAGTGCTCCCCAAGCCCATGGGGAAGGGGTTCTTCTTGTTAATCCCACGAGGAAGCTTATTCCTTTTCTCGGCAATTTTTGTTTCCTGATTAAAGCTAAATCCACTGAAAGGATTCTCTTTAAGAGAAGTCGTCAGACATTAGAACTCAGGAGAGGAGGAGGGGTTGGTCTGGACTCAGGTTAATGGAGGCTTTCTCTTTTAGGTTTATCTTTTATGTGGGCTTCCCAGGTAGCTCAGCAGGTAAAGAATCCACCTGCAATGCAGGAGTGGCAGGAGATGAAGGTTTGATCCCTGGGTCGGGAAGAGGACATGGCAACCCACTCCAGTATTCTTGCCTGGAGGATTCCATGGGCAGAGGAGCCTGGTGGGCTAAAGTCCACAGGGTTGCATGCATGCTTGCACATATGCACCTTTTGTATGAAATTTGTGACTGCTGATGTCTTAACTTTCAGTTACAGCAGAGAAGAGAGGAAATTAATCATTTTTTCCTCTAATTGAGGCCTAACCTATTTTTCCTTTCACTTTAAATCCTCATCTGTCATATACATCCTTTATTCTATTTTCAGATTCTTTGTCCTTTACAGACCTCCCTAGGTACCCCCTTCCTGCATTTATGTCTCATGTTCTCTCTTGTCTGGTCTTGTTTGGCTCTTTCCAAGGAAGGAGGGGTGATGAGAGTGAGGGGAAAGTCAACTTTTAGAAAGTTGAATTCAAAGCCCGTTAAGAGTGGGCTGTGGGCAGGCCAAGGGGGACTGTCTGAGGAAGTTTTGAAGCTTGGGTTAGCCTATGGGCCTGCAACTACAGTCAGATGAGTTTCTGGGATCATGGGCCCCCCAGGCTCTTATAATTATATGGGCCTAAGTTTTGAAGGAGTCAGGGCAGGGCAGGATATGGTGGGAGACTAGAGCTTCCAAAAGTTATGTGATTTATACAATCAGCTGAAGAGACTCGGATCTGCCCTGTTCTGAGATCTCTACAGTTAAGACCTCTTTACTCTGTATTGCAACCTGATTCCAAAGGTTGACAGTCATCAGATGCCTTCCAAGGCTCAGGGTGAGGAGGAAGTAGGGTGACACAACCTCTGAATAAAGGAGACCCCTGCCCGTCTCAGTCCCACCAGCACCACCAGCTTCAAAGGCATTCAGACTCCCCTGCTCTTTTGGAGAATTCTGGGCATCATCCTTACCTGATCCTCACTAGGCCATGCCTTCTGCCGGTCACATTGGTGCAGCAAAGTGTGGGGACACTTGGCCTCCAGTTAATCACGACTTATTTCTTTCCTGGAGAGTGGGTTCATTTCTTATAGCTGCAGTGACAAATGACTATAAACTTGGTGGCTTAAGACAACACATATTCAAGATAGTGAGAAGACGCAATCCAGACTGGAAGAAGGTGTTTGCAAAAGACATAACTGATAAAGGACTATTATCATCCAAAACATACAAATAACTTTAAAAGCACAACAGTAAGAAAACTAACAATCTGATTACAAAATGAGCCTAGGGTCTTAACAGACTCTTCAACAAAACAGGCAGACAGATGGTAAGGAAGTGTATGAAAAGACGCTTCACGTCGCATGTCACATGTTAATTTGCACATTAGCAAACTGCAGATTAACATCCCCATGAAACATTACTGGACAACTCTCAGAAAGGCTAAAATCGGAGACAAGGACAACACCAAATGCCGGAGAGGATGTGGGGTCACAGGAACCCTCATCCATCGCTGGTGGGAATATGAAATGATACAATATCTGGAAGACAGTTTGGTGGTGTCTGACAAAACTCAGCAGACAATCCAGCAATTGTACTCCTTGGTATTTACCCAAAGGACCTGAGACTTTGTGTCCACACAAAACCTGCACATGGATGTTTATAGCAGCTTTATTCATGATTGCCAAGACTTGGAAGCAACCAAGATGTCCTTCAGTAGCTGTGGATAAATAAACTGTGGTGCATTCAGACAATGGGATGTTATTCAGCGAGAAAAAGAAATGAGCTATCAAGCCATGCAGGGACATAAAGGAAACAAACGCATGTTAGTGTAAGTGAAAGAAGTCAATCTGAAAAGGCTACTTGGTGTATGATTCCAACTATATGACATTTGAGGAAGGCAAAATGATGGGGACAGTAAAAAGATCAGTGGTTGCCAGGGTTTGGGGGAAGGGGAGCATAAACAGGCAGAGCACAGTGGACTTTTAGGGCCGTGAAACCATTCTGTACAATATTGTAAAGGTGGATATACGTTATTCATTAGTGCAAATCCATAGAATGGGCAACACTAAGAGTGAACCTTAATGTAAACTATAAACACTGGTGACAGTGATGCATCAGTGTAGGTTCATCAGTTGTAACAAATGTCCTGCTCTGGGGGAGAGAATGCTGATGATGAAAGTGAAAGTTAATCGTTCAGTCATGTCCAATTCTTTGCAAACTCATGGACTGTAGCCCTCCAGGCTCCTCTGTCCATGGAATTCTCCAGGCAAGAATAGTGGGGTTGGTTGCCATTTCCTCCTGCATGGAATCTTCCTGACCCAGGGTTTGAACCTGGGTCTCCTGTATTGTAGGCAGATTCTTAACCATCTGAACCATCAGATGGGGAGGCTGTATTTGTGTGAGGGCAGGGAATTTGTGTTGTTATGAGAAATCTCTGTACTTTCTGCTCAGTTTTGCTGTGAATGTAAAACTGTTCTGAAAAATAAGGTCTCTTGGGTCCCTTGTGGTCCAGTGGTTAAGACTCATGCTCCCAATGCAGAGAGCATGGATTCGATCCCTGGTCTGGTAAGACCTCACGTGCCTTGGAGCAACTAAGCCCGTGTGCTCTAGTGCCCAGGAGCCGAGACTACTGAGCCCACGGCCCATAACTACTGAAGCTCGCAAGCCCTAGAGCCCATGCTCTGTAACCCAAGAAGCCACCGCAGTGAGAAGCCTGCAGCAGTGAAGACCCAGGGCAGCCAAAGTAAATAAATAAATAAAGTCTATCAAAAAAACACACCACACATTTGTTCTCTTATAGTTCTGGAGGTGGGAAGTCTGAAATCAGTTTCATGAGGCTGAAACTCAGGTACCTCCGGGGTTCTGGGGGAGAACCATATCCAGGCCTCTTCTCTTTCTAGAGCTGCACGTCTTGGCTCATGCCTCCCCCCTCCAACTTCAAGGCCAGCAGTGAAACGTCTTCAGGCCTCTCTGCTCTGTCTCACGTTGCATTCTCCTCTCTGGCAAAAGCTCCCTCTCTCTCCCTCATTTAAGGACACCTGTAGCTGTGTTTAGGGCCCACCTAGTAATTCGGGATAATTTCCTCATTTTAAGATCCCTAACTCGATCACACCCACGAAGACCCTCTTTTCATATACGGTCACGTTTATAGGCTTAGGGATTAGGACCTGGATGCCTTAGGTGGGGGGAGCATTAGCTGACCACACGTCGACAGGGGCCTGGGCCACATAGAAGCATGATAGGAACTTCCCTGGTGGTCCAGTGGTTAAGTTTCAGGGCTCCCAGTGCAAGGGGCATAGGTTCCATCCCTCATCAGGTAACTAAGATCCCATATGCTGTGTCACATGGCCTAAATAAACAACAAAAACTTTTTTAAATATATGGAAATGCTAATTTTAAATTAAAGTCAATAGGCTCAGAAGAGCTGGGATTGCCCACACCCCTCTGGCCTTGCCCAGGGTTCGGCCCTCTGGGTTTGCAGGGTCTTCCTCAAGGGGTCACCTCCCCTGGAGCAGGAGTCCAGCTCACCTCTCTGAAGACGTCCTGCCCAGATTTGCTGAGAATTTCTGAACATTCCAGCAGCCTTAGCTACAAGTACCCAGTGGGCTCCGTTTTAAGCAAACCCAATATAGAAAACCCCACATGAGTCAGCCGCTATTCCCAGGCCAGATGAAAACCGCACTTGGCAGCCAAGCCACCTTGCAGATCCTTTTCAACACATGTTTCCTGGTGCATTTAAAGTTTTCAGTCCCACAAACCCTTATTTGGTGCCAAGTGCTGGGAATGGTACCGAGCTGGGGGCCCCAGAGAAAGATTCCTGTGGCTCTGAGAAGGCAGGAGCTGTGTCCTGGGCAGAGAGGGGCCATCGACAGGCGGAGGACACCCCTGCATGTCCCTGGAGCCATCACCTTCCTGAATTGGCTGAACTCAGCAGGATTTCCACCTGGCAGCTCTGTGTGGAGCGGAGCTCCCTGCCTGCTGGCACCACCCAGGTCATCTTCAGAGGCTGGAGATGCTGCCAAGAGTGAACCTCCCTCAGGGTCGAGTTACACCCTGGCTTGGCCGCGTAGCAGCTGCCCTGCATGGACCACCCCCTCTCAGGGCTCTGCTCTCCATCTGCTCCTGGGAATTAGTCTCTGGGAACTAAGGTTTCCCAAACTGTCAGGGTGGAACCTGGCGGCCTCCTTCCTCCTACATCTGGGGGGTGGCTCAGTGCCAGGACTTGGGCTGTAAGGATGTGAAAGACCTCAGCCAGGTGGGAGGCAGACTCCCGCACAAAGTGCCACAGCTCTGTCTCCAGGCTGAACGCACACGCTGGAGGGCGGTGGGGGCAGAGGTGTCCAGAGGGTGGTGAAGTGAGGCTGGGGCTGGTGAGCACACCTGCAGGTGAGCATGCCCACCTAGTTAGGGGCCCCCTCCACCTCCGTCCCAGGGCCTGCACTCCAGCCTTTACATTCCAGCTAACATTTTCCAGTGCTGGTGCTGAGAGGACCCCACTGAATCTCCCTGCCAGTAATTATTATCATCCACGCCCCTGATTCTAAGAGGCCACCTACTGAAAATGGCAACCCACTCCAGTATTCTTGCCTGGAGAATTCCATGAGCAGAAGAACCTGGCAGGATGTCGTCCATGGGGGTTGCAAAGAGTTAGACACGACTGAGCGACTAACACACACTGAAAGATGCACCTGCAATCTCAAAAGATCACGAAGGGAGGGGCTGGGCCACATTACGAGATCCACTAGATTTCCACACTCACTATCACGCGTGTGTGTGGCTGAGGGGTTGAGGATGCAGCTTAGAATTAAAGAGACGTAGTGAACAAATATGAAGCATGAGGAGAACCATATCTCAGAGACCACAGTGCAGCAGCTCTCAAAGTGTGATCCAAGGGCACATCCAGGGTTCCCCAAGACCTTTACAAAGGATCTGCAGATCAAAACTATTACCATAGCAATAGTATGATACATTTGATTTCATTATTCTAGTTCTCTCCTGAAGGTACAGTGATGTTTCCCAAATGTGTACATGATTATAGTACATTAAATGGGCAAGTATATTAATCCTTTATCAAGCTAGACATTAAAGGCATTTGCAAGGGGGAGGGGGAAAAATGCATTTGCAAAAAGGTAAAAGAATGCCTGCCACTCTTCTCATTAAAGGTGTTTTATTTTAGAAAATACAGGCTTTTTAAAATTTTAAATGTTACTATGTAACAGACATATTTTTAAGTTAATAAAAACTTTTGAGATTTCAATTTCTAATTCAATATATTGATAAATATAATCCCCAAATAGAGAATCTTTCGAGTCCTCAATAATTTGTTAAAATATTTATTTATTTATTTATCTGTACCAGGACTTAGTTGTGACATGTGGGATCCAGTTCCCTGATCAGGGATTGGACCCTGGCCCCTTGCATTGGGAGCTTAGAGTCTTAGCCACTGGACCACCAGGGAAGTCCTGGGTCCTCAATAATTTTGAAGAATGGAAGGAGTCCTGACACCAGAAAGTTTGAGGATGCTGGTCGGGGCCAGCCCCACCAGAGCATAAAAGCTTTGCTGTATCACATGGGGACGCTGCAGACAGCTCCAAGCCTGTGGCAGCAGACAGGGCTCGTGGGCAGGTTTGGCTGCACCAGGCCCACGTGGCTCTGGGCAAATCATGTGGTTTCTCTGGACCCCTCCATCTCCTCCCCACACCCAGGGAGGTCTGGGGAAGGGAAGGAAAATCCAGAACCAGTGAGGACCCAAGGGGAGGCCAAGTATGGCCAAGGGGCACATGGCTTTGAAGCTGTAAGCTCCATACAGACACTGGCGCTACCACCTTACATGTTACTCCCTGGGTATCATGGGTATGTCACTAACAAGAAGCCAAAACTACAGAAGCTGTGTAAATGGCAGGCAGGGAGTGATTTCGTACACACACACAGACTTGCACACCTGCTGTGGGGAGGCACTCTGGTGTTGGCCTGTTTCTGGCCGCCAGCTTTGGAGTAAGTCAGATGAGCCAGGTTTTCTGACTTTGAAAGGTGGGGAGGGAGTGAGAGTGGAGGGCGGGACAAGGCTGATCCTCTCTGCTGGTCCTCAGTCTTGTTCCCAAGCAGGTGGAGCTGGGACAAGCCTGGAAGCAAGAAGGGCCCCACCCTGTCATCTCCTGGGTGGACCCCAAGGGTCCTTGAGCACGCGAGGCTGGACACACGGGCACAGGGGGCCGAGGATGGAAGAAGCTGTGGCTGACTCGCTGGGTGACGTTTCTTGTTCCAGGGCCTCAGTCCACCAGCCATGAAATGAGAGAGCTAGAGTCTGCTGTGGGGTCTGGCCCTTCCACAGGGAGCCTTGCTCCGGTTTCTAAGGGCTTCTCCCAGAGGAAGGTGCCCAGGAATCAAGCCCACAAGGTTGCCTGGCTCCACCTGGTGCCAGTCCCCTTCCTCAGGCCAGCAAGGAGCCTCATCGGGTCAGCCTTGCCCGAGATGCCCCAAGCCAGATCTTGCCAAGTTGGCACCCCAGGCTGAGTGGGAAGTGTGTGTATGTGCATGTGTGTGCCCTGCCTCTGTTTACACAAGAAGGTCTTATCTATTTGGCTCCTCCTTGACCTCAGGAAAAGGACAGAGTCAGACCCCTCCCGACATCCCTTTAGCTCCCGCCCCCGAGGGAGGGCTCACCCTTGAGACCTCACAGGATGGTGGACTACAGGACGTGCTTTCCTAGAGCCCTGAATGCCAGGCAGGGGTGTCATGACCATGCTCCCCTGCAGGAAAGAGGTTGCAAGCCTGCACCCCATTGCGTACACGTTTACTCATTCTCATTATATACAAGGGTTCTTGTACTGATGTGTTATGTAAATTATGAAATGATTCCCAAATAGAAACTTTAAAAGGATGAATCAAATCTCACCAAGGAGCTGGTTTCTAACAACCACTGGGTTGTCCCCCACCCACAACACCCCCAGGGGGCCCACACTCTGCTTAAAACTTTAGAGGGATCCGTCTTTTAAGGACCCTTGAGCTCAGGCTTTGTCTCCTTGCTGGCAGCATCAGCCTTTACCTGGCCACGTCCTGGCTGTCCCCTGGGGGCAGTCTGCCAGGAACTCTTAGTCCTAAAGGAGGCCCTCGAGTCAGGCTTTAATGGTCTGACCCCACTTTAGAGGTGGAGGGACCAGAGTACAGGGAATTCGGTAATGAGGGGAACCTGACCATGACCGCAGGAAGCTGAATCCATTCCTGTGTGTGCATGTGTGTGTGTGTATGTATATATGTATTTATGTATGTGCATGTGTGTATGTGTGTATGTATGCATGTGTGTGTGTGTGTGTGTGCATGCAGATATATACCTATGAAACCATGTAACTCAGATTGGGACCTGAACCCACAGTCTTTTAACTGAGATCACACACTTGGTCTCAGGACCTAATGAAGCTCAGGTTCTTGATGTCTCATGGCAGAAAGAAATCAGTGAGAGACAAAGTGACGGGTAAGAAGGAAGACACACAGTCCACAGACAGTGTGTGGACCATCTCAGTTGGTGAGAGTGACATCAGGGTGTGGGGTCGTCTGTTGTTACAAGGGTGGGAATTTTATAGGCTAATGAGTGGGAGGAGCATTTCAGCAATTTTGGGGGAGGGGTGGGGATTTCCAGGAGTTGGGCCAATGCCCACTTCTGGGTCTCTGGTCAGCCTCAGAGCCATCATGGCGCCGGTGGGTATGTCACTTAGCTTGCTAATGTGTTCCAGTGAGCATGTGCTGGGGCTCACTGTCTGCTGGAAGTGGACTCCTCCACCATCTTGGACCTAGTTGATCCTAATCAGCTTGTGTTGTGTCCTTGGATGTATTCTTGTAAAGGTTGTGCCCTGCCCCCTCCCCTCCTGTCTCACCCACCCCCTCTGCTTCCTGTGAGCAACTTCCTTCCTTTGTGAGGCTTAGATTAGAAGGATCACAGATGGACCTGCCTGCTCCTTCCCAGGAACTGGAGTCAGACACCCAGTGGCAGCAAACCTGGAGACCCCTGCCTGATGGGGGACAGCGTCCCGCAGGCCCAGATCCCACGCAAGCCAGGCAGACGGCCTCCTCACACCCACCCCCTGGGTTGCACACACAGGCCTGGGTGGGACTCACCCAGCCCTACTTTTCTCTTTTTCCTTCAGACCGTCTGGCCGATTCATATTTTCCAAAAGCCCTAGTGACCTCACCATCTCTTGTGGTTGTGGCTGGGTTAAATTTTTTTTTTTTTCTAACTTCCTTTTACTCTTTCCAGCTGATTTAACTTTCCACGCTCAAGGCCAAATTACATGCCAGCGACTCCCTACAGATGCAGCGGCAGCCATTGGTTCAGGCCGGGCTCTGAGCGCGGAAATCCCAACCTCCTTCCCAGAGGCACGGGGAGAGCCCTGAGAGGGAGAAGGCAGGGCTGGTGGCGGGGGGACCCAGGCACCCGGTCTGCAGGAAAGAGGGCTTCTCCGGCCCCACCCCACACACCACACTGAATGGCCATGGCCCCTGCCCCTCCGGCTGTCCATGCAAAGCTCATCTCCCCACCCTGCCGCCTCTTTACCAGGCAAACTTACTCATCCATCAGGACTCATTGCAGGCAGGGCCTGCTCTGGAAGCCCACTGGGGGCTCCCAGTTTGGAGGAGACACCCTTCCCCCGTTGTTAGGATTGAACTGTGTCCCTTCTGCATTCATACTATCAAGTCCTAACCCCCAGTAACTCAGAATGTGACTGGATTTGGAGAAAGGGCCCTAAAGAGGTAATTAGGGTGAAGTGAGGTCATGTGAATGGGCCTCAATCCAACATGACTGGTGTCCTTATAAGAAGAGGAGATGAGGCTACAGAAGAGTCAGACAGAGGGATGGCCACATGAGGACACAGGGAGAAGGCGGCCAACTCCAAGCCAAGGAGGGAGACCCCAGGGACCGCCCCCCCACCCCCGCCGCGACACCTTGGTCTCAGACTTGCAGCCTCCAGAGATCTGAGGGAAGACATTTCTGTGGCGTAAGCCCCCCATCTGTTGACTAACCCCCCCTCCCCCATTTGCTATGGCAGCCCCAGGAGACTAACACACCCCCTCTGCCCTCCCGCCTCCCTGACACCCATCCTGCCAGCTAGCCCTGTGTTGAAATGCACCCTTTACCCTGATGTCTCCCTCTCTGGATGCTGACTTCCCCAGAGAAGAATTCATCTTGCCCTCAGGGTCCAGATGTCTAGGTTCTTTCCAGACCATTTATCAGAAGGAACTAAGTTTTTCTTCAAACACACACACTTTCTACAGCTCCCAAGGTTGCGGAAGAAATGAGTAGTGAGCCTGGGCACACAGATTCTTCAACCATCTCGAGAGTTCCGGGGGCACCTGACAGTACTTTTGAATGATGCTCTGCAGTTATTCCTGGATGATGCCCTCAGGTACCACCGGTCCCTGGCCACAGAGCCTCCCCAGTGTCCCTATGTCACTGGGCTGCGACAGCTGCTTGTACCTGTCTTCGTGTGAATCCATTACATCCCCAAATCCACTTCTGTCCATTATGCTTCTTCCTAAAAAGACCTAGTGTGTTAAACATACATACAATGTTAAAATGTGGATTTAAAGAGTTGTTTCTCTGAACACTAAGTTAAATGTTTTGAAAAGGATTAATTCCAGGTGAGTTGCGTTCAATGTCTCACTCCTGAATTAAGCTTGTTGCCATAGCCAGTCTCCAGGAGGGCCCTCTTGGTGTTCCCATCTTATGTGACCCTCTCCCACACTGAATCAAGACTGCTCTGTGAGACCCAAGAGGCAATAGCGTAACACTGAAGTGTTTTCCAAGGTGAGGTCATGGAACGTATTGCAGCTTCTGCCTGGTTTCTCCTGGGTCACTTGCTCTGGGAGGCAGCCGTCCTATCAAAAGGACACTCAAGAGTCTTGGAGAGGCCCACGCAGAGCAGGGCTGAGTCCTCCCACTGCCAGCCGGCCCCAGGGCTGTGAGGAAGCAGATAGGGAGGTGGACCCTGCAGTGCCCCCAACCTTCTCACGAGGGCAGCCCTAGCTGTCACCTGGCAGCAGCCTCATAAGAAATCCTGAGCAGATGTGTGTGGATGAGAAACGTTGCCCTCTATTTCAGCAAACAAACAATGTTACCTTTCATCAGGCCATCAGCAGACATGCACCCTGGTGGAAATTCAGGATGGAGAAAAGTAGGATACTGGTCTAAGATAAGATACATATGAAAGGAATAATTTTAGTAGCCCAGACTCTTGCCTCTGCCCATACACAGAAAAGCAGTATACTTTTCCTTACCTTTTCTATGTCGCTTTTTTGACAATCAGTAGCAATGCTTTGGTTACATTTTTTTTCAGTAAAAACTCTTATATGTCCTGGCTCCTCCCTTACCTCTTTGGCACAGTCCCTCAGGGCTTTCCAAGAGGCTGCCTCCTGGGCTATGGTCCTTGGTGTGAGCATGCGTGCTCAGTTGCCAAGTTGTGTCTGACTCTTTGTGATGCTATGGACAGTAGCCCACCAGGCTCCTCTGTCCATGGGATTCTCCAGGCAAGAATACTAGAGTGGGTTGCCATGCCCTCCTCCAGTGGATCTTCCCAACCCAGGGACTGAACCTGTATCTGTGTCTCCTGCATTGCAAGCAGATTCTTTACCCACTGAACCACCTGGGAAGCCTACAGTCCTTAGGAAGTTCCCCAAATAAAACATAACTCAAAACTTTTATGTTGTCTGTTTTTTCCCAGTCAACACTAGTACAGTCCAGTTGCTTCTGAATTCCTGGCCATAGACACTGAGACAGAAAGAATGATTCTCATTCTTTCCAGCCACTGAGGACTGAAGTGATTTGTAACATAGCAATGAAAAACCAGCACCCAAAGCTATGATTTTTCCAGCAGTCACATATGGATATGAGAGTTGGGCTGCAAAGAAGGCTGAGGGCTGAAGAATTGATGCTTTTGAACTATGATGCTGGAGAAGACTCTTGAAAGTCCCTTGGACTGCAAGGAGATCAAACCAGTCAATCCTAAAGGAAATCAACACTGAAGATTCATTGGAAGGACTGATGCTAAAGCTGAAACTCCAATACTTTGGCCATTTGATGCAGAGAGTTGACTCATTGGAAAAGACCGTGAGGCTGGGAAAGACTGAAGGCGGGTGGAGAAGGTGACGACAGAGGGTGAGATGGTTGGATAGTATCACCGACTCAGTGGACATGATTTTGAGCAAACTCCGAGAGACAGTGAAGGACAAGGAAGCCAGGTGTGCTTTAGTCCATGGGGTTGCAAAGAGGCAGACATGACCGAGGGACACAACAGCAGCAACCAGGACCCACAGGGAAGGGCTCTGTTAGAGGACTGAAGAAAGAGTAACAACAGTCTGAAGAGTCTGCACTCAGGTTGTTTTAAGAGCTCTTCAGCCTTAAAGAAGCAGGAAGTAGGAGTCATAAGCAGTGCGGTGTGGGTGCTACTGATGTGAGAAGGCGACTCACGCTCCAACCTCGTGACCCAGCTTCCGAGGAGGCTTTGCCCTCATGTCAGTCGACTGATGAATGTACTGTTACATGATTTAAGTTAAAGATATTAAGGTATGCTTGAATTTTCAAAAATTATTTTCCACTGGGACTCACTTTTTTATGAACTAAACCAACACCAGTCCAGAAAGCTTGGGGAGAGAGAGTT
The DNA here is from genome assembly GCF_910594005.1 of Cervus elaphus. Classification (NCBI taxonomy): domain Eukaryota; kingdom Metazoa; phylum Chordata; class Mammalia; order Artiodactyla; family Cervidae; genus Cervus; species Cervus elaphus. The sequence continues at coordinate 19,383,341 of NC_057825.1, forward strand.
TCCGTGGGATTCTGTACATACAAGTGGATGGCCCATTGTGCACGGACCTGGAAGGTTGAATGTCAATCAAACACTAAAACATTTTATATATATATATGTATACACACATATATATATACATATATATATATATATATATACATACACACACACACACACACACATATATATATATAATTTATTTGGCTGTGTTGGGTCTTAGTTGTGGTAGGTGGATTCTTCATTGTGATGCATGAGCTCGGTAGTTTCAGCCCTTAGGGTTGTCCAAAGCATGTGGGATCCTTTCTGACCAGGGATCAAACACATGGTTTCTTAACCACTAGACCACCAGGGGGGACTTTCCTGGTGACTCAGATGGTAAAGGATCTACCTGCAATGCAGAAGACCAGGGTTCAATCCCTAGATCAGGAAGATTCCCTGGAGAAGGGACAGGCTACCCACTCCAGTATGCTTGCCTGGAGAATTCCATGGACAGAGGAGCCTGGTGGTTTTAAGTCATTTTGGGGGTCTTCTCTGGTGGCTCAGACGGTAAAGAATCTGCCTTAAATGAGGGAGACCTGGGTTCAATCCCTTGGTTGGGAAGATTCCCCTGGAGGAGGGCATGGCAACCCACTCCAGTATTCTTTCCTGGAGAATCCCTATGGACAGAGGACCCTGGTGGGCTACAGTCCATGGGGTTGCAAAGAGTCAGACATGACTGAGCAACACAGCACAGCACAGACCACCAGGGAAGTCCCAAAATTATATTTTAAATGTCTAATTAGATAGCTTTACACAAAAAGGGCCCATAATAGATTCTTTGACCTAATCTGTGTTCAAGTCCTAAAGTGGCTTAAATGAGTAAACTAGTAACACAGGTAGACCAGACCAGTAAGAAGAGAGTTCCCACGGAGGGCTTTTGTCTGCTGGTGTGGCTGCCCCCGCCTGTCCTTCCGCTCAGCTTTCGGCTTGGAGAGAACTGTATGTTTCTTCCCTTGAGTTTTCATGAACTGAAAGGGGTTGAGAAAGACCTGGCAGCTCCTGCAGCTCAGGAGGGCGGCTGTGGCTGGTTTCACAGGTGCGTGGCTCCGTCTCTGCTTCCCTCTTGCATCTTCCCTGGTGCTTCTGCTCACCAGGCTCAGCTGCCTCCTCCCAGCTGCCACCCCAAATTGCCCCTCACCCAGCCATCCCACCACTTGCAGGCATCCTGTGGATGCCCACAGCTCGCCTTCCCCAGCCCTCCTTTCCTCCTTCCCCAGCCCTCCGCCTGGCAAATGGTGCCAGCACCCACCCCTCTCCTGAGCCAGGAGCCTGGGCTTCTTGCCTCTTCTCTCCCTTACTCCTCTCCCTCCAATCAGAGACAGAGTCCTTTCTGCCCCCTGTGGGTCCTCTCCTCTCCCTCTCTGCTCTCAGGGCTCAAGGACCCACCAAGAACGGCTGCCTGGGGGCCAGGACATCTGGGTCTCAGTTTCTTCTCAGCTGGGCACCAGCTGTGGGACCTCAGGCTGACCACTTCCCTCCTCCAACCCTCAATGTCTCTGTACTTAAGAATGCATTCACGTCTTCAGCAGACATCTATGCAGTGGCATTGTCCTAGGAATTGTCCCCATTGGAGGAAGCTCACACCTGGTGGGGAACATGCATTTAATCAGATAATCATCTACCTGTTTAATTGATCACAATTGCATGGGTGCTACTGACATGTAAAAGGGTGTGGATCCTACCTACTGGAGGGAGGTTCTGGCAAGCCACTTGACAGGTGACATCTAAGGAGCAGGGGCCAGGCTGGAGGATCCTGGGGTGAGGGCAGAGCATTTCAGTAGAGACCGTGGTGACTGTGGGTGGTCTGAGGCTGACTGTGGGATGTTGGAGGAACAGGAAGAGGGCGACACAGGCTCTGCCTTGTCAGAGTCAGGAGATGAAGCTGGTGAGGTCACGGTGGGCATTCAGGCAACGCTTCATGGGCCATATGATTAAGAGCAATGAGAGCCTTTAGGGGTTTTACACAGGGGAGCAAAGTCATCTAATCAATGATCTGAGAGCTGATCTGTTCCACAGGGTGGAGTGAAAGCCAGAACCAGAGAGGTCTTCCTGAAGGTCAAGTTTGAGATGCTGGCAGTTGTCATGGAGGTAGAGAGAAGCAGATAGATGTAAGGAATATTCTGGAAAGTGGACCATGGGGACTTGGTGGTGGACTGGATGCAGGAGGGGGGAGAGAGGGAAGGAACACAGAAGTCACCCACATTTGGGCATGAGTCCCCAGGTGAAGGTCAATGCCAGCTTGAACCAGGAACAAGAGGAAGTGGAGATGCATGATCATGGGGGTGGAAACCATGAGTCCTTTCAAATTATAAGACATTTGAAAGAGAAACGAAAGAGGAGGGTAGTAAATGGAGAGGAGCGTAGAATTCTGGGAAGGATATGTTGCTATCCTTTCTTCAGATGGGGGATAGTAGAGGGTGCTTATCCCTTACAGTTGGGTTGGCTGTGAGCTTGTTACAGACTGAGTGACTGCTCCCCTGAATCTCATATGCTGAAGCCCCGATCTCACTGTGATTCTGTTTGGAGGCGGGGTGGGCTCTATGGGGGGGCGTGGGTTGGGGGGTGGGGAGAGTTGGGGAGTTGATTAGGTCATGAGGGTGGAGCCCTCAAGAACTGGATCGTGTATTCATGCTTAATCACTCAGTTGTGACTCTTTGCAACACCATGGACTGTGTAGCCCACCAGGCTCCTCTGTCCATGGGATTCTTCAGGCAAGAATACTGGAGTGGGCAGCCATTCCCTTCTTCAGGGGTCTTCCCCACCCAGGGATCTCCTGCATTGCAGGCAGATTCTTTACCGGCTGAGCCAGCAAACAAGCCCCCAAGAAGGGGATACTGCCTTTATAAGAAGAAGAAGAAAGACCAGGGTCTTCTCTCTCCCCTTCCCCTCTCCATCCCTCCCTTCTTCCCTCCCTCCTCCCTCTGTGAGGACACTCCTCACTGTGAGGACACAGTGGGAAGGTGTCCATCTGCAAGCCACAGAGAGGGCTCTCGTCAAGAGCCAAATCTGCTGACATCATGATCTTGGACTTCCCAGCTTTCAGAAGTGTGAGAAACCAATGTCTATGGTCTAAGCCACCCATGCCACCGTATACTGTGAAAGCAGCCCAAGCCGATGGCTTCAGAGACTGACCACAGGGTCACAAACTCACAAGAGGTTGTTCTGTAAAGAAAACCGCTTTAGAGGTTGCTGTCCAGGGTGGGAGCTGTAGTGACCCCTCACGTCTGTCCTTCTACCGGGAAAGTCTCCCGGGCACTGCGGGTGTCTCACAAGCATGGCTCTCACTATCATCACTACCTCCTGATGCTCTCCCGCCGCTGGACACAGGCACAGGGGCAGTACGTGCCCTAACCACAGGCTCTTGAAACCGGAGCAAAGAGTCAAGGGCTCCCTCTTTATTTGGGAAGTGAAAGCCCAGGGCTGGAAGGGTGAGGAGACACGAGAAGTGAGATGACCATGCCTCCCCAAGGAGCAGCAAGAAGACAGCTGTGGTTCCCCTGGCACTTAGGCACAGCCCAGAGAAAGCGAGGAAGGACATGAGTCTGCAAACCCACCGTCTCCCTGCAAAGCCCCCCATCTCGTGCTGGTGCAGGTCACTCCACAGAAGCTCCCCTGACCAGGGCATGTCCTCTGGTCCCTTGGAAGCTTTAGGGAGAACTTCACTGAAACCAAATCCCCCAGCGCTGTGATCTCAGCCCCCAGAAATGTGAGAAATTAATGTCTATGGTTTAAGTCACCCAGACTGTGGTATTTGGTAATCACAAATGGTATTTGTGATTTTTAATAAGAAATATATATCTGATCTCCCTCCGCCCAGGTGAGTGGCGTTAGTGGTAAAGAACCTGCCTGCCAATGCAGGAGACATAAGAGTCATGGGTTCAATCCCTGGGTTGGGAAGATACCCTGGAGGAGGGTGTGGCAATCCACTCCAGTACTCTCGCCTGGAGAATCCCGTGGACAGAGGCGCCTGGTGGGCTACAGTTCATGGGGTCACAAAGAGACAGGACTGAAGCGACTTCAGTTCAGTTCAGCTCAGTTGCTCAGTCATGTCTGACTCTTTGTGACCCCATGGACTGCAGCACATCAGGCCTCCCGGTCCATCACCAACTCCCGGAGCTTGCTCAAACTCATGTCCATCGCATTGGTGATGCCATCCAACCATCTCATCCTCCACTGTCCCCTTCTCCTCCTGCCTTCAATATTTCCCAGCATCAGGGTCTTTCCAAATGAGTCAGGTCTTCACATCAGGTGGCCAAAGTATTGGAGTTTCAGCTTCAACATCAGTCCTTCCAATGAATATTCAGGACTGATTTCCTTGAGGATGGGCTGGTTGGATCTCCTTGCAGTCCAAGGGACTCTCAAGAGTCTTCTCCAACACCACAGTTCAAAAGCATCAATTCTTCAGCACTCAGCTTTCTTTATAGTCCAACTCTCACATCCATACATGACTACTGGAAAAACCAAAGCTTGGACTAGACAGACCTTTGTTGGCCAAGTAATGTCTCTACTTTTTAATATGCTGTCTAGGTTAGTCAAAACTTTTCTTCCAAGGAGTAAGCATATTTTTATTTCATGGCTGCAGTCACCATCTGCAGTGATTTTGGAGCCCCCAGAAATAAAGTCTGTCACTGTTTCCACTGTTTCCCCATCTATTTGCAATGAAGTGATGGAAGCCAACTTTTTCACTCTCCTCTTTCACTTTCATCAAGAGGATCTTTTGTTCTTCACTTTCTGCCGTTAGTGTGGTGTCAGGTGCATATCTGAGGTTATTGGTATTTCTCCCAGCAATCTTGATTCCATCTTGTGCTTCATCGAATCCAGCATTTTGAATGATGTACTCTGCATATAAGTTAAATAAGCAGGGTGACAATATACAGCCTTGACATAAGCAACTTAGCGCACGCATGTATTTGATCTTCCTCCCTCCCGCCCCCACTTCCTGCTACAGAGCTCCTAAAACCCTTGGAATTTCCTAAAAGATAAAAGTATCTTTTGTTATTCATAACAATGCCCTTTCAACCAAGGCTGAGTTTTATATTAATGAGGTGACTTTGGAAAGCCCCCACGGGAGGGATTAGCTGACTGGGAAACCCACAGAGTGGTTAGGGGGTTGGAACTTTTCATCCTGCCTCCCCCTGGCCTAATGGAAGGGGGCTGGAGAGTGAGTTCAACCACCAATGGCCAAGATTTAATGAATCATGAAGCTTTATAAGAATCCCCGAAGTTCTGGGTTTGGAGAGCTTCCTAGTGGAGGTGCTGGGAGGTGGAACCCCTGGAGCGGGTGGGGAGACTCCTTCCCACTTCCCACGAACCTCACCCCGAGCATCTCTGACCCTGGCTGTTCCTGAGTTACACCCTTTGATGCTGAACTGGTAATCTGGACATCCCTAGTGGCTCAGACGATAAAGAATCTGCCTGCAATGCAGGAGACCCAGGTTCGATCCCTGGGTCAGAAAGATTCCCTAGAGGAGGAAATGGCAACAGTGTTCTTGCCTGGAGAATTCCATGGACAGAGGAGCCCGGTAGGCTACAGTCCATGGGGTCGCAAAGAGTCAGACACAACTGGGTGACTAACACACAGTTGACTATCACAAACTGTCTTCTTGAGTTCTGGGAGTCCTTCTAGCAAATTTGTCAAACCCGAGGAGGGTCATAGGAACCTCCAATCAATAGCCGGGTGGTGAGAAGCACAGGACACGGTCTGGACTTGTGACTGGCCTCTGAAGGGGGTGGGGAGTGGTCTCAGGGGACTGAACCCTTCCCCTGTGGGACTTCCCATTCCCTCTAGGTAGACAGTGTCAGAATGGTGTTGTGCGGCACTCAGCTGGGGTTGCAGGATTACGTGATGGGAAAGCCAATATATGTGGAATTCAGAATATTCTGTAGCACTTCCGCAGGAGACACTAGTGGTAAAGAACCTGCTTGCCAATAGGGGAGATGTAAGAGACACACGTTCAATCCCTGGGTGCAGAAGACTCCCTGGAGAAGGGCATGGCATCCCACTCCAGTATTCTTGCCTGGAGAATCCCCACGGACAGAGGAGCCTAGTGGGCTACAGTCCGCGGGGTCGCAAAGAGTCGGACACAACTAAAGCCACTTGGCGTGCAGCAAACGGAGCACAGGAGTTTTCCCTAGATGCAGCTAGACCAGACTCACAGGCCAGGTTTGTGCCCAAAACCATGAGCAGCAAATGAAATTCACCTCTTTCTGCATAGCTCTCTGTGTCAGCGTCCCCAGGAGATGTGACAGCCGGCGAGGAGGGAGCCCACATCCCCTGCACAGTGAGGACGGTGAGGGCTCGTGGTCCCCTCTCTCTGTGGGCTCTCAACCCCACACCCGATGTGGGAGATCCTCAGGCTCAGATGGAGCCGGCAGAGGAGCTGGGAAGGGTAGGGGAGGACAGGGTGTCATGGCCTTGACCTTGAAACAAACAGAGCCTTCGGCTGACTTCCAGGGGCTAGCAAGTCTATGGTTTTACACCACCCTTTCCCCAATTTTTTTTTTTTTTTTGGGCTGTGCCACATGACTTTCAGGATCTTCCCCAGTGGCGTGATTGGTAAAGAACCCGCCTGCCAATGCAGGAGACATGGGTTCAATCCCTGGGTGGGGGGAAGATCCCCTGGAGGAGGAAATGGCAACCCACTCCCGTATCCTTTCCATGGAAAATTGCGTGGACAGAGGAGCCTGGTGGGCTACAGTCCATGGGGTCGCCAGAGGTGGACACGACTGAGCGTGCGCTTGTGTGTACACACACACACACACACACACACACACAACTTTCAGGATCTTAGTTCCCTAATCAGGGACTGAACCCAGACCCCTGGCACTGAAAACATGGAGTCCTAGCCACTGAACCGCCACGGAATTCACCCTTTCCCCACCGATTCAGTGATTATTGGGTATCACCCAGCACCACCCAGTTCAGAGGCTTCCCGTCACATGCCCACCCCTGAGAGCCCCACTGCCTTCTGGCTGCTGGTGCCCTGGACATCACAGGAGACTTCTGTAGGTGCCGGACTGTGGGGAGGGGTTTGTTTAATAAGCGTTCACTCCATGGCTGGCTGCTGACGCCCTCCCCCATGTTGCCCACAGTGGTCCTTCTCAAGGCCCTCTCTTCTCAAGTCCACTCCCAAGCAGCTGCTCATCCCTGCTCACCCTTCCAAAATGGAACTCTCCTGGCAGGACCAGCTCCCAGCCTGAAGAGCTGAGAGCATGGCACACCCTCTCCCCTTTTACCTTCACCTCTTTATTCTTCCACCCCTCAAAGTGCTCTTTTTCTTTCATGTTAGATCCTTTCTGCAAAGGCCAGGCTAGCTTAACTTCCAGATACTTCCTGGATATAAAGGAAAACGTTTGCATTTTTCTCCTGGGAAGTGCGTTCAACACTGGAATGTATTGGATCTTTCTTAGGCAACAAAGAAAATGAACAAGGGGGAGAAAAAATGATAGTTTCCATATCAAGCCAAGCTGCATGCCATGGAGACGTTTTCCATCTCACGCCGTGGAGACATTTGTTGTCTGACTCCAATAAGAAGCCTGGGATGCAGAGGAGAATGAGATGATTTTTGCCCTCAGCACTCCTTCGTGGAGTCTGAGCAAAGACCAAGTCACAGAGCAAGGTAGTGCTGGCTAGAAGGGTGAGCAGGGCCCCCCATGACTCCAGGGCAAGGATGGCGGCTACAAGGAAAAGGGGATGGTTCCCAGGAGCTGTTCCATGACCCAGACCTTGAGGCATGGAAATGGGGTGAAGTGGGGGAGGGGAAAAGGGGCTTCAGCCCCCTGGGAAGAAGAGAGAGGACATCCAGGCATTCCCTTCAGGAAGACCTAACCCCGAACCTCTGGAGCTCAGAGACAGAGGAGGCTGAGTTGAGACACCCCCCAAAGCTCCAGGCCCTCTGCCATGAGGGTGTGGGGACTAGAGGCCTGTGATGGGTCTTTTTGTCAGAGATTGGCGAAGATGCCGGGTTGAGTACACAGCCACACGTGTCCTCTGGCAGGTATTAACAGACCCTCAGAGGCCAGCTTGCCTCCCCTGGTGGCTCAGAAGGTATAGCGTCTGCCTGCAATGCAGAAGACCCGGGTTCGATCTCTGGGTCAGGAAGATCCTCTGGAGAAGGAAATGGCAACCCACTCCAATACTCTTGCCTGGAAAATTCCAAGGATGGAGGAGGCTGGTAGGCTACAGTCCATGGGGTCGCAAAGAGTCGGACACGACTGAGTGACTTCAATTCAGAGGCCAGCTGAAAACAAGTGGAATTCTGCAGGGAACTGACGCCCTGTGGATAATGCCTCCCCAGGCTACATGGGGGGGATGTGCAGCCTCCCTGGCCCCCTTGCACACCTGGCAGACACATCTGCAGCTGCCCTGGGACTCAGGTGCTCCAGGAAGAGCATCCATCCCGCCGTCAGTCTGGGTCTCCTGACTTTTGACTTGGAAAATACGACTACTGATCCCATGCCAGCTTGCACCTGAAGACGTTGGCGGGGACGCAGACAGTGTGTGACCCTCATGATCTGTCCTCTCTAGAGGTGCTAACATCTGGAAGCTTCCATCACAGGGAGCACTTCCCATAGGTGGATTCCTTCACTCCCCATGAAGCCCTGCAGAGAAGCCCAGACAGACAGCCTGCCTGCTGAGGCTGGAGACAGATGTCTGGAGGAGTCAGGGTGTTGCCTTGGGGCACGCAGCATGGGCAGGAATTTGTTTCTGTGTCTGAACTTCTAGCGGGGACCTGCAGTCCTTTGCTTTTCTGACACCAACACTGCACTTCTCTTGCAAAAAGGAAAACTTGCCTAGTGCCTCCCTGGGCCATCCCTGGGGACCCTGTAAGACCCTCACAGAGCAGAAAGCGGGGGAGCACACAAAGAGCCATCTTGCGTGCCTTGAATGCCAACACTGAGAGGTGTGCCAAGAGCTGAGAGGCCAGACCTCCTGCGGGGAGCTGGGAGGAGCATCAAGAGCAGGAAGAACTACCTGAACAGGTGGTGGCTGTTGTTGTTCAGGATCTCAGTCATGTCCGACTCTTTGTGACCCCATGGACTGCAGCCCGCCAAGCTTCCCTCTCCTTCACTATCTCCCAGAGTTTGCCCAGACTCATGTCCATTGAGTCGATGATGCCATCTAGCTATCTCTTCCTCTGTCATCCCTTTCTCCTCCTGCTCTCAATCTTTCCCAGCATCAGGGTCTTTTCCAATGAGTCTGCTCTTTGCATCAGGTGGCCAAAGTATTGGAGCTTCAACTTCAGCATCAGTCCTTCCAATGAATCTTCAGGGTTGATTTCCTTTAGGATTGACTGGTTTGATCTCCTTGCAGTCGAAGGGACCCTCAAGAATCTTCTCCAGCACCACAGTTCAAAAGCATCAATTCTTTGGCGCTCAGCCCTCTTTAGGTCCAACCCTGTCCAGGTAAGAGCAGGAATATCTCTGAGAGATAAGAGAGGGTGGAGCCTGAAGGCAAGGGACCAGATGTTCAGGGAGAGAGGTCACTCTTATTTATTGATAATTTCTCAAATTCACTTTGGGAGGAATGCTGAGTTCTAATCCCAGCTTCTGGGAGGTGAGGAAACCCAGGCTCAGAGAGGTTGGGCAACATCCCCAAGGCTACACAGCTGCGAATGGATACTCAGAAGCCCAGGTCCCAAAGTCTGAACCCTGGTCTGGGGATGGCGTCTCAGAAAGGCTGGCCCAGGCCCTGGCAGGCACGAGCTCGCTGCTGGCTGGCCAGCTGGCGGAAGCAGCACCACTCTCGGGGCTCTCGGCGGGAAGCCGGCCCCCAGTACTGAGTCACTCTGGCCCCTGGCCGGTGTGGGCAGGAGGAAGGTGGTTGCCTGGGCTATGGTAATCTCTTGCTCCTTCGCTCCCCTGGGTTCCCAGAAGCCCCAAGTGGCCCGTCCAGTTGCGGACCGGCCAATTCCCAGGCCACTAGCCCTGACTGTCCCTCGTCACCTGTGCGTGGGCAGGGCTGACCCACGGCGAGGTGGAGTGCCCTCAGGGTGCTCTCTAATTGGGGGTGCCGCCAGTAGGTAACCCGACCTCCAGAAGACTGACCGTAGTGCTGAAGTAGGAACACAGGGCTGAGAGAGGAACCCAGTGCCCAAGGGTCTGGGGGGAGCTGGAGCTGGAGGCCAGAGGGTGCTTAGGGAGGCCACATCTGAGCCTTGAGATGAGTCTGAAGGATGAAAAATGCCTGGTGGGGAGTCCTTTCTGGACAGTGGGCCTGTCGGGGCCTCACCTGGCTTCCCCCAGGCGGGACCTGGCCCTCACTCGCCCCAGCTCCTTCTGAACTTCGGCCTTCTATGGCAAACCAGGACAGCCTTACCGGGAAGGTCATGGAGGTGTGAGCAGCCCCGGAACCAATCCAGCCAACCACCTCCTCCTCCCAAAGCGGAGCCCAGCACCACGCGGCACTCCTGCGGCCTCAACCCTGAAAAGAGGAACCACCAGGCTAGGTGCTTTACTGTCTGCAAAGCGCTTTCAGCTTTCTTTCCTTGCTGGTGTCCGGGCCACCCCTCCCCCCACCTGAAGACAGCGTGCTGATAGCTTCTGCCCCAGTGGTTTCCAGGCAAAGCAAAGGAGGGAGGGACCAACAGAGATTGGGGTGCGGTCCAAAGACCCAGGTTCTGGAGCTACCAGTGGCTCATGGTGCGGGCCTGCCATGCTCTCGCCTCCCTCCACTGGGGACTGACACACGCGGGGAAGCTTCAGGAGCCTCCTGTGAGCCTCTTGACCTTGTGCCTGAAGGGCTGGGGGGTGATTCTGCAGACTGCAGGCAGCGGGTCTGAACTCCAGGGGCAGTTGGCAGAGAAGGAACCATCTCCTCCCCAAGTCAGGACAGGAAGCTACCCGTCAGCCCAAGTTATCCTCAAGGATAAGTCCAGGCCTGCGGAGGCTCTCAGGCCCCAGACAACTTTCTCTGGGAGACGAAATAGACTCAGGTGACTGCTCTGTGTTACTCCCCAGAAATGGAGAGGGGCAGGCAGGGAAACTGGGGCCTTGAGACTTCAGGGACCAGGGTCAGGGTGAGAAGAGTGAGGCACTCATCTCACATACAAAATGAAACACAACTCTGTCATCTAGACAGATTCTATTTTGTTTTTCTTAATTTTTGGCCACATCAAGAGGCACACCCTGATGTTGGGAAAGAATGAGGACAGGAGGAGAAGAGGATGACAAAGGATGAGATGGTTGGATGGCATCACCGACTCAACGGACAGGAGTTTGAGCAAACTCTGGGAGATGGTGAAAGACAGCCTGGTGTGTTGCAGTCCATGGGATCGCAGAGTCAGACTCGACTGAGCAACTAAACAACAACAGAAGCATGCAGAATCTTGATTCCCTGGCCAGGGATGGAACCCGTGTCCCTTTCTGTGGAAACTCAGAGTCTTAACCTCTGGATCACCAGGGAAGCCCCTGTGTAGCTCCTCTGTACACTCACCCAAATAACTCCTGTATCTGAACCAAGTGAGACGCAAGCAGAAGCCCTACAGTCAAAAGACATGACTTGACAGGTAACACTTCTGTATTTAAAGGATAGCCAATAAGGACCTGGGCTTCCCTGGTGGCTCAGTGGGTAAAGAATCCGCCTGCAATCTGGAAGAGACCTAGGTTCGATCCCTGGTGTGGGAAGATCCCCTGGAGGAGAACATGGCAACCCACTCCAGTATTCTTGCCTGTAGAATCCCTATGGACAGAGGAGCCTGGTGGACTACTTTCCATGGGGTCGCAGAGAGTCAGACATGACTGAGCGACTGAGCCCAAAGCACAAGGACCTACGGTATAGCACAGGGAACTCTGCTCAATATTATATAACAATCTAATCAGGAAAAGACATCTTAACCACTGGACTGTCCTAACCACTTAACCACTGTGTATTTTCCCTCAGCCTGAGGCTCAGGCATGTCTTGGGCTTCTTAGGAGCTCTCAAGGCTAAAAGGGCTTACAAGTGGAGGGAGCAAGGGAGGGAGGTTCCCAGGTGGGGGGCACAGTTGTATGCAAAGGCCTGGAGGCAGAAATGCTGTTCAGTTGACCTGCCAGGAGGATACAAGAAAATCCGCTGGCACAAAAGATTTTCTTGTATCCCTTTGTGTGGTAACAGTTTTATTGAGATGTAGTTCAGATACTATGCAATTCACCCATTTAAAGTACACTAGCTCTCTTTTCCTCCCCTGGCTGCTTGAAGATCAGCCGCCATCATGAACGACACAGTAACTATCCGGACCAGGAAGTTTATGACCAACCGACTGCTGCAGCGGAAACAAATGGTCATTGATGTTCTTCACCCTGGAAAGGCAGCAGTACCTAAAGCAGAAATTTGGGAAAAACTGGCCAAAATGTACAAGACCACACCAGATGTCATCTTTGTATTTGGATTCAGAACCCATTTCAGTGGAGGCAAGACAACTGGCTTCGGCATGATTTACGATTCCTTGGATTACGCGAAGAAGAATGAGCCCAAACACAGGCTTGCAAGACATGGCCTGTATGAGAAGAAAAAGACCTCAAGAACACAGCGAAAAGAACGCAAGAACAGAATGAAGAAAGTCAGGGGGACTGCAAAGGCCAATGTTGGTGCTGGCAAAAAGTGAGCTGGAGATTGGACAACAGAAGGAGTAAAGATTCTGCAGTGACTGTATCTGTGGTGCTTGTGCAGATTTTTCATGAAAGAATAAACTAAGACCTTTTACAAATAAAATAAAATAAAATAAAGTACACAAATAATGGTCTTTATTTACTGAGTTGGGCAACCATCACCAGGACCAATTTTAGAACATTTTTTTGCAGGGGCGGTGGGGAGAAGCATTGTGCTGCTTCCAGAATCTTAGTTCCTTGACCAGAGTTTGAACCTGAGCTTCAACAGTGAAAACACCGAGGGCTAACCTCTGGACCACCAGGGAATTCCCCAGAAAAGTTTTATCACCCCAAAAAGAAACCTTTTAGCAGCCGCTGCCCATTTCACTCCAACACTGCCTCCAGCCCTAGAAAACCACAAATCTACCAAGAAAATAAAATGATTTTTATGTTGCATATTAGATCTTTGCAGATCCTAAACTTGTCTTAACTGTGTAGATACAGAAGTGTGCTGACATTCTGACACTTCCCTTCACTGGGAAAGCCCTGAGACTCCCCCTAGTCAGTGTTCCAGCTTGATGCTCTCCGTTTAAAGTACACAAAATATTTTTATTTCAACTACTTTTTCATTGAAATCTTTCTAAGATTTTCTGAGAATTGCCCCAGTAGCCATTCCTCCTGTTCTTTACTCATAGGATTCCAAATTCATTTGGAGCTGCAAAGATCTCATTTAAGGACCACACGTTTTCCAGTTTCCTATAACTAAGTTCTGGTCAATGAGATGTGAGCAGAAGTATTGTGTGGCACTTACTTCCTCTTTAGAAATGAGGGAGATGGCTCTTTTCCGTTTTCATCCTTCTGCCTAAATAAAGTATGTAAGTACTGGATCTTTTGCAGCCCTTCTGGACCGTGAGGTGATTTTGAGACTAAAGATGCTGCAAGGAAGAGAAATAAATACAAGAAGATGAGTCTCTGTCACCTGGGAACATTTTAATCCCAGACTTCCTGTCTCTGGACTATTCAACTTTATTGTCATAAATTACGTGAAATAAAGTATACCCATTTTAAGTGTACTGTTCAATGAGGTTCGACATATGCAACTACCATCCCAATAAAGATATAGTGTTTCCTCATTACCACCAAAAGTTTCCTTGTGCCTTTTTGTAGTCAATCCCCATCCCCTTCTCCCATATATCTACTCTATCTGCTTTCCGTCCTCTAGATTAGTTTTGCCCTGGGCTACTTTTATATGAGAAAGAACTAAAGGTCTATTTTGCTGAAGGCAATATTTTGGGGGACCTTTATTGTTTGCAGCTGATTCTAATGCATAACTGAATATAGACATATTACACACGGTTTCAGATAGAGGCTCCTAAACACATTGTAATATGTTTTTGGTAACTTCAGACCATTGTTAGATATCCTGTGTCTTTGATTGTTCCCTGGGAAACAGATTTGGAGATGAGATTTTCAGCAGGAGGTTTATTAGGGAGCGTCCTTGGGGACACACCTCTGCAGTAAGTAAGAGACACAGAATGAGGCAGCGATAGCTTATAAGAGAGCCTCTTATAAAAGAACCTCAGCCATTCCCACAGGGAGCTCTGAGGCTGGGTAGACCTTCAGAGACATCCCAAGCTGGGTCCCCAAGCTAACAGTTCCTGGATCTGGGCTATCCCTGGGGAGTGTTGAAACTTAGACCAGGCAGCTCTTTTCATTCTCTTTTTTAAAAATTTATTTTACTTATTTATTATTTATTTTTGATTGTCTTCATTGCTGCACAATGGATTTCTCTAGTTGCAGAGTGGGGGCTACTCCTCGTGGTGGTGTTCGGGCTTCTCATTGCAGTGGCTTCTCTTGTTTGCAGACCACAGGCTCAAGGGCTTGCAGGTTTCAGTAGTTGTGACTCTTGGGCTCAGTAACTGCGGTTTGTGGGCTTGAGAGCTCAGGACTCAGTAGTTGTTGCCCCGCAGCATGTGGAATCTTCCTGGACCAGGGATCGAACCCGCGTCCCCTACATTCTGGCAGGCAGATTCTTAGCCCCAATGGACCACCAGGGAAGCCCCAGGCAGCTCTTTTCATTTGAGGGCAGTTCCCAGGATGGGATACTGCTGCTGCTGCTGCCAAGTCGGTTCAGTCGTGTCCGACTCTGTGCAACCCCACAGACGGCAGCCCACCAGGCTCCGCCATCCCTGGGATTCTCCAGGCAAGAACACTGGAGTGGGTTGCCATTTCCTTCTCCAAAGCATGAAAGTGAAAAGTGAAAGTGAAGTCTCTCAGTTATGTCCGACTCTTAGCGACCCCATGGACTGCAGCCTACCAGGCTCCTCCATCCATAGCATTTTCCAGGCAAGAGTACTGGACTGGGTTGCCATTGCCTTCTCTGAACAGGATGGGATGAGCCAAGAGCTATTAGTAGTCAGTACTTCAAGCAACTGAGGGTCTGCGTGTCTCGGGTCTAATGCAGAGTCTGGGAGGCACGCCACAGTGACATGAGTTCTTCTGGTGTCCTTGGGGCAGCTCAGCAGCATGGGAGCAGCATGTACCTGCCGGGCAAGATCTCATGTCCCTCCTGGGCAGATGCCTGACTCTGGGGGCCCTGAAGCCCTCAGAACAGCAGAGGCCTGATCTTGGGGCCAGGGCCGTGAGCTGTCAAAGAAGTTGTTTCCCCACAAAACCGTCTGCTCTGCTTCTGCGGGACCTTCCCTGTGTTCCTCCTGGGTTCTGTCTAGGCAGGCCCCCATCTGGGAGGCTGTGGGGGCAGATGCCTTCTCTTCCTGTCTCTCAAGCTGCCCCTGGAAGGGGCTGTCTTTGCACATCCCAACTTTGGCAATGTTCGCACCCCCGCCCCCGCCCTGTCCAGCCCTTCCTTAATTGTGAGCTTTACAGTGACTTCACTGACCCTGCTAGAAAGACATGAAACTTAACAGCCTTCTGGGCTACTCACAACTCCTCCGCTGTGAGAACTGTTTCTAATATTCTGCCTTATTTTACCAACTAAGCCTGAAGTTTCTACCTGAATTGGGTACCTGGGCTTTATAACAATGTTTCCTCCGTGCCAAGAGCTCTTCTCTTAGGTTTGAGGGCTGCATTCCAAAAGGCTGAGGTTCCTGGCACTTTGACTTTTAGATTAGTCAGACAATCCCATAAGTCAGAATTAAATGAGGGTCAGGGGATACTATTTATGTTACTTTTTAAGGAAAACCATTTAAAGTCCAGGTAAGTACAGAGAATATCAAACATATACGCATCCCCAACAGAGTGGCTGTCAGGACATGGTGGCTTCATAGTTTTAGAAATAATGCATGTCTGTGCTCCAGTGGGCATGTGTGGATGTGAGAGTTGGACTATAAAGAAAGCTGAGCACAGAAGAATTGATGCTTTTGAACTGTGGTGTTGGAGAAGACTCTTGAGAGTCCCTTGGACTGCAAGGAGATCCAACCAGTCCATCCTAAAGGAAATCAGTCCTGAATATTCATTGGAAGGACTGATGTTGAAGCTGAAACTCCAATACTTTGGCCACCTGATGCGAAGAGCTGACTCATTTGGAAAGACCCTGATGCTGGGAAAGATTGAAGACAGGAGGAGAGGGGATGACAGAGGATGAGATGGTTGGATGGCATCACCGACTCGACAGACATGAGTTTGGGTAAACTCTGGGAGCTGGTGATGGACAGGGAAGGCTGGCATGCTGCAGTCCATGGGGTCAGAAAGAGTGGGACACGACTGAGCGACTGAACTGAACTGAACTGTGCTGGCGAAGCCTGCTTCATCACTCCAGTCTTTTTCCACCCTTCCCTGTCCCAGAAACAACCCTTAACGTGAATGAGTGGCATTCTCCTTCAGTCCATTTTGATACTTTTGCTATACTTATATACATTTACACAGATGTACACTGCATTGTATGTTTTAAATAAACCTAAACAATGATGTACCACAGTTTCCATGTTAATTCAGAAATATCTAGCTACTTGATGTTAACTGTCATTTATTTTATATTCCATCGTGTAAATATAACATGCTTCATTTACTCCTTCCCCCAAACGCCAGACACTGAGGCTGCTTTCAATTTTCATCCTCCTTTGCTGCAGTGACGTTCTTGCAAAAGGCCTTCTGGCTTCTGCACAGAGGTTTGGTTGGGGTGTATAAGCGGAGGGATGTTTGCCTCTCAGCTTTACTAGATGTTGCCAAACTGCCCTCTGAAGTGATTGCTGCAATTAACCCTCCTCCCCTGGGCATACTCAAGTCCCCCTGACTCAACCTTTTTCCCTACTTGGTGCCGTTAGGGAGGTAACCCTGTCTCGAAGTTGCTTTATTTTGTCTCAGCTGCTGAAGGGGTTGGACATCTTTCATTTTGGCTGCTTGGACTATTTCTCCTCTGTCAATTCCTTTTTCACTTCATCAGAGGATTTTGCTGTTCGAGTTTCTTTTGTTTTCAGTCTTTATTTATTTTTGGCTTCTCTGGGTCTTCGTTGCGGTGTGCAGGCAAGCGAGGGCTACTCTCCAGTTGCCGCATGTGTGTCTCTCACCGTGGCAGCTTCTCTTGTTGCAGAGCATGGGCTCTAAGCACATGCAAGTTTCAGTAGTTGGGGTTCACCGGCTTCGTTGCCCCTCAGCATGTGGAATCTTCCTGGACCAGGGGTTGTCCCCGTGTCCCCTGCATTGACAGGTGGATTCTTAACCACTGGACCACTAGGGAAGTCCCAAGTTTCTTTTTTTTTTTTTTTAGTTCTACCACTTTATTGCCACCAACCCATCTCCCTCCACCCTCATGCACACATGCTCAGTCATGTAATCCCATGGACTTCAGCCCGCCAGACTCCTCTGTCCCTGGACTTTTCCAGGC
The DNA here is from genome assembly GCF_910594005.1 of Cervus elaphus. Taxonomy (NCBI): domain Eukaryota; kingdom Metazoa; phylum Chordata; class Mammalia; order Artiodactyla; family Cervidae; genus Cervus; species Cervus elaphus. The sequence goes on from NC_057825.1 coordinate 19,400,772, forward strand.
AAGAATACTGGAGTGGGCCAAGTTTCTTTTAATGTCATGTTCTTCCAATACAAAAAAAAAAAAAAAATAGGGGAAGAAAAAAGGAAAATAAAAAAAGAAAGAAAGAAGTGTAGCCTCACAGTCATGTGAGGCCATGGGGAGAAAATCTCATGTAGGAGGCTACGACGGGATCTAGCTCCACCTGGAAGTTATTATCTGTATGATTTGGGGCAAATGTCTTCCGCTCTGATTTTTAAATTTATTCATTTTTCAAGTGTACAATTCAGTGGTTGAAAGTATATTCACAAGATTGCACAGCCATCATCCCTATGTAATTCCAGAAAGAATTGCCCACGAGAAGTCAGTTTTCCTCCATTTTCCTCAATTCTCAGACTCTGGCAACCACTAACCTACTATCAGTCTCTATGGATTTGCTTATTCTGGACATTTCCTAGAGTGTGTTAAAATCAGCATGATGTTTTCAAGGTTCAACATGCTGTAGCATGTATTAGCGCATCATTTCTCGTTAGGGCTAAATAATATTCCACTATTATGGATAAACTACATTTTTCTTTTCTTTCTTTGTTTTTTGGCCACATTGTGCTGCAAGACTTGTGGTAACTTAGTTCCCTGATCAGGGATTGAACCCAGGCCCTCAGCAGTGGAGTGCAGAGTCCTAGCCACTGGACCACTGGGGAATCCCCAAGATCATATTTTATTTATCCATTCTTCAGTAGATGGACTTTTGGGTTATTTCTACTTTGTAGATGTTATAAATAATGCTGCTATGAACATTCATGCACAAGTTTTGGGGTAAACATTTATTTTCAATTTTCTTGGTTATATGCTGGGGTATAGAATTGCTGGGTTGTATGGTAACACCTGGACTTTCCAGGTAGCACAGTTGGTAAAGGATTCGTCTGCCAGTGCAAGAGATGCAAGAGATGTGGGCTGGATCCCTGGGTCAGGAAGATCCCCTGGAGGAGGAAATGGCAACCCACTCCAGTATTCTTGCCTGGAAAATTCCATGGATAGAAGAGCCTGGTAGGTTACAGTCCATGGTTCGCAAAGGGTTGGATACAACTGAGTGTGAACACACACACACACACACGCACACACACACGTAACTCTATGTTTAACTGTTTGAAGAACTGCCGAACTGTTCTCCACAGCCATCACACCATTTTATACCACCTCCTCCATTCCCACCAACACTTATTGTCCATCTTTTTACAGCAACCTTAGCGAGTGTGGAGTAGTCTCACTGAGGTTTTGATTTGTACTCCCCTGATGACTAATGATGTTGATCATCTTTCTTTATGTGTGCTTATTGGTCTTATGTATATTTTCCTTGGGGAAACAGGCATTCAAACCCTTTGCCATTTCTAAATTGAGTTGAAATTTTATTGTTGAGTGGTAAGAATTCTTTTTATCTCCTAAATAGAAGTTCTTTATCAGATATTTAATTTGCAAATATTTTGTTCCATTTTGATGGCTGTCTTTTCATGTTCTTGCAAGTGTCCTTTGAAGCACAAAAGCTTTTAATTTTGATGATGTCTAACCTGTCAGCCTTTCCTTTGGTTGTCAGTGGCTTGGGGCTGTAGCTAAGAAAACATCGCCTGATCCAATCAAAAAGAGTTATGCTTACGTTTCCTTCTAAGAGTTTTATAGTTCTAGCTCTTACATTTAGGTCTTTGATCCATCCTTTTTTATTTTTATTTTTCCTTTTTAATTTTTTTTACGAGGTTCATTTATTTATTTATGTTTGGTTGTGTTGGGTCTTTGTTGCTGCACATGGGTTCTTTCTAGCTGTGGTGAGTAGGACTACTCTCCACTGTGGTGGCTTCTCTTGTTGCAGAGCATGGGTTCTAGACTGCTGACTCAGTAGTTATGGTGCCCGGGCATCGTTGTCCCTCCTAAAGTGCAATCTTCCGGACTGGGAACTGAACCCGTGTCTCCTGCACTGGTGGGCAGATTCTTTTTCACTGAGCCGTGGTAAATAATGGAGCTTCCATCAAATGGAAGCTCCTTTGATCCATTCTGAGTCAAACTTTTGTAAATGGTGGGAGGTAGGGGCCCAACTTCATTCTTTTTCAATTTGGCTACCTAGTTGCTCCAGTACCATTTGTCAAAATGACTATTGAGCACTTGAATTGCAGCTAATCTGAACTGAGGTGTGCTATAAACAGGATGCATGCTGAATTTCAAAGGCTTAGTGTGAAATAAAAAGAATGCAAAATATATCACCATAATGTTTAGACGAATTACATGTTGAAGTAATAGTTTTTTAATAGATTGAATTAAATAAAACGTATCATTAAAATTCATTTCATCTGTGTCGTTTTACTTTCTAAAACGTGCCTACATATGTGGGTTGTGCCCTCTTCCTGTCGGGATTTGGACAATGTTGGCTTGGAAGAAGAAATAAAAGACAGAAAGGGCTGTGGAGGTGTTCCTTCTGCCCCACGTTAGTCGTGGAATTGTTTCAGGCAGACACCTATCCTCCTGCTTCGGGCATGGACCAATTTCTCAGGCACCAGGAACTCTGTTTCCCAGAGAAGAAGCCATTAGGAGCAGAGCTGGAAAGGCAAGCAGCTTTTTCCGGTTTGAACTGGTTTGAAACAACGGTCAAAGCCACTATTTGTGTCTGGCTTCAGGTTTTGTGCTTTCGATCGAGCCTTATGCAGCCAAACAGACTCTGGGCTGCTCCCCTCCTCCTTCACCAATATAGAAAAGATGTCAGCCCAGGGCTGGGGGCTTTGGCTTTACCTTAGGGGGCCGGCAGACTGTGGACGCGAGCTCCCTCCGGTAATGGGTAATCATGACATCCACTGGCGGGTGGCACCTGGACACACGGCCTGGTCCATCCTGCTCTGCAAACCCACAGTAAGCATCTGCCCTGGGGGCTCCAGATGAGCCTGCCCACCTCTCCTGGTGGGGCCACTGCCTCAAGATCGACACGCTTGGTCCCCGGCCTGCACTGGAACACGGGGCAAAGCCACTTCCCATTCTGCAGCACACGTGGGCCCCTTTCCTGTAGCCGCCTGAGGGCAGAGCTCCCGTGAGGATACAGCTCAGGGACAGTAGGCGTCTGGTCCATGCAACACAGCGAACATGCGTTGGAACTGGAATCAGGACCCAGGTCTCCTGACAGTCACTGCACAGTTTTCTTTACACCTTTGTTCTCAGTCAGCCAGGCTTCACGGTGATGATACCTAAGCCGATGAAGGGAAGGTACTGATCATTTATTGAGTTTCTCTCCTACCATAGGCTCTGTACACACATCACCTCTTTTAGTCCAAGGGAGGCATTAATATCCACATTTTACAAATTAGGAAATCAGAACCCTGGATTCTGGATTAGGGCTCCATTAGGGTGGTTGAACAGAGTGTTCTAGGATTGTTAAAGGAGAGAGAAGGAAAGAAAGAGGAGTCAAGGAGGGAGGGATTAATTTTTTTTTTTTAACACATTCAATGTTGCTCATTTAAGCCTGTCAACCTCCCCAATGAGAGATTCAGTGAATTTAAGGAATCTCCCAGGAATTCCCTGGAGGTCCCATGATAAGGACTCCGTGCTCCCACTGCAGGGGACACAGGTTCGATTTCTGGTTTGAGAAGACTTCCACACGGTCCTGACGAGGGTGGCTGCAGGAACCTGGAATCCCATTGACTTCCCTCTGCTCCTCAGAGCCTGCCTTTGGTGATGATAGGAGAGGAGTCGGCCCCGAGCCCTCATAGCAGACAGGCTCCCTTCCACACCCTTATCCTGCTCCTTAGAAGCTTGGGGAGGGCTCAGGGAGCAGGGTTAGAGGCCGATACACTGCTCAAGGACCAGAATGAGGTCCTGAAAGCCCCTGGTCCTGAGATTGGGGTCTGGCTCCCAGCCCTGGGATTAGAGAGGGACAGCAGGGCAGATGGATGGGAAACAGAAGATGGGAAGATACGCAAGGCATGTCTGAGGCAGCTCAGGGGATCATATCAGAAGACCCCAGATTAGGGGCCCTGCAGAACACACGGTCATTTCCCACAGCTCAGGAGGCCAGAAGTCCAAGAAGGAAGCGTCAGTTGATTCAGAGTCTGGTGAGGACTCTTTTCCTGGCTTGCAGATGGCCTCCCTCTTGCTGTGTCCTCACATGGCCTCTAGGGACAGAGGGAGAGATCACATTCTCTCCTGTTCTTCAAGGCCACTAACCCGAAGGGATTAGGATCCTAGCTTTATGACCTCATTTAATCTTAGTTATCTCCTAAAAGGCCTAGCTTCAAAAACAGGAACTTTGGGGGTGTTAGGGCTTCAGGATATCAATTGCAGGGGGTGGGGGGAACCTGATTCAGTGCTGAGAAGGGTGGTTGCTCTAGGGGAAGGGACACTCTAGTTTGTCTTGACCACCGCCCCAGAGCTTGCAAGGATAAAAGAGAAAGGGAGACCCATCGCGATGTGCCCTCGAGTCACATTCCCTGGGTGACCCCAAAGGTCGCAGCATCCGCCTCAGGGGCTGTCACGAACACTGGTGGACCTCAGGGATAAGCTAGATGGTCTAAGGATTCATTTCCACACCTCTGATCACTGCTGACCAGAGGCAGAATCCAGTGATCCTTTTTGCTGGTGCTGCCAGCCAGTGCTCTGCCTATTTCCTCTGCTTTGAGCTTCCGGGGTCAGGAGAAGAGCGGGCAGCCAGAGGAGCCACCTCGCCCACTCTGTTCCACATCCTAATTACAAGTGAATCAAAAGAGGACCTGGAAACACGCTAGCCTCCGCTTTCTCAAACATTTAGGAATAGGGGTTTGTGAGCTAGAACTTCATTTATTTGAAACAACCTCCCTAGTAAGACACGCACTCAAGTTCAGCAAAGTACTACAAATAGTTTATTTAAGTAGAATTTTTTTTTTCCAATGCCTATGTGGGCCCAGCACAGTAACATTTTGAATTGGCTTTAAACCTGGCTATCACTGATTGTATATGCAACGTTGGAGACCTCATTTCTCTAAGCAGAGGTGTCCTCATCTATAAACTGGGGAAAGAATCTCAAGAATGTTAGAGATAGCATATGTAAGAGTGCTTCAAAAACAACATCATACCCCAGACACAGGACACAAATTTATGAATACCAAAAGGCAAAGGGGGTGGGGAGGGATAAGTTAGGAGTTTGAAATTAGCAGATGTGTGTTGCTACATATAAAACAGATAACCAGCAAGGACCTACTATACAGCACAGGGAACTATACTTTTTAAAAACCTAAAAAGGAAAAGAATCTGAAAAAGGATTTTATATATATATATATATATATATATATATATATATATACACACACACACACACACACACACACACACACACACACACACATATATATATACACACACACACACACATACACATATATGTATATGTATGTATATACACATAAGGGCTTCCCAGTGGAAAAGAATCCGCCTGCCAATGCAGGAGACACAAGAGATGCAGTTTCAATCCCTGGGTCAGGAAAGTCCCCTGGAGGAGGAAATGGCAACCCGCTCCAGTATTCTTGCCTGGAAAAATCCCATGGACGGAGGAGACTCCTGGGGTACAGTCCATAGGGTTGCCAAGATTTGGACACGACTGAGTCACTGGGAACAATATACACACATATATATATAACTGAGTCACTTCGCTGTATATCTGAAACACTGTAAATCAACTATAGTTCAATAAATTAAATAAAAAAGAAGACAGACTCTAAAAACAAATTTTGTACATACAAAATCGAATAGATGAAAATATTTAATATCTGTCTTATGCAGAAGGTAAATGGTAATCTTCATCTCCAAGGAGATCTTAGAAATAATAACAAAAAGGCAAGTATTTTGTAATAAAGGAAAAGAACTGAAAAAGAACACACACATATACTTGTGCTCTCAGCAGTGAAATCCTGACCACTGGACTGCGGGGGAATTCTCTGTACACCTGGAACTAACACAGAATTGTAAATCAACTACCTACTGACGTGAGAATGTAAGTTACCCTATCGTGTCCAGCTCTTTGTGACCTCATGGACTGTAGCCTGCCAGGCTCCTCTGTCCATGAAATTCTTGAGGCAATAATACTGGAGTGGGTAGCCATTCTCTTCTCCAGGGGATCTTCCCCACCCAGGGATTGAACCCTGGTCTCCCGCATTGCAGGCAGATTCTTTACTGTTTGAGCCACCAAGAAAGCCAAATCAACTACACCTCAATTTTAAAAAAGCACAAAACTAAGTCAAATATCATTAAGAATAATCAGAATCATTCCTGACTTGGAGTTTTCACAGCCATCGAGTGGAAGACAAATTATATGATACTTGTTATGGGTCCAATTGTTCTGCCATAAACATGTTGATGTCCTAACCCCCTGGTACCTGGAGTTGTGACCTTATTTGGAAATAGGGTCTTTGTAGTTGATTAAGTTCCTATAAAAGGGGAAACCTGGCCCAGGGACAGACACGCAGAGAGAAGGTGATGTGAAGATACAGGGAGAAGACAGCCACCTACAAGCCAAGAGACATCCGAAGCTACAGAAGCTAGGCAAGAGGCCTGTAAAGACTTTGGTCTCTGCTGAGAAGGAAAGATGGAGACCCTGGGTACCACAGCTGGCTCCGATGATGTCACCACAGCCCAGTACTCTTCCTGCTGTCATTAGAGCATTTTAACATTTATTTATTTATTTTGGTTGCACGGAGTCATTGTTGCTGTGTGTGGGCTTTCTCTAGGAAGAGTAGTTGGGGTTATTCTTCCTAGTAGTGCACGGGATTCTCATTGCGTGGCTTCTCTAGATGCAGAGTAGAGGCTCTAGGCAGGGGTCAGTGAGTGTGGCATGTGGGCTAAGTAGTTGTGGCTCCCAGGCTTTTTGCTTGGTGGCATGTGGAATTCTCCAGAACCAGAGGTCAAACCCATGTCCCCTGCACTGGCAGGCAGATCCCTCCTGCAGTATTTAAGGCTTCACTTAGGGCCGCCTAAGAGACTTAGTCCCTCCGGGTACAGTTTTGTCATTTGCCTGCAGAAAAAGGGGTCTGGGCTCAGACCACCTTGCCTGCTGGCCCCCCGCCACCAGCCAATTCCCCCCAAAGCCACCCACCATCATTTCTCTCTGCAGCCTCCCGAGTGGTGGGGGTTCCACTCACCGTGCTTTTGTGGAGGAGGATTTGATGGAGATTTGAGTTTTCCCCTGGAGACGCTAGGAAGACAGTTTGTCTCAGCCTAACACTAAGGCCCAGCTCCACATTTATGGCTGTTTCTGTGGTTACCTTTCTTCGGGGATGTTTGGGGTGGGTGGTGATGGTAGAGGTGGGGGCGTGTGCATATCTGCTCTTCTAGAACCCAGATTTTCTGAAGCCACTGGCAGGGTGCCTTGGGAGGCACAGACCCCCATTTTTGCCTGCTAGCTGCTCACCACACGGCAGGCAGACGGGAAAGTCTGCAGGAAACACGGGTCCACCTCCCCCTGAGACCTAGGGGCTCTCAGCCCAGAGGATGAGATGGCAACCAAGCCCCTTCTTCAGCAGAGACCGAAGACCCACAGAATGTCAGGGAGGGAGGAGCCAGAAGAAGCCTGCTCCTGTCCATTTTACAGGTGGGGAAACCGAGGCTGAAGGAGTCCAAGTCAAGTCAGTGAAAGTCACTCAGTCGTGTCCGACTCTTTGTGACCCCATGGACTGTACAGTCCATAGAATTCTCCAGGCCAGAATACTGGAGTGGGTAGCTGTTCCCTTCTCTAGGGGACCTTCCCCACCCAGGGATCAAACCCAGGTTTCCCGCATTGTGGGCAGATTCTTTACCAGCTGAGCCACAAGGGAAGCCCAAGAATACTGGAGTGGGTAGCCTTTCCCTTCCCCAGGGGATCTTCCCAACCTAGGGAAGATCCAACCCAGGGATCCAACCCAGGTCTCCCTCAATGCAGGCGGATTCTTTTACCAGCTGAGACACCAGGGAAGCCGGAAGGAGTCCAAGGGACCTGTCCAAACAGCCTCGAGTCAGCAAAGGCCACCAGAACTGGAACCCAGGCCTCCCTCCGCCAGGCCCCCGGGCTCCTTCCCTGAACCATACGCGGGAAGGTTGGGGCCATCTGCTTACAGGATGGGCAGGGGGGTGGTACCAGAAGGGGCCTGGCCGGCGGCCTGGGGCGACTTGAGAGGCTTCTTCCCCGTCCTGGGCCACCGGGGCCGCACTTCCTGGCAGAGAACCCGGGAGGACGCGGGGCGGGCCTCTCCGGGCACCGCCCCACAGGCCTCTCCCTTACTCTCAGGCCAGGGGCCAAAGGTTAGGAAGGCGGAGCTGGCGCTTGGTTCCGCCCCCTACCTGGAGATCCACGCGGGGCAGCAAGGGGTCGGCGTGGAGAGGGCGGGGGCGGGGCGCGGCAGGGTCAGAAGCGGGGGGCGGTTACAGCTGGGGTGGGACCAACGTGGGTTGGTGGGCGGGGTTAAATGGAGGGGCGTGGCCGAGCGGGGGCGGGTCTGCAGGAAACTTGAGCTCGCGCCCCGCCTCCGGCCCCCGCCTCCGGGCCCCGCCTTCGCGTCCCCTTCCTTCCCGGGGCTGGCGGGCGGGCCGCGGCGACTGCAGGCGGCGGACTGGCGGCTCTGCGGACGCGCGGGCGCCTCCACCTCGCTCCCTCCCTCTCTGCCGGCTTCCTTTTGTCTTTCTGCGAGGCGATGAGCGCAGGGCCAGCGCGGCGGCTGCGGGCGCACGGAGGCCCGCGCTCCTAGGCACCCCTTCCCTGGCCTCGGCGCGCCAGTCCCTCGCAGCGGCCCGTGCCCGCCCCCAGTGCCGGCGGCGCGGAACTTGGGCTCGGGGAGCTCGACAGATCGCGTCCTGCGACGGAGCAGGTAGGAAAGGGGTTGGGCTGCGGGTAGTGCGGGGCGTGTGCTGCGGTCGGGCTCTCTGCGTGTGTGTGTGTGCGTGTGTGTGCTTGTGTGCGCGTGTGCCGGCGGTGATTGTGTTTCTCTGCGCTGTGGAGTTGTGGTTGACTGAGTACGGCGGTGTGTCCCTGGAATGGCGTGTCCTCGTGGGGCATCCGTGTGTGCAGCTGGAATCGGCACATTTGGGGGCTGCGTTTGTGGAATCGTGTCGGGGCGCAGTTGCTGGTGGGGACCGGTGCGCGGAGTGTGTATCGTGTGTGAGCGACTGTGCGTGTCGGGGTGCGGATGGGCAAGGTGGGCGTGGGCGGACCAGACCCGAGCGCAGAGCCGCGCGGGTCCCGGCCGGCCAGCGCAGTGCGGAGCTACAGACAGAGCAAGGATCCGAGGCCCGGGGTGGGGGGTGGCTAGCCCGGGCTTCGGGGACAGCCGGGCGACCCCCACCCGGGGACAGGTCCGCGCGGTCCACGTGAGTCGCCTGTGCCCTCTGGCCAGGGGAGGGGGCCGGCTCGGCGGCCATCTGCTCGCCCCTTCCCAGGCGGAGGGGCGGCGGGCAGAGCCCTGCGGCGGAGTTAGAAGCCGGGGCATCGCGGGGACTCGCGCCCGCGCCACCTGTGCCAGATACGCCACCATCCCGGATCGCGGTTTTCTTATCAAATGGGGACAGTTCCCCCCTCCCTCGGGGTCTGTCGTGACGGTTAAAATGAGAAACACTGTAGCTCTCTCTCGTTCGGCCGAGTGCCGGGCACACAGTAGGTGTTATGTTAACTGGATTAGCGTCTCACTTTAAAAAAATCCTTTCTTTCCCCCTTTATCGTGGGAGAGGCTCCTGTTCACACACCCCCACCCCCGCCCCGTGTGTCGTGTGCTTCTCCCGCCGCCCTAACTTAACCATGAAGCTCGGAGACCCGAGAAAGTTTAGGCGGCCGGCGGTGCCGTCTCCCCGCCTCTGCTCCGGGCCGGCGCCGCCTGGAAGGTGTAGGAGCGCGCAGCGCCGGGCGCCCGCCCTTCTCCAGCCGCTAAGCCTGGCGCGCCCGAGCGGGGGTCCCTCTCCTGGCCGAAAGCAGAGGCTGCGGGAGTCGGGAGCCCTTTTGTTCAACAAGTGCCTACTCCCCGGGGGCGTGCGGATCTGCCATCTGGGAGCCCAGCAGTGAGAAAGTGGCACTCGCCGCAGAGACGCATCTCGGGCTCCCGGGGCACCCCTGACCAGGCCTGGTCACGCGGAAGGCTGCCCCCTTTTCCTCCCCGCCAACATCCACTCCCCCCTAGAGGAGCATGATTGTCAGGATGGCGAGTCCTGCCTTGGGCGCTGGCATCGAACGCCCTACGTTCTCCACCCCCCCCAACCCCCCAATCCCTTCTCCCTTTGATCAGCCTTGTGCAGGAAGCTGAGGGTCTGCGTGGGACTCTTTTCTCCTAGTCCCACGCCTTAATTTTTAGTGTTTAGTGCGAAACCTGGTGCTCATTGAACTGCAGTGACTGTGCACGCAGCTCTAACCAGCATTCGCTTTCAGGCGGAGTCCGGCCAGCCACACCAGAGCGCTTGCTCAGACCCAGCACGGCCAGCTGGCCAGGGCTGCTCTGCCGCCTGCCTTCTGCCATAGCCCGGGATTCCTCCCTTTCATTTCTAGTTTCTTCCTCTCAGGACCCTTCTCAGACGGGAAAAAAAAAACCAACCCCCAAAATACAACTTTCACCAAGGGAGCAGCAGACCTCATGGTACATGTGGTTCTCAAAATGAAACGCTGGCATGGAGTGGGCAGGGGCTGCGCTTGGGTCCGGGTGCCTTTCCAACTGTCCAGTGCTCTTGGCTGGTGTTCTCAAGGAAGCTTCCGCAGGCTTCTATGACACAGGAGCAGAAACCTCTGGCTCGGTTCCTTTGGTCTGCCTTCTGCTGGGACCCAAGCCCTGAGATCTCCACAGTGATTGCAGGCCAGGGGAACCGAATAATAAGCTAATTTGTCATCCTCAGTTGGTGTCAGGAGCACACTTAGAATGCAACCTGCTTTTCGTGTTTCCATAAAAAGATTTTATATCCTAGAGGAGAAGAAGACTCTTGATCTGTATCCTATTCTCATCCCCATAATCAGATTTCAACAATAATATTAAAAAAAAAAAAATCAGCCTCACTTTGTCTGCTTAGAAGACAGAGCAAAAGCTGGGATTTCCCCCTCCCCCCTAGTTAAAAGCAGCCCCTTTGTCTTAAGGAAAACAGTGTTATGGACTTAGATCTATTTCTGTTTCACTTTTGAAAGCGCCTGTAATTACTGAGCTCTTGAGGTTTTATTGGATAATGTGTTGGAAGGAAGGGCTAGGGATTCTGCCTCTCGCTTGCCTTGGGATGTGGTGCCATGTTCTCGCCTTGCCTGCTTCATTTGTGTTCCGATTTTTGTAAGTTGGGAAGCATACATCAATGTGTGATAATAATTTGGGAGACCTGGCTTTGGGAGTCAGATGCCCAGAAGAATAGAGATTTGCCCCGACACTAGCCAATGACCCACTCGTTTTCAACAAGCCCTTCTCTAGAGATACTCCAAGACAAATAAAAAGCTTGAACAAATTCCTTCAGGATTTCTCCTAAAGTCCCTTTCTGGCTGCAGGGCTGTGCAGAATTAGAAAAACAGAAGGTCAACAAGTGGGGTCTCATTGGCCCACACTCCCTAGCCCGAGCCTTGCACTCACCAAGCCCCCTTTCTACCTGGAGCTCCTGTGGCGTTTTGTCTGGTGCAGAGGTAGGGCTGTCATCCAGGGCTTGCAACTCCTGCCCTCAGGGCTCCGCACACATAATTTCAACATTCACATGAAATACAATGGTGAGTGTTTGCTCTTCGGAGTAGTCTGTCTTCCCCTTCCTCCAACAGGCCTTCCCCCAAACTTACTTAGGGTAAGACCTTGCCTTGCCCCTTTGGAAGTGGTGAGGTGCCATGGTCTGATAATCCAGGATACTAAATTAATAAGGAGCCCCAGAATTTATTTGGCACCAGAGAGTAAGCCTCCCGGCAGCTGACATTTTATCTAGGTTGAGGATTGGATTTGTATGAGAATTTAGCGTTCCGGGAAGACCTAAACTGTGCTTGTTTGTTGCAGGTTGATGCTTCCAGTTTATGAGTTGCCAGCCCAGACTTGATGGGGGATTATGTGTGTTTTGCTAGTTTGTCAGCCCCTGATGTCATTGTGCTGGGGAAAGAGAGCCCTTGGAGGCTTAATCATACTCTACCTTGGGACTCACCATCCTCCTGCAGTCTCGTCGGATTCCTTGTATGTTTTCATGCCCACCTGCAAGGCTGCACATCTGTGCATCTCGTGTGGGTCTTATCCTCTTCCCTTTAGGCTCAGTTTCCAATCAGGATGACGGAGGGTAATCATGTATGGAGACAGCAGAGTGGACTTAGGGTCTTTCGGTGCCACTTGCCCCATGGAAAAAAACTCTTTCAAATCACTTTTCACCAAAAAGAAGAAAAAAAAAATGCGTTGAAATCTACTCATGTGGATTTCATGTAACTTCAGGTAATCCATACGGTTTGATAGGTGGAACATGTATTAGGCACTGAGCAAGGTGCAAGTCTAAAGAATTTGTTAAAAAATTATCTGAAAAGCACAGTGAATCCTTTCAGAGAACCTTGCCTTGGCCATGCCGTTTCAAGTCAAATTGAATTTCAGAGGCAAAGCTTCACATCTTGGTGTTCGTGACACGTGACTAAGTAAAGACGCTGTCTGAAAGGCCTCAGGCTCCCTCCCCTGCTGCATTGGGGTGGCCAAGATGCTTTCTTTTTACCGTTTCATTTGCCTTCAGAGGGGCTTCCCTGGTAGCTCAGCTGGTAAAGAATCTGCCTGCAATGCAGGAGACCTTGGTTCGATCCCTGGGTCGGGAAGATCCCCGGGAGAAGGATTAGGCTACCCATTCCAGTATTCTTTTATTTTTTTCCCACTCCAGTATTCTTGCCTGGAGAAGCTCATGGACAGAGGAGCCTGGCAGGCTACAATCCATAGGGTTGCAGAGTCAGACACAACTGAGAGACTTCCTCTTGCTGTACTTACATTCCTTCATAAGCTCAGTCACCCCTCTCCCCCACCCCCACTTGCTAATCCAGCTGCTGTGTTTTCTGGGTATTTGTTTCTTTTTAGAGTTTCAGGTACAACCCAGGTTGGCAGGAAGCCAGGAGACTGGGGTGGGCCTGCTTCATTAGATGAGAAGTCTTCTTTGAGGAGCTAGTGATGGGTTTCTGACCCTTGGCTAAGAAACACTCAGGATTGTTCAACTCTTACTCCTTGGATAAAGCCGCCATGATCCTGGACATAGGAAGAAAGTTTTGGGGTGTGTGTCCTTCCTCTTAGGGAAGTCTTCCCCGATTGCCTGAATACCCTGTTGTCCTAGCTAGTCTTCCCTTGCCGTGTGTCCCCTTCAGCAAGGGAGGTGTCCCCTTGGTCGGGCACCTGCTGTCGCCTCGGTGAGCTCTCCACCGCTCTGACCCAATGCTGTTGCGTGTGCTGCACACTTCATTGTTGTTCAGTTGCCAAGTCATGTCTGACTCTTTGCAACCCCATGGACGGCAGCACACCAAGCCTCCCTGTCCCTCACCATCTCCAGGTGTTTGCCCAAGTTCATGAACTTGATGCCATCCAACCATCTTGTCCTCTGTCGTCCCCTTCTCCTCCTGCCTTCAATCTTTCCCAGCATCAGAGTCTTAACCAATGATTCAGCTCTTCACATCAGGTGGCCAAAGTATTGGAGCTTCAGCATCGGTCCTTCCAGTGAGTATTCAGGGTTGGTTTCCTTTAGGATAGACTGGTTTGAAGTGCTCCATGCTACCCCACATCACAGCAGAGCCTAGAGTCCCTCCACACCTCCCACCCCACCCTGTGTTTCTGGGCCCTTCTCCCTTCTTTCTCCACCCATCTAATGGCTCAGCCCCCTGTTGCCCCACCCCTCTCCCCACCCCCATGCCTCTTCTTCCCAACACCCAGCCAAGCCTCATCCCTCAGACTGGAGCTTGGCTTGCATTCCTTTGCTGCAGGCACGCTGTCCTCAGGTCAGTTTTTCGATTTCTTCATCTCCTTTTCCACCCCCACGACCCCCCAGGTTCTTTCTCTTCTTCAGTGAAAGTGAAGTCACTCAGTCATGTCCGACTCTTTGCAATCCCATGGACTGTAGCCCACCAGGCTCCTCCATCCATGGAATTTTTCAGGCAAGAGTACTGGAGTGGGTTGCCATTTCCTTCTCCAGGGGTTCTTCCTGACCCAGGGATTGAACCCAGGTCTCCCGCATTGCAGGCAGACGCTTTACCGTCTGAGCCACCGGGGAAGCCCACTGCTAAACCCCTCCTGTAGTCTTGCTCCAAACCTGGCTCTGAAAGCTGGGCCTGGGCTGCATCCTGTCCAGAGAGCTTGGTTGCGGTTGTAGGGTGGGGAGACCATCCATGAGCCGGTAGAGTTGACAGGTGCCTGGAGGGCAGCTCCTGCCCTGGCCCCAGGCCTGGGGAGAAGCACCATTTAAGTTGCGGGATGAGGCAGCTTTCTGGAGGCAGGTGGGGGCCCAGGGAGGCTGGAAGTGGGACTCCGAAGGTGAGTCAGGCCGGTGGACACGGTGTCTTCCTTCTCCTGCCACCCAGACTTGATCCATTAAATTCCTACTTCAGTCTTTAAAGATTTTTTAAATTAACAGCTTTATTGAGGTATAATTTACATACCATAAAGTGTACCCATTTAAAGTATATTGTTCGATGGGACTTCCCTGGTGGTTCAGTGGTTAGGACTCCATGCTTTCACTGCCAAGGGCAAGGGTTTGCTCCCTGGTTGGGGAACTAAAGAACCCACAAGCCTCACTGTGCAGCCAGAAATCGTGTATTATTTTATACTTTTAAGTAAACTTACAGAGCTCTGCGACCGCCACCACAACCCAGTTTTAGAATGTTTACCTTGCCCGGAAGGCTCCCTCATGCCCGTAAGCTGTCACTCCCTGTTCCCACCCCTGGCCCTGGGCAATCACCCTCTGGCTTTCTGTCTCTTGATTTGCTTTTTCTTCGGGTCTTTGTAGATCTGGCTTGAGGGCCTCCTCCAGGAAGCCTTCTTGGAGTCTTCCAATTAGAATTGGCTTCTGAAGGAGCCAGTGCTCTCTCCCTGGGGGTTGGCGAGCTCTTGGAAGGAGCCTCAGGTCTCACTGGCCCCTTGTCTGTCACCTAGCACAGCGCCGGGCACCTGGGAGGCCCAGAGCATGTTGGCTGGCCTAAATGAAGTTGCCTGCCTTAAGTTTCTTGTGTGAACTCCTGAGTATCCAGCAAGGTATTGGAGTTTAAAGTACAGGGTGGTCTTCCCTGATGGTCCAGTGGTTACGAATTTGCCCTCCAATGCAGAGGACACTGGTTTGATCCCTGGTCTGGGAAGATCGCCCCTGCGCTGGGCCACTAAGGCCACGAGCCACAAATACTGAGCCAGCGTGCTGCAACTGCTGAAGCCCGTGTGCCCTAGAGCCTGCGCTGTGCTGTCAGAGAAGCCATTGCAATGAGAAGCCTACGCACTGAAACTAGAGAGTAGCCTCCACTCTCCGCAACTACAGAAGCGCCACCCTCCCACGCTGTGCATAGCAATGAAGACCCAGTGCAGCCAATAATAAATAATATAAATATTTAAAAAAAATTACAGTGTGTGTCATTTGTGCTGTGAGGCCCTGCTGAACACTAGATTGCTTCAGCAGGTACGTGTGAGGCAAGTGGGATCAAACCCATTTTTTGAAGTGAAAACATGGAGGGAGAATGCCCAAAGCAGAAAATAGAGGAACCAAGAATTACTTTCTTTTCCACGCCTATTTGCTAAAACTGCCATCGCCTCTCAAGCAGTGTAAACTCCTTCATACCTGGTTCACATCTGACCAGGTAGTAGTGACTCAGTGTGAGTGTGAGACATGCAGAGAGGTCTCTTGGTCTGTAGATGGAGGGAGGCCCTCGGGGAGGGAGGGAATACTTGCATTTTCACGCCTTGTGCGTTTCAGAAGTTTCTTCTTGCATCCTTTTTGTTCTTTGAGCAAAGGAGCAGAAGAAGGAAACTTCATTTTATAAGTGTGCAGCCCAAGACACGGAAATTGTGTACCCAGTGTGTATGGGTCCACGTGGGTCTGGTGTGTAGACCCCCAGGTCACAAGTGTTCTCACTCCCCCACTGATGCAGAGAACTTTCACAGTGGACGATAGCGGTATCTTGTTTCTTCTTGAGAGATCGGAGTTGTTGCAGGAATGTCCCAGGGGAAAGGCCAGGGGTGGGGTCAGGTGGTGGGGTCGGAGTGGGGTCAGGTGGAAAGACCAGGGATGGGGTCAGGCGGATGGGGGTTCCGGTCCGTCTTTGCTCTGTGGTTTTTTGGCCAAGTGAGGCTTTCTGAGCCTGAACGTACTCAGGAACAAGAAGGGGTTCTGGGCCCCCTGTCAGACAATCCATGAAGCCTGGATGTAGAAGACCCGTTGCGTCGGGTTGGTCACTTGTGTGCAGAAATGGAGGAGGCTGCAGCTCTTTCTTGGCACTGAGGATTTCTTTCCAAATTTGGTTTCATTAGGCACATTTTGACCCAGACTGAGGTCACCAGGCACGTGACGTGAGAGCCTGTGAATGTGAGTGGAAGGGAGCCAGGCGCGTGGGGGGGCGGTGTGGGGGGTGTGTGTGTCATGATCTGGCATTTGGGGAGCTGCCACGTTGGATTGTCCCAGCTTGCATCTTCTGTAGAGTCTTTCAGGGTCCCTGATGCAGCCACGGTGACCCTGAACTTGAAAGGCTGAGACACACCTGCTCTCCCAATTCTCTTCCCCCTGGGGCGCTTGGAAAGCATTGGTTAGTTTGGACACGTGGGTGCCAATGGGCTGAAGGGGACCCCCAGCAACGTGGGCAGGACTGTGGTTCCAGCAGCCGTGGGTATGAATCACAGCGCCTTTTTCGCTCCATCAGCAAAACACTTAGGTCTCTGCTTCCTTCCTGTGCTTAAAGAAGACTTTTCCAGAAAATAGAATTGACGGCAGCTCCCCACCCTTCCCTGTCACTCCCATCCTCTCTCTCTTCTCTGCTCTGTAATCTCCTTTTGGAGGGAAGTGAGAACCTCTCCGAATCAATTGCCTGGGTTTCTAGAGAAGTGAGAACCTCTCCGAATCAATTACCTGGGTTTCAAGACAATCGTGACAACGTCGTGCAATTTTCTGTATTTACGGGTGTGGCTGAGTCGTAGGGGGGCGGGAGGCGGTGTCCCCAAGGGGAGGGGGGACAGGACTGGTGGTAGGCTCGCCCTCTCTGTTCCTCCCAGCCCTCCCCAGAGCGTGGGGCGGCGGCAGAAGTCAGGCTTTATTAAAGATCCTTTAGTCACCGGTGCTGGTGCCACCACTGGTGACGCAGCCTGGGCAGCCTGGCACAGCGTCCAGGGGTGGGAGGCAGGACGTAGTGGCTGCTTCGGCTCATTTGGGGGTCTTTCTTCCTCCCGGTAAGTAAAGGCACAGGCAGGCCTGGGACAGATGCTGAGGCCCCCGCCCTTGCTGGCCAGAACTTAGGCTTTCTTATTCTCTGGGGATTACGTTTTCCTCTTCTTTCTCTCTAAAGACAGGATAAAGGATTGCGGCTTTTTATTAGCATATGTTCTAGGCGATTCACTATTATCTGACCTGAAAACAATATGGCCTTGGCTGATGGTTCTCAGAGCTAGCTGTAAAGTGAAAATTTAGGCATTTGGGAATTATTTTCAGCGTTGTTGGTGGGAGTAGGGGAGGGGAAGGTGTAGCACATGTAGGGGAATCTAGGTTCTCTGGACCGGGGACACTCAAGCAGGGTCAAGGTCTCACTGTGTTCCCCCCACTCATAGCTCCTTTCCCCATGTGTTGTCCTGGGCCAGTTGCCGGCTCTCTAGCTCAACCACATCATCCTGATCCATCACCATCACCATCCTGATCACTAGCATCACTATAACCATCATCATTACTCAGTCTCAGCATTGCTTCCCAGCCTTTGGCTGCTGCAGATCCTAGTCTGTTTCTGCTATACTAGCTGTTCTTTGGGGGATGCCCCCTCCTATTAGGGGGTTAATGAAGAGAGTTACGACAGGATGGTAGGCACAGAGCCCCCGAGTGGGTGGATGATGGAATGTTACTCTGAAAGTGGCCTTGGAGAATAACTAATCAGGAAGATGCTTAGAAAGATCTCATCTGTGATTATTAATTTTATGTGTCAGATTAAATTTTATTTTTTAATTTTATGTGACAAGGCTAAGAGATGCCCAGGTAGCTGGTAAAACATTATGTATGGGTATGTCTGTGAGGGTGTCTCTGAAAGAAATTAGCGTTTGATTCAGTAGATGTAGTAAAGAAGATGGTCCTCAGCAATGTGGGGAGGCATCAGCTAATCCACTGAGGGCTTGAGTAGAACAGAAAGACAGAGGAAGGGAGAATTGGCTCTTTCTCTTGAGCTAGCATGTCTTGGAGAAGGCAATGACAACCCACTCCAGTACTCTTGCCTGGAAAATCCCATGGACGGAGGAGCCTGGTAGGCTGCAGTCCATGGGGTCTCGAAGGGTTGGACATGACTGAGCGACTTCACTTTCACTTTTCACTTTCATGCATTGGAGAAGGAAATGGCAACCCACTCCAGTGTTCTTGCCTGGAGAATCCCAGGGACGGAGGAGCCTGGTAGGCTGCCGTCTATGGGGTCACACAGAGTTGGACACAACTGAAGTGACTTAGCGGCAGCATGTCTATCTTCTCCTGTCCTTGGACTTCAGTGTTGCTGGTTGTTGGGCCTTTGAACTTGAACTGCTGACTTTATTGACTCTCCGACTTGTACATGGCAGAGTCTAGGACTTCTTGGCCTCAAATTGTGTAAGCCAATTTCTATAATGAATCAATCTACATGTATAGAGAGTAGTCTCCCCTCATCTGTGGTTTCACTTTCCACAGTTTCAACTACCCATGCTCAACCATGGCGGAAAAATGTTAAATGGAAAATTCTAGAAAGGCACAACTCCCCAGTTTTGCATTTCGTGGTATTCTAAATGGCATAATGAAATCTCACACTGTCCCACTCTGTCCCCCTGGGATTCCCTGGCTCAGTGATCCAGGACCAACCAAAGCAGATGACCCTCCTCCTGACACATCATCAGGTCAATAGAGGCCTAATGTAACATCTCAATGCATATGTCATTACTGACTTTATCTTGTGTAGGCATTTTATCATTGCATGTCATCACAAGAAGGATGAGTACAGTATAACACGATATTTTGACAGAGAAAGAGAGATCCTATTCACATAACTTTTATTCCAGTGAATTGTTATAATTGTTCTATTTTATTATTAGTTATTGTTGTTTATCTCTTACTGTGCCTAATTTATAAACTTCATCTTAGGGGTATTTGTATAGGAAAAAAATATAGCATATATAAGGTTCAGTACTGACTGCAGTTTTAGGCATCCACTGGGGGTCTTGGAATGTATCCCTCTCTGATAAGGGGGCCTAGTGTATGTGTGTGTACACACACAGACATACACACACGTATGTGTGTGCATGCACAAGATACAAGATGTATGCTTATGTGTCTAACCGGAGGGCCCTGGCTGATTCACCGCTCATTCTTTCAGGCCCAGTGGGGAGCCAGTGTTACCCTTGCCCCTGCTGGGAGGACAGCTCAGGCTCCCAGGTGTGTTCTCCAGGGCCTTTGCTGATGAGCATCTCCAGGACCTGAGCTCACAGATCGAGTACTGAGCTGTCTGCTTCTCCCCGGGCAGACCTGTGGATTTCTTCTCCGTGGTGCCCCCATTCCTGGCACTGAGCCTGGGATACAGTGGATGTCCAGATGTGTGGCTGAACCATCATCCTCTTCTCTCAGCTGTAGGGTGGTGGGTGAATTGAATTATTTAAAACTTGGCACCTTGGCTACAGGGCCTCCTTGGCAGGCCTGAATGTGTGATTGGGTGGTTCAGTGCACCGATGCTGCTTTCCGTGCAGTCTCTCGTGGCAAGTGTTTTATACTTTCATGAAAACTGCAGGACAGTGCTCTGAAAGGCACTGTGGCTTCTTGGGCTGATGGAGAGAAACCACCCCACCCTCCCATCCTGTTATTGTCTGGTTTTCACTTGGTGTGAGCGGTTTTTCCTCTCCAGATCTCAGTTTCCTCATTTGTCAAAGCAGCTCGGGGCTAGATAGCCTCTAAATTCTCTGCCAACTCTACAAACCAGGAAAAAATGCTTAAAAATGTAAATATGAAGGACTTCCCTGGCAGTCAAGTGGTTAAAACTCTGCACTTCCACTGCAGGGGATATTGTTCGATCTCTGGTCGGGGAACTAAGATCCCACATGTCTCAGGACATACGCCCGACTAGAGAGGCCCACACACTGCAAGGAAGAGTCAGCCCCCTCCAAACAAACAAACAAACAAAAACCTCTTAGGAAACAGATGCAACTGCTATGTGAGGAGCTGGCATTACCATTCAGAGAGACTGAAAATACTGAAGAACACATTTGTGGAGCACAAACTAGAAGGAAGGGGCCGGGCAGAAGGTATGGGATTAGGGAGAGGACTTCTGTGTATTTCATCCATCCACCCATCCATCCATCCATCCATCCAAGGCGTTTTTATAACTTCCTGTGCCCGGGATGGTGCCATGTCTTAAGGAAACTGAAACGATTAAGAAGACAAGGACTCCTGGCACCGAGGAGGAGCCTGATTTCAGCGGGGTGTTTGCTGTGGGAGCACGGAAGAAGGCTGGTAATTGAGCTGAGATCTTAGGCTCTAGATCTGGGCCTTTCTTGGAAACTGTTTACAATTTCTTTAAGAGGACAGGCTGGCAAGAAAAGCCAGTTAGAGGATGTAGATGTTGCCATCCTGGGTGTAATGGGGCACTTCTATTTTTTTCTGGGAGGTCATGCCACTCACGATCTAAGAAGCTGGTGAACTGAGCTTCTTGTTTTGACTAACTGTGAACCAGAGAGAAGTCAGAAGTAGGGAGCACTGTAGAAGACAAGTGACTGTATTATTTTCAGATGAGAGTGTATGTACTGATGTAAATTCCTGACTGGCTTCCACCTCAAATTGGTCTTTTTAATGAGTTACAGAGAATTCTTTGAAATGAACACATTTCTGATAGTGAGCTAGTAGGTGTTTGCTAAAGGGGTTGAAAACAAGCAATTTAAATGTGTCTCTTAAATAGGGGGCTGGAAAGCAATATGTAGAACTGTGCAGACAACTTCATTCCCATTATGTTTAGGAGGGAAAAAAAGATCAGAGAAAATAGAAGGGAAGGAAATGTGCTGAACTGTTAACAGCAGTCGAGTCTGGCAGGATTGTGTATGCGTGTGTGCTCAGTCGCTCAGTCATGTCCAGCTCTTTGTGACCCTATGGACTGTAGCCTGCCAGGTTCTTCTGTCCACGGGACTTCCCAGGCAAGAATATTGGAGGCCATTTCCTCCTCCAGGGCTTTTCCCGACCCAGGGATTGAACCCGTGTCCCCTGCATTAGCAAGCAGGTTCTTTACCGCTGAGCCACCTGGGAAGCTCCATGGGATCATGAATTTCTCTTTTCTTTTTTTCTTGTGTTGCTCTACATTCTAAATTTTACCCCAAGGGCCTATATTTGTTTTGCAATTGGGGAAAAAAAAGGTTTTAAAAAGGAGACTCAAGAACGCATTCCTCTGATAACCTTGTTTATCCTCTTAATTTACTTAGCAAATTTTCTTTTTATAGTCAGACTGGCTGGAACCCATAAATTCCATACTTGTGATGATTTGAATTAATGGAAATTTATCATACTACATTATTAGAATTTGTTAATCTCATCTAAATTCAATACTGAGTAACTCTATTAACTTGGATATGAAAAAATCGTTCCAAGTCTCCCAAGGAATTCACCGTTTCAACACGGCAGGGGTAGAGTTTGTATATGATCTAGCAGGTGCTGCTTGTATCTGCGAGTTCACTTTGTGTCTTGACATGGACGGAGGCTTTGAGCGTCCTGCTGTGTTGACGCTGGGTGTTTTAATGAGGTGGTTTGATGTCCTCAAACCTACCTGTCCCTGCTTTTCCTTCTCTGTTCTCATCACCGAGTGTTCATGAAGTGGCCTTCTTCCAGGAATAATCATCTTTACTGTTTGTCTCTTAGGCTGATGTTTTTCAGCTCCTGTTTTTGTTTGGTACCCCATCCCAGCTCTTCCTTCCTGACTCCCCCAGAGTGGAAATGCTGGTCTTCAACTGTGAATTGAAGGACTCCCAGGGATGGTCCTTCCGCCTGTCTCCTGCCTTTGCTGCTCCAGCCTTGGACTTGGGTTGATGTTGGATTGACTTGACTTGACCTTGGGCTCACATTGGATTGACTGTCTTTATTTATGGGCTGGTGAGCAGGGCCATCTCGGTACTTCTTAGGGCCATGCCTGACTTTCAGTGGCATCCCTCCAAAAGGCTTCTTAGGCTGTTATTCCCATCATTTTTCAGGGGTTTAATCTGTCTGAGTCCAGGATATTGAGTCAGCAGTGGAAAGTTATGAAGGCGAAGCCAGCCATCAGAGAAATTGGCTAATATGAAAGATTAATTTCAGAGTGAATGAAGGGGAGGGATGCTTGGGGGCTGGGCTGTCTCTCTAGGCAAATAATATTGCTATAAAATGTGAGAAATCAGAGGCTGCCTCTGCTACTCTCTTAGTGCCGGCTTATAGTTTCTTGGATAATCTAGTGTCCATATTTATGATCTTGAGAAAAAATATAATTGTCAGCAAAATTACATGCACATCTGGTTAATTATTTCAGGATGCTCACCATGAGGAAATCATATTTTTAAAAAATTAGTCTGGCTCCTGTGTTCAGAAATTGTTATTTTTGAAAGCCAGTTGTTAGGTTATTGTGTCATTCCACAGGGCAGCAGGAAGGAAGCTCTCCTGTCCCTGGAAACAGGTAGGTTACCATGGAGACCGGGTGTGTCCCACTGGTTTCCTGGGTATCTCATTTGTCCTGGAGAAGGAATAAACCTCACTTTCTGTGATATTCCTGAAACTGTGTTTGTGAATTAAATTTTTCTAAACAAAGGCCCGATGTTTTATTGACTTACAAGGGGATTTCTGATGTAATTTTGCCCTTCGTTCTGTTTGCTTAATTTATGATGCTCTGTAACCCTACTTTTCCTATCAAAATGCTTAAAATGCACTGAAGGAACACCCATCCCAAAACAGCAACTGGAAAAAAAATCTTTTAATAAAGCTAGGAATGCTCTCTTCTGTGTGAATGTGATTGCCCCGGAGAGTTGAACAAATTAGTTTGATAATTCTATGTCATAAGCCAAGCTGGGGATACACTGATGAGCAAGATGTTGGTGGGCCTGCCCTGTGCAGCTTATATTAAGGTTGTGACCCAAGGCAACTGGAAGCCAAGGGGGGCCCTGGTCTGGGCTTCCCTGGTTTATATTGTCAGTCACTGCCAAACCAGAGGCCTTAAACCCCGCTCACTGTCCCGCAGGGTGAGGGGGCTGGGCCTTGCTGGAGGGATGACATAGCTGCTGACTTGTTTGAGCTGTTTTTATTCATGAGCATTTTCCAGAATGTGGAAGTGTGCTTTATCAGTCTGCTTATCATAATTTTATACATGAAAAAATTCTGTTCATGCCTATTCTTGGGTCTCTCTCCATCTAATAGTTTCTAAAGGCAATCGCTTGATGGTTAACTGTGTAGAGAGCGCCTTGCACTCCCTGGGTCTTGTCAAACACCTGGCAGTTTCCTTCCTTGCTTCATCCCATTCGACTTCAGCATCCTCTGATCTCACAGAAGCAGAGCACCCCGCCCCCGGTCCCAGCAGCAGCAGCTGGAGGCCCGTGGTGGGCATCCCAGACTCTCTCTCCCACCCTGTGCTTCTTTGCAGTCACTTCCTCAGCAGAAGGCGCGTCCTCTCTTATCCTTCCCTTCTGCGGATTGGTAATGAGCACAGGCCTCCTGCAGCCCCACTGCTGGCCAGCCCGTTTTGCACAAGCTCCTTAACTGGTTGGGACCTTGAGTGGGATTGTCACAGCCTGAAGAGGCTGCACCTGGTCTTGGAACAGAGTTGGTGACTGTGTTGGGTGTTGGTGAGGTTGAGAAAGTGGCAGACTCCACCCTCTGTGTGTGCTGTAATTTGAACAGAGATCTCAGTCTCATAGCCTCAGAGGATGCTGTGATCTGAACAGGGAAACAGGCCCCACATGCCCTGGGCTTAGGGACATCCTGCGTAGTTGAGCTCCAATTGGAAAGGAACTGGAGATGTCTCTTCCTGATCCTGCCTTGACTTCCTTCCCATCTAATGGATAGGGAACAGAGTCATTCTTTTCAAAGGAAAAAAGCCACCTCTATCACTCTATCTCAATCCTGTTCTCCTCCCCGAGGCTCAAACAGCACCCACCTTCACCTTCTTCATGCAGGTCCCTCTTGGGTCTGCCAGGCACTGCCCTGGAACCTCTGTTGCCTCATCTGTGAAATGGGAAGTTTTCAAATCCTAAGAACCTCCCTCTTAGGATTGTTGTAAAAATAGCCATTACACTTCTTATAAGCTCCAAATTGCTGTGTAAGTGTAAGGACCGTCACCATCATCATCACCATCACCACCATCACCATCACTATTACCATCACCACCATCATTACCACCATCACCATCGTCACTATCACCATCACCATCACCATCATCACCATCACCACCATCACCATCACCATTACCATCATCATCACCACATCACAATCATCATCACCACCACCATCACCATCACCACCATCATCATCATTACCAACCTTTTTATTCACATTCTGCTGCCCCTGACACATGATTGCCTAAAAGAGCAGGGTCTTTCTATCTTCCTCTGTGGAATTTGAATTCCCAGTCTTCTGTCCTTTTCCTTTTTCTCATCTGTGATTAACCTCTGGTTTTCATTTCCCACCTGCAAGATGTTAGTCCATTAGAAGAGAGCTGGGGAATGTACTGTCCAAGCCTCACAAAGGACATGGAAATCTGTATCTACTCTTCCGTCCTTCTGAAACATTGGATCTGCTCTGTCTTTGCTCCTGTCCCCTGCTGGGCAGGGGAGTGACTGGCTGTTTGTGTGCTGGGCAGCCTGGGAACTTACTGCTGAGATTAAAGATATTTACTGGAATATGGGCAGTCAGCTTGGCTCATGTCAGATCATATATTGAGCAAGCAGCTCCCCTTAAACCTGGTCCTGGATTACAGCCAGCTGTGTGGTCCAGCTTTGTGAGTGACAGAGGGGTAGGATGGGGACTTGGTAGAAAACTCTCAGGGACATTTTTCTTTATTCTTCTTTTTGAAAGGGACTTTCTTCATATCTGGCCTCCTTGCTAAGGGAGCTGGTGCTGGGGTTTGGGGTTATGATTCTCAATGCTACCATTTGAGGAGAGGAACATTTGCTACACCCTTCTGCTTGCCCCTTGTACGCTCCCAGATTGCCTTCACCACTCCCAGCCTTGTTCAGGGGTCGCCTCCTCCAAGAAGTCCCCTGGGCCTGCTCAGGCGTCTGCTCTTCCTGGGGCACTGCTGCTCTGGCTCACATAGCCACGCCACATGCAAAGCTCTGGTCCTGGCCAGTCACCTCCCGGCCCGGGGCTCCTAAGGGCAGGAACCATGTACCAAGCAGTCTCCCTTTAAGGAGAGACTGGGCTTGGGGAGAATCCCTAGGTGGGGAAAGGTGCTCCCTCACGAACCTCATTCATTCACTCACATAGCTCACACTGTGTGCTGGACTCTGCACTAGAGAATATCCAGTGGAAATCCTGCGCTCTCAGGGCTTATGTTTCTAGCTGGACCCAAGAAGCAGTAAACTAAAGTTTACTTTATATGTAAACTATATGTAAACTTTATATGTAAACTTTCAATATGTAGCATAGTATATGGTATAATATGCATGCTAGGTTGCTTCAGTCATGTCCAACTCTCTGCAACCCTATGGACTGTAGCCCACCAGGCTCCTCTGTCCACGGGATTCTCCAGGCAAGAATACTGGAGCGGGTTGACATTTCCTCCTCCAGGGGATCTTCCCAGGGATCGAACCCACGTCTCTTAATGTCTCTGGCATTGGCAGGTGGGTTCTTTACCACTAGCACCACCTAGTAAGCCCAGAGTATAATATAGTATATACATAATAAAATATGGTAATTTAGTATAATATAGTGATAATAGAAGATGGGGGGGGGGAACATAGGGGAATTCCTTGGAGGTCCAGTGGTTAGGACTCTGGACTTTTACTGCTGAGGACCCAGGTTCAATCCCAAGGGGAACTAACATCCCAAGCCATATGGTACAGCCAAAAAGAAGAAAAAGAAGGAGGTGTGGAATGAATACGTTTAGTGAAGGGCCAGAGGTATTGGATGAGGGAGAGTGAGAAATGAAATTTTAAGTAGAGTGATCACAGAAAGCCTAATGAGAAGGTGACCTTTGAGCAAAGACTGGAAAAAATGAGGGAGCTGGTCACGTGGAAGCTGAGCAGGGTGGCAGAAACAGCAAATAGCAAATATGAGGGCCCCTGTGCTCAGAGGCTGGACAACGAAAGGCACCACCTCCCAGCCAGGAGAACCCAGGGAGTTTTGGCCAGTGAGATGAGTTCAAGGCCATTGGCTTGCGCTCCTATCCCCGCTCCCTTCCTGAATAAACAGCCAGAGTCCCAAGACAGGAAGCTTTTGGCCCATTCATCTTCCTGCCTGGAAAGCAGATGTAATTTGTGGAAATAGGGCAGCCATCCTGTGATCACGAGGCTGAAATCCATGTGCTATGGATGGTGGAGCAGAAAAAGACTCTCGGTCCTTGATGGCATTCTTGAACTGCTGCCCACACTCTGGACACAAAGAAAAGCCTTTCTTATTTAAGCCACAGATTGTTGGGTTTTAGGTTGTTTTGATGGGATGTCCAAAACAGAATCTGCTATTCCCAAGCCCCCAGATAGACCACTGCTGCTCAGATACATCACGGGGGTTGGGGGGGAAGGGGTGTGCTGGGAGACGTTTTAGCCCCTTCTCAGCTTCCCCTTCCCTCCATCCTTTCCAACTGGTCCCTAAGTTAGTCATCAAGATGCCCCAGGTGCATCCCAGTCTCTCCAGCTTCACCATCTGTGCTGCACTCACCACCTGCATGCATGATGGTCAGTTTCTGGCAGCTCTCCTGACCCAGCCTCTCCCCACACCCCACCAGACCCACCCACCCCCCAACTCCAGCCCAGCAGGAGCCTTCCCTGCACTGCTGCATGCTCTCAAATCCTTGCTTGCAAAGTCCAAATGCTAAGCATGGCCTGAGAAGCCCTCCTGTGACCCGCGACCCTGCCTGGCCTCTTGACCAACGCTTCATCCACCACGTGAGGTCTTGAACTCCATTGACTGGCAGGTCCTTGTCACCATTCACTCCTCTGGGCTTTTGCACCTGCCGTTCCCCTCTGCTGGGAATCCCTGACCGCCCCCTCCCCAAGGAGGCACCCACATATCCTTCAAGAATCGAGCAGGGCTTTTCACGTCAGTTGATCCCTTTCCCTATGCACCTGACTCTTTTGTCTGTGTCAGAGCATCTCTGGGGGAGGTGGGGGGACCGAAGTTTGAAAAAACAAACAAACACGTCTTTCTTCCCAGTAGACAGAATTCCCCAGAGAACAGAGATCAAACACGAGTGGTGTAGAGAGTCTGGGCTTTCTTGGTGGCTCAGATGGTAATGAGCCACCAGGAGATGCGGGAGACCTGGGTTTGATCCCTGGGTTGTGACGATCCCCTGGAGGAGAGCATGGCAACCCACTCCAGTACTCTTGCCTGGAGAATCCCCATGGACCGAGGAGCCTGGTAGGCTAGAGTCCATGGGGTTAATAAGAGTCGTACATGACTAAGCACGCTAGAGAGTCTGGTCAATGTTGGGCTTTGCATCAGGCCTGTAAGCAGCCCTTCTGGTAGATGGATCTGCAGCTGGACTTGTTGCAGGTGGTGGGTGCCTGAGGCAGTTACAGATGTTGGTCCCCAGGTGAGGTCCCTACTCCCCCACCTGCACCTGTGTCTTTAGGCCCAGCAGTGCCTGTGGGGCAACAGCCTCAGCTCACTTACAATAATAATGAAAATTGTATTACTAAAAGCTCAAATATCTGGCACCGAGCTGAGCGCTATATACACTTCATCTCGTAATGAGAGTTGGTCTTCACTTCCCAGATAGCTCAAGCAGTAAAGATTCCACCTGCAATACAGAAGATGCGGGTTTGATCCCTGGGTCAGGAAGATCCCCTGGAGGAGGAAATGGCAACCCACTCCAGTATTCTTGTCTGAAAAATCCCATGGATAGAGGAGCCTGATGGGCTATAGTCCATGGGGTCGCAAAGAGTCAGACACCACTGAGCGACTGAACACACACACACTCATTGAACAAATGGTTATCTCAGGCCTACTGTGTGCCAAAGACTCTTCTATGCACGAGGGGTACATCAATGGGGAGAAAAAAAAGACTCTGTCCCATGGAACTCACATACACTTCTGTTGCTACTTCCCACACCTTACACTAATGCACCAAAAGCATTCTAATCATTAATTTTTAAATGTGATGCAGAAACAGTTTGAATTTCAGTTGATGAATTTCAACATGCAGAAGGTCCTGCTGTCCTCTCAGAAAAAAGGAGGAAAATTAAGCAAAAAGGTGCTTCTTGCAAATCAGTGCAATATTTTTCCAAACACAAAAATTTTAAATTATTTGCTTTCATCTCGCTGTTTAAAGGGTCCCACTATTCAGAACTCACCCTGTTGTTATTAAGGGTGGAAACCAAGACGTTTAGTTATGTAAAAGCCAATTAAAATAAATTAAATGCAAATGTCATTTCATTGTAATGTTAATTTTGAGAGCTGGATCAATCACAGGTTGTGGAAATGCCAAAGTTGTTAAGACTTTGGTTGCCACGACAACAGCACTCCGGCTCCAGTGGTCTGTATTCAGGTCTGGGCTCCCAGAGAGGCAGGGGAGGGTGAAGAAACCTTTCCTGTTCCTTCCTCACCTGTCTGACTGACCTCTGGTGAAAATAGGATTCTTTATCATCATGGTGAATAACTGCCTGGGTGTTGTTTGTTCTGTGTGTGTGTGTGTGTGTGTGTGTGTGTGTGTGGAGGGTGGGGAGTTGTTGGGCTGAACTCAGTGCTTTTAAGCTGTTGGCTGCCATAATCACATTTCTCAGTGAGTTTTCTCTGAGGCCACCTCTGTTTTACAGATGAGGACGTGGGGATTCAGAGGGAGGCTTGTCCACGTTCTCTGGCTCCAGGAGGCCAGACCAGGATGGGTGTGAGCTCCGGGGTGCTGGGCCGGGATGGGCTGTCTCTGTGGGGCCTCTGGGAACCCAGGGTTCTTGACCTTCCTCTGCACCTGTTTCCGATCTGGACTGCTCAGAGTGGGTCCCAGTGGGCCTCCCTCACCAGCATCAGGCTGATCAGGCCTCAGTCGCCAGCACCGGGCCCAGAGCTGCCATGGTATTTCTTTTGGTGTGTCCTGCAGAGATGCTTTGTGAAGTCAAGTGGGCCTTAAGAAGCACTGCTGTTAATAAAGCTAGTGGATGGGATGAAATTCCAGCAGAACCATTCAAATCCCTAAAGGAGGATGCCATCAAGGTTTTGCATTCATTATGTCAGCAAATCTGGAAGACCCAGCAGTGGCCACGGGACTGGAAAAGGTCAATCTTCAACCCAATTCCCAAGAAGCTGTAGTACCAAAGAATGTGCCAACCATCGGATAATTGCATTCATCTCCCATGCTAGTAAGGTCATGCTGAAAATCTTGCATGGTAAGCTTCAGCATTATGCGAACTAAGAACTTCCAGATGGCCAAGCTGGGTTTAGAAAAGGAAGAGGAACTAGAGATCAAATTGCCAACATTCGCTGGAGAGAAGAGAAGCTTCCTCACCGTTCTTGGTTTTAGGAAGTCATGAGTCGGAACTGCAGGTGTGTGTTAAGCATCAGTTCTCCTGGCTGGAGGAGGCCCAGGATGGGCCGCTCAAGTGCCAGCCGCCTGACTCACTGTCCCTGTCCTGCAGTCCCCCTCTCCCAGCTAAATTGGAACTGCAATCCAGATCCTTGTTGAATGAGATCGCGTTGGCCTTTTTTCCACGTATTGGGGTGCATTTCCTGGGAAATGAAGCAGTTGGGGATTTTTAAAACTCTGTGCAAGAGACAGGTTGTTGCACTAATGTCTAACCTGCTCTAGAGCCCCCTGAAAGTGAGGTGAGGCCCTGGAAAACACGAGGGGATGAAGTTGGATGTTTGCCGTGGGCCTGCAGTGGCAGGACTCCACCTCGGTGCCTGTACTTGCTGGGGGCTCCCCCAAATACATCCTGGACGGAACAAGCATAGAGGCAGCAGGGGCAGCAGACAGCCTCCCTGCCAGGCCTGCTTGGGGGTGTACAGGTGAATTTCCTGAGCCATGTGCTCTTGAGGTTGCTTCTCACAGTGAGTGCAGAGGGCGTCTCCCTGCCTCACGGGCTGCTGGCCACGGGGACTGAGCAAATGCTGCCCAGTCGCCCCAGCACATCACGGGGCAAGTAGGAGGTTGGTTTTAGCGTGTGTTGAAAGAGGCTGGCACGTGATCCCCATTCTCCTCGGGCTCTTAAAGCGAACGGTCGGAACCCTGTGGTGGGTACTGCTTTCGGAGCTCTGATGGCCACTCTTTGGGTATGGGGCTCAGATTGTAAAGAGTCTGCCTGCAACACAGGAGACCTGGGTTCGATCCCTGGGTCGGGAAGATCCCCTGGAGAAGGACATGGCCACCCACTCCCGTATTATTGCCTGGAGAATTCCATGGACAGAGGATCCTGGTGGACTACAGTCCATGGGGTCGCAAAGAATTGGACATGACTGAGTGACAAACACACATTCTTCTTTGGGTATGGGGGTGAAGGTCAGGTGGTGTTGGCAGGACTCTTGGGCCGGGAGTGAGTGGCCTGGTGGGTGAGGGCCTGCCTGCCTTCTGCCTCTGTGCCCTGAGCTACCCTGTCTCAGGGTGCAAATCAGAGGGGAGAGGGTGAGAGAGGCAGGTTGCCGCCTTGGAGCCCTGCATGAGGGCCTCACTTTCCTTCTCAGCAGCGCACTTATGACATGCATGGTTCCTTTCTTTGGGGAGACTTGGGGTGGTCTCTCTTGACACCTCTGTCTTTCATAGAGCACTTGCTTCCCTTCCCCTCTCCCCATGCACTTTGAAGCTGGCCTGGCTTTCTGACAGATGTTCTGGGCTTCCAGCTGGGGCCACTGTCTACTGTGGTCTCTCGCCCCAGGTCCACCCTGGGCTCCGGCCGATTTGGACCATCACCATCCCCCAAATGTATCCCCTTCTCAGTTCAGTTCAATTTAGTCACTCAGTCGTGTCAGACTCTTTGCGACCCCATGAATCGCAGCATGCCAGGCCTCCCTGTCCATCACCAACTCCCGGCGTTTACTCAAACTCGTGTCTATTGAGTCGGTGATGCCATCCACCTCATCCTCTGTCATCTCCTCCTGCCTTCAATCTTTCCCAGCATCAGGGTCTTTTCAAATGAGTCAGCTCTTCACATCAGGTGGCCAAAATATTGGAGTTTCAGCTTCAGCTTCAGTCCTTCCAATGGATATTCAGCATTGATTTCCTTTAGGATGCACTGGTTGGATCTCCTTGTAGTCCAAGGGACTCTCAAGAGTCTTCTCCAACACCACAGTTTAAAAGCATCAATTCTTCGCCAGTTAGTTTTCTTTATAGTCATATCCATATATGACTACTGGAGAAACCATAGCTTTGACTAGACGGACCTTCTGGCCTCCAGCTATTTGTCTTTGCTGTTCCTTTGGCTCAGTGGCGGGCCTTGGCTCCTCTGGGATGCCCTCCTTCCCCAAGCTGGAGCCAGCTCTCTGTCTGGGTGTCTGGGGCACACGGGGCTGACCCTGGCTCTGACATGGAGCACACGAACCTGATGGCTCAGATGCTAAAGAATCTGCCTGCAATGCGGGAGACCCAGGTTTGATCCCTGGGTCGGGAAGATTCCCTGGAGAAGGAAATGACAACCCACTCCAGTATTCTTGCCTGGAAAAGCCCATGGATGGAGGAGCCTGGCGGGCTACAGTCCAAAGGGTCGCAAAGAGTCAGACACAACTGAATGACTTCATTTTCACTTTCACTTTCCACGTCTTAGAGAGGAGAGAGGGCAAGGGCTTCAGCACGGCAGTGTCCTCCAAGGAGATGAGCCCATATGGGATGTGGGCCAGGGCCCTTCTTCCCTGTGGCCCAAGACCCTGTGCGGCTGTGACAGGGCTCCTGTCATCCATGTCCACCTGCAGTCTGGCTTTACCTTCCTCCTGACTCCTGGCATTGGCAGTCACAACCAAGAGTTAGAGAAGTACTTTGTATTCTTCTATGTCATGTGAGATGCAATTTCCAAATGGGTGTTTTGTGCATAGCAGTTGCTACCCCCAAATGTGTAAGGCAGCTCCCCAGGAGGCTTTTAGGGGAGAGCTGCAGGATTGGGGGTGCTGGGTCAGTTGCTTCTCTCCACGTGACGGCTGGTGGTGGGTGAGATGCTGGCTCTCTTGGTTTCTTGGCCCCGTGAGCCGCCGGGGCAGGTCCTTTCACTGCTCTGATCCTGACCCCAGAGGGCTGTCAGGAGGATTATACCAGCGAGGGTACGTGAAAGTGCTATTATAGTCACGTGAGTTATCTTGGTAACCCTGGGGCTCAAGGTTTTTTTTTTTTTTTTTTCTGATTTATTTTTGTTTTAAGACTGGACAGGAACCAATTTACCAGAGTCATCTGTGGGTGTAAGTGCTCTCACCTTCAGCCAGGACTTAATTTTGGCCCAGAGCTCTGTCTTATTCCAAGAGAGAATGGTGCTATTCAGAGCCGAACCGTGCGGGACTTGGTTCTCTGGGTGGCGTTCTCTGCAGATGGCATTAGCACTAATGACTTACTATATATGTATTCACAAGTGGGTGATTTATGGTTATACATCAGACCCGTAACTTTTCATTTCCTGACTGATGTAGCAGAAGCTTCATCTGTAATGGGCATGGTGGATTTCGCAAGTGTGAAAAGACTTCAGTTGAGGCCATTTCTGTCCTCTGCTCATGTGGTCTGAGGCCGCCTGGCCTGCGGGGACGGGTGGGACAGACAAGGGGCGCCCGCGCTTGGCTCCACACTTGGTCTCCTTTGTCTCCTCGGGCACCCTCAGCAGTAGGTGGGTGCTGGGGAGGATCCCATTTCACAGAGGAGAGTCCTGAGAGGCCCAGAGAGGTTAACTAACTTCTCCGAGGCGTCACAGCTCTGCGTGGGAACTCGGGTGTGTCTGACTGTAGCCTGGAACAGGATCTGGCATGGAGGAGGGGCTTGGTAACCCTCCTTCTCCACTGTCTGGGTGACTCCCGCACCTGGTTTCTCTCTGCCCAGACGTTCTGGTCTTTGGAGGAATTGCCAGGGAAGATTATTGTTTCAATTTTTGGCTGCACCCCATGCAGCATGTTCACCCAGCAGGGATCAAACCCGCTGCCCCCCACCCCACCCTGCATTGGAAGCACAGCGTGTTTAACCTTTACTGGACCCCAGGGAAGATTACTCTAGAGTTGGACCATAAAGAAAGCTGAGTGCTGAAGAATTGATGCTTTTGAACTGTGGTGTTGGAGAAGACTCTTGAGAG
This sequence comes from Cervus elaphus, assembly GCF_910594005.1. Lineage (NCBI taxonomy): Eukaryota > Metazoa > Chordata > Mammalia > Artiodactyla > Cervidae > Cervus > Cervus elaphus. The sequence goes on from NC_057825.1 coordinate 19,434,215, forward strand.
TCCCTTGGACTGCAAGAAGATCCAACCAGTCCATCCTAGTGGAGATCAGTCCTGAATATCCATTGGAAGGACTGATGCTGAAGCTGAAGCTCCAGTACTTTGGCCACCTGATGTGAAGAGCTGACTCATTTGAAAAGATCCTGAAGCTGGGAAAGATTGAAGGCGGGAGAAGAAGAGGATGACAGAGGATAAGATGATTGGATGGTATCACTGACTCAATGGACATGAGTTTGAGGAAACTCCGGGAGTTGCTGATGGACAGGGAGGAGGCCTGGTGTGCTGCAGTCCATAGGGTCACAGAGTTGGACATGACTGAGTGACTGAATTGAACTGAACTGAGGCAGCTTCCTGGCCCCTCCCCACCTCTCCTATGTCAGGGGCACTGGGGGTGAGCCTCAGAATGCCAGTGAGCTGCCCTGGTGGTGGGAGTGGGGGGTGGGGTGAAAGTGGGGGTGAGTGGGCAGGTGGTGGGGAAGGGGTGGGGCTCGTGCTCCCATAACTTAGAAACGCTCGGCTCCAGCTTTGGGGAATCCAGTTCATCCTTGTGGCAGGCTGGATAGGGGCCCCTGGAAGGGGTGCGGGTTTTAGTCCCTGGAGCCTATGGCTATGATACCTTACACAGTAAAGGGCTTTGCCATGGGATTAAGACTGAGGACCATGAGGTGGGGAGAGTGGGAGGCCAGGGTGGACCAGGGATGCCTTCTTAAAAGGCAGGAGGCTTTCCCAGTGGTTGGCAGTCCTGTGGCACTATGACCTGAGAGATGCAGTGCAGTGCTGTGGCTGGCTTTGCAGATGGAGGAAGGGGCCACGAGCCAAGAGCTGTGGGCGGCTGGTGGAAGCTGGAAAAGGCAGGGAAACGGATTCTCCCCTGGGGCCTCCAGAACTATGTAGCCTGGCAACACCTGCCTCTCAGTGAAGCCAGTCTCTCCTGCGTCACTCCATGTTTTTCCCCCAGCACACCCCACTCCCCCTGGCCCACTGGTCCCCCTGCCTGCTCCCCGCAGGTTCCTGGGCTCCAGGCAGGTCCTGGGCTGGCACAGTTCCCAGCTATAGGAACCTTGCAGTTCCTCCAACAGTGTGCGTTTGAGATGATGCTGGCTCCACCAACTAAGCGTCAGATTTGCCACTGTTTTTTTTTCCTATTAAAGCAGCAACGAGCCCTGTCCACCTGGTCTGCATGGATCAGGCGGGCCATGGCTGCACTGCTCGGCGCTCGGTTCCAAGAGTCTGGTTCCAGGATTAGCCGAGCTGTGCAGGTTCTCCCACCCGCAGAATAGTTCCTGTTGTTTAAATCTTGGTTCTTTTGATTTTTTTTTTCTCCCTTTTGAACTAAAGACTCTGTGCTGTGTCTGTGGTGAGCCAGAGGTGCGTTCCTGTTCAGAGTGGCCCCGTGATCTCAAGCGTGTGTGATGAGGGCCTGTAATGGGGCTCAGTGTGGCCTGGATGGGCCAAGGGTGGCCACCTCTGGTCAGGAGGAATGATGGCAAATCCCGAACTTTGAGGCAGGTGTTTACATTTCCGGGATGCTTTCACAGGCAGATTCTCATTTGGCCCTTTAAGGCTGGGGGTTGGGAGCAGTAGCTTTGGAGGGGCTGGGGGACTTGGCTCCCATGTTATCACTCCCACCTCTCCACTGTGCAGCGGCGTGTGGGATCTTAGTTCCTGGAGTGGGGATCGAAGCCAGGCCCCCGCTGGTGGGAGTGCAGAGCCTTAACCGCTGGGCCGCCGGGTCTCAGTTCCTTACCCACACCTCTCTCCGTGTTTCCTCCGGCTGGGAGGCTTAAACGACAGAGCCTGATGGCCTCACAGGTGGAAGTCTGAGAGCATGGTGTTGGCAGGGTCGGCTCCTCCCAAGGGCTGTCTCCTTGGCCCATGGATGACCATCTTTATACTGTATCCTCACCTGGTCACCCCTCTGTGTATGTCTGGGTCCTGATCACCTCCTCGAAGGACACCAATCAGATGGAATTAGTTGGGTCCACCCATATGACCTCATTCTAACTTAATCACCTTTAAAGGGCCTGTCTCCAGATGCAGTCACATTCTGAGATCCAGTGGTGGGGGTTAGGAAGTCAGCATAGGAGTTTGGGGAACATAACTCAGCCTGTAGTACATGGTATGAGAGTGTTCCCCTAATGCGGTTGATAAGGGATTAATTCCAGTAATGATGTGTTTAAGTGCTTAGCACACTCAGGAGGTGGCAGCCGGTGCTCCGTATGGACCCGGGAAAGGCCTCTTTCTCTAGTGCCTCTTCTCTGCTGGGTTAGGGTCCTTGCTGGGCTGTCCTTCTCTTAGGCACAGAGCAGCCTCTTTCCACGCCTGTTTCTTGCAACATGGACCCTGACTCTGTACCTGAGAATGCAGACTTGTGGGCCCCACGCCGGGCTCCTGGAGTCAGAACCTGCTGGGTTGGGGTCTGGGCACTTTCCTCTTAAATAGATATTGCAAGCACAGGAACTGCAGTTGGAGAACCAATGCCCGAAGCCCTGTCAACTCTTTAGCGCTCTCTGGTCCACACCCCTCCTGCCTGCTGTCTCGTGGTGAGCGCGGCCTCTTCCGTGGACCACGCTGTTCCACGTCCCCGGGCACCTCCATGTCCATCTGTGACTCTCATCTAGTCTCCCAGCTGCAGGAAGAACAGACAATAAAGCCACACATGACTGCTCCACCATCCCGGTCCACGCTTCGGGGATGTGCCCGTCGTCTGCAGGGAGCACCTCCAGTTCTGGGACTGCTTGCCTCCTGCCCCCACCACCCTGCTGCCCCTCCTCAGGGGCCCTGGCCCCAGCCTTCTGGAACAGCGTCAGCCTCTCCTCCCTCCTTTGACCTTGCTGTCACCCGGGGGGCCCCCGCCTATCACCCTCCTCCTGTGTTTCCTCCTGTCCGAGTCCTCAAGTGCTGGGCTAGGCTTCCTTCACGCTCTTTAGGGCACCGAGCAATATCCCCCAAACCCAGGGATCCTCAGGAAATCTCTGTTGGCTGAGTGGATGCAGAGTGATTTTCCAGGGTGAACTCCCAGTGCCTTTTTCGGGGCTGCACCACGGGCACTGAAAAAGCTGGGTTGGACAGCCTTCCTTGTCAGATGAGTTCCTGGGGAGCCGGAGATGTTCACTTTTGTAAGTTCACGCGTTCTGCGCCTTGTCCATCTCCTCGATTGCTCCAGGCGCTGTGTCATTTCCAGATGCTCTTTTCTCCCCGTGTGACAGGGTGTTTCTGATCTTCTTGGACTTGGAAGTCAGTAAACCTCCATCCCTTTCCCAGCCACACTGGGCGCACCGTGGTGTGGGCCCTGGCTGAGCTCTGGCTTGTGCTGGCGACGTGCCCTTGGCAGGGCTGGGGGAGGGAGCCCTGTGTCACTTGCTGTCGTCTCGCTGGGAGCTGGGTGTACCTGTCATCATCTCACTAGGAGCCCCGTGTCACCTGTCGTCATTTCACTGGGAGCCCTGTGTCACCTGATGTCATCTCCCTTGGAAGCTCTTGTCACCTGTTGTCATTTCGTGAGGGAGGCCTGTATCACCTGTTGTCATTTCCCTTGGGGGGGCCATGTCACCTGCCGTCTTGTCGTGCCCTGCGATGGCCGGCTGGGCTGTAGCCTGGCGCTCACCTGTGCCCACTGCTGCAGGCGCGGTGGGGTTGGGCGGAGCCATCACTGTTACCCGCTCTGCAGAGGCCCCTGGGGATGCCAAGGTTGGGGCAGAAGGGCCTGAACCCTGGTGAGCCTCTCCACCTGCCCTGGCCACCCTCCTCACCCCACATCTGCATTTCATCGAGGTCCTGGGTAAGATTTCATTTTTAAATCCTTAGCCAAAATGTTTGAAAACACTAGCTGAGACAATCTCCAAGGCCCTTCCAATGCTCACCTTCTTTGGCTTATAAAGTACATCCCCTCCACAACTGAGGGGGGATTCTTGGGAGGTCACTAAGGTCAGGGGGCCTGTCCCCACTGTCCCTGACAGCTGTCCTGGCTGCCCAGGCTGGGTGAGCGAGGACGGTGCAGAGGAGGGACAGTTTGGGAAGGGATGGGTGGACCCCCTGGGTGTGAGACGGAGGTGGGGAGCTGAGCATCTGTCCTGGCCTTCAGCGTCTACCATGTCCCCACCAGTCACTGCACAGACATGCTACTGGCCATGGGGCTGACTCAGGCTGCAATTGTCCCCTCCCTACAACCTGGCGAATGTGACCTGCATTTTAGGGGCTGAATACAGCTTTAGGGAACAGGGTCCCCAGCTGATGGGAGATGAAAGGGAAGCTGGGAGACAGGACTCCGCCATCAGTCCATCCTGAGAGTTGGCAGCTGGCTGGTGAGCAGGAATGGGCTTTCTAAAGGAGGGCATCTAGCCGTGTTGAATTCAGTGTAGTTTTGAGTGTTGATTGGTGCCACGGTGCGTGGAGACAGGCCACGGTGCGTGGATTTTCCTTGTCCTGCCGTAAGCATCAAACTGGAGCGCCCGCCCCCACCACGATGTGAGAGCAGGATCGCTTGTTTTGTGGACTCCCAGCCGCCGTGGTTCCTAAACACTCTTGGCTTATCTCATCTGCCTCCCTTCCTCCTTCTGTTGAAGATGACAGAGGGCAGTCCTGGGGAAGTGACTTGCTCGAGGTCACCCATTTGGAGGCACCCCTGGACCCGAGGCTCCCTCCGCTCCCTGCTCTCCTCCCCACACCCCCAGTGCCCCTCCCTTCCCTTCTCATTTCCTCCTAAGCATTTACCATCTAATTCCAGTAAAGACTCTGTTAGAGACCACGAAGTTCATCGTGTTCTTTATTTTTTTAAGTGTGTTTACGTCCCTGGACCCAACAGCATTCTGTTTTCTCTAGAACTTCCCTCCTCCCACCAGCTACTGCCCCCCCCCCCCGCCCCCTCTGCCATCCAGCTTTCTCTGCAAGTCCTTCTTTGATCCCGCCACCCCTTCTTGGGGCAGCTCTGTCTCCGTGGCCCCTGTACCCAGTCAGCCCGTGGGCTGTTACAAGCTGACACTTGCTAAATGGTAAGGGGATGTTATTCAGGACCATTGAAAAGGGGGTCAAACCTGTTAAAATGGAAGAGAATGTAGCGAGGACAAGGAACAGGGTTGAAGGGTCAATGGATGGAAAATTACTGAGAGGACACATTGGGGCTGGGGGAGTCTTGCTGAGCTAGTCTAACAGGATTGTTGCTACTGGCAGGTCAACGACTTGGACCTCAAAGGCGGGGGATGAGGAACGTGGTCAGAGATTGGGGGGATCAGATATCATCCAGGGTGGGGGGATTCCCAGGGAGGAGGAAGCCAGGAGGGGCCTCATGGAGAGGAGGGCTGGACGTATGCGAGAGGAGGTCCGGACGTGTGCGAGAGGAGGTCCGGGTATGAGCTGGGTCATGCTGGGCTTGGTCTTTAATCAGCCTTACGGGCGGATGCAGGAAAAGCTACTTCTCTTTTTAGAGTGTATTTGTTCCCCTCTGATAAAAGCAATGTGTTCACGCTGTTGAGGCTCGGGGGGCAGAGAGGAGTGTAAATCAGGTGGCCATGATGAATTGCAGATGCCTGTGCCTGGCGCTTGTGCTCCAGGGTTTGGTGTTTGTCCTTCTGACCCCTGTCTCTGCGAACCCTCTGGGGAAAGCACAGCCTGCCCCGGAGGCCACGGGAGCCAGCCTCACAGTCTCAGCAGCCTCCTGGCTTCAGCACAGCCGAGAGAAACCTGCCCTCCAGGGGTGGGAGCTGCTGCAGCCTCCCTAGGGTCCTGAGGTCAGGCACGCTGCCTTCACCTGGCCACGCCCCGGGGGTGGGGGTGGGATGGTTTGCCGCCCACACTGAGCTTCCAGAACCTGTCTTCTCAAGGAGGCAGGTGTATTCTTTCCTGTGACCCAGACCTTCTGTGTAAACTGGAATTCCTTCACGCTCTCAAAGCTGACGGTCCAATGTTCAGCCGTGACCATTTTGCTTTTGTGTGTGAGCTAAGGTCGCTTCAGTCATGTCCGACTCTTTGTGACCCTGTGGACGGTAGCTCGCCAGGTTCCTCTGTTCATGAGATTCTCCAGACAAGAGTACTGGAGTGGGTTGCCGTGCCCTCCTCCAGGGGATCTTCCCGACCCAGGGATTGAACCAGCATCTCTTACGTCTCCTGCACTAACAGGTTCTTTACCACTGGTGCCATCTGGGAAGCTATTTTGCCTTTGAACTTAATTTTTTGAAGAAATTATTTTTTACACAGATATTCCTGGATAAGACTGGAAAACATAGAAAAGGAAGGAAGAAGGGGAAAAGTCCCCTGTAACTACCCTGTCCACCCTGTAACTCTTGCTAGCTTGCTGTTCTGTACCCTGTAAGAGTCATTCCTGTCAACATAAAGGAGTCCATGAGGTCTGGAAACAGGCAGGTAGACACAGCATTGTCAAGAACGTCTTCCATCTATGAAGGAACAAAAGAATGTCGTGTGTCCAGACTTTATAGATGCCCTGTAGATACTTGTAATACAAATGTACATATTTAGCAAAAATTACATCGTGTCATGGTGCTAGAGAAGACTTGAGAGTCCCTTGAACTGCAAGGAGATCAAACCAGTCAATCCTAAAGGAAATCAACCCTGAATATTCACTGGAAGGACTGATGCTAAAGCTGAAACTCCAGTACTCTGGCCACCTGATGCAAGGAGCTGACTCATTAGAAAAGACCCTGATGCTGGGAAGGATTGAGGACAGGAGGAGAAGGGGATGACAGAGGATGAGATGGTTAGATGGCGTCCCTGACTCAAGGGACATGAGTTTGAGCAAACTCCGGGAGATGATGGAGGACAGGGAAGCCTGTGTGCTGCAGTCCATGGGGTCACAAAGAGTCAGACACGACTTAGTGATTGAACAGCCACAGCAACACATCATATTTTCACTTATTTTGATTCATGATTCTGTAAAGACTTGTAAACATGACAGATGGGTGTAAGACAGTATTTCACGGTTGTTTTAAATTATATGTTCCTGAATTCTAGTGAGGCTGAACACCTTTTCAATATGTTTATTTTCCTTTTTGGTTTCCTCTGCTGTGAATTGTATGCTCATTTCCTTTGCCCAGTTTCATTTTGTGAGTGATTATCTTTTTCTCCTTGATTTATAGATATTTATATATTGTCAGTAGTACTATTTTATCTTCTGCTTTTTAAAATTAACTTATGGAGAAAGCTTTTCTATGCAAAAAGTACACATCATTTTATTGGCCTTCCATTTTGGAGAGAGATGATAAATCCGTAAGTAGGTAGGATTTGTTTAGCTGGTCGTTTAGGTGGTTTGCAGTTTTACATTAATAGGAACACGGTTGTATGTCAGTCAGCTAAGTTATGTTCTGGTAACAAATGACCCCCCCAGTCTCCATGGTTTATCGCATCATTGATTTCTTTTCACTCAAGTTACATGACCATCCCCTGCTATCTGCAACTCTGCTTGACATCATTGTTCCTCTGGGACCCCGGCCTGCAGAGAAGCCCCCATGTGAGACATTGCTGGTCTCAGGGCAGAGAAAAAACCTGGTGGAACACAGTGATTCTTCAAACTCCTGCTTAGAGGTGAGAATTGACACGTACCACGTGTGAGTTCCCATCGCATTTCATTAGCTAAAGCAAAGGGTACCACCAGGCTTGATGTCAGTGGGGTGGGAAATACCCTCCCCACCTCCCCACACCTCCTCCCCACCCCCCACCCTGCTTTGGGGGTTGGGATAGTGACTGTTTGAACATTACAATTTACCACGTGGGGGGATGAACACTGCTCTACCCCTCCCCCAATTTATGTGTTTGTGCCTCAGGATAAATTCTTAGAAGTAGAGTTGCTAAGTTCAGAATATGCACATTTGTTAAGCTTTTGCTATTCATTATGTTTACTAGGTTTTAACTGTGGCCACATGTCTGCTGTGAATTTATAAGTAATTATCAGTCCAATGACCATTTATAAAAGAAAAGCAAGTACTGTTCCACGAAAATACTTCACTGCCCTCCCCAGCCCTCCCCGTGACTGTAACAACTCCTCTAGCTTGATAGTTGTCAGACTGTTTTCATATTTTATTTACTTCTCACAGCCACCTTGGGAGGTTTGGTATTCCAGGTATTTCATTGCTATTTACAGATGAGATACCTGAGGCTCTCAGAGAGGTTGAGAAATTTGCTCAGGGCTTCACAGCTGGTGATAAGGAGAGGCCTTGACTGATGCCAGTCCAGGCCTGGGCTCTTTCTCTGCCATTCTGGCCTGGGGAAGCTGAAACTAGACTCTTGGCGCCCACCCCATTGTCCTGTCCCCGCCTCCCTCCACCGTCCCCAAGCAGCCTCTTCACCTTCCCCACCTCCCTTTCCAGTTGTACCCAGTGGCTGGGTGCAATGTCCCTGGGAAGGAAGCCCTCGGGCCGGGCCCTGGCCAGGAAGGCCCGGGAGGTTGGGTTCCTGGCGGCACTGCAGAGCCTGCCCTCTGAGGACGAGCCGCCTGGGCTTAATCTGTATCACTGACCATCTTTGGATTTGGAGAGGGGATTTACTATATTTAGAAAAAGTTAAGGGAGCATTATAAATCCTTTAAGTGGGCAGAACTGAAGAGATGAGAGTCTTTATTGAGGAGGGTGGCCTTTTCTTAGGAGTAGTGGAGTTTAGACCAAAGGGATTGGTTTGAGTGATGTTTAGGTGCTGAAATCTATGTAATCCTTGCGGGGCCGTCACTGTAAAGAGCAGGATTCCTTCTTCAGTCCCTCGTGGAACTGCTACTGTCTGGCCGGTCTTTGGAGCAAGGGAGAAACTGAGCTCACGGTCATACCTCTTGTTACTTATCTCTTTGAGATGGAAGTGACCCTCCATCATCTTTCAAGTAGGTTATTCATTTCCTCTGAGCCTGCAGTTTACTCCTGTGTCAAATGTAAAGAAGTCTTCTCTGCCTACTCTGTATGGTTGCTGGGAGGAGCCTGTGAGATTTAACAGACGTTTAAGATGAACCACAAAAGCATGTAATGTAAATGGATGCCTTCACCAGGATGTCTGGAATTAAAAAACTGGACAATAACAAGTGGTGGTGAAGATGTGAAGAAATAGAAGAAATGGAGAAATAGAAGCATTGCCAGTGGGACTCTAAAATGATGTGAGCACCCTGGAAAAACAATTTGGCATTCTTCAAATAATTAAGCATATAGTTACCATATGACATAGCTGTTCCATTCCCAGAAGATAGAAAACAAATGTCCACACAAAAACATGTATTCAAATATTTGTGGTAGCATTATTCATGATAGCCCAAATGTGGAAACAACTCAAATGTCCATTAACTGGTGAACGGATAAACAAAATGTGGTATATCCATGCAGTGGAATATTACTCAATCATTAAAAGAATGAAGTAATGACAAATGGACAAACCTTGCAAACATTATGCTCAGTGCAAGAAGCCAGACAGAAAAGGCCACTCTTGTATGTCTCTATTTGTATGAAATGGCCAGAATAGGCAAATCTAAAGAGACAGAAAATAGATTCGTGGTTGGCAGGGCTAGGATAGGAGGGAGGAGACTGCCAGAGTGTGGGATTTCTTTTAGGGGATGATGGAAATGTACTGAATTAGATAGTGGTGATGGCCGTACAACTTTATGAATATGCTAGAAACCACTGAATTGTATACTCTTAAAAACAAACCATGCAAATATCAATGGACAGTATTTTGACAAATTACTAGAAGGCATCAGGGAACGGAGTGTGGACTTGGGGCCAGACTGGCCTGGATAGTGGTTGTGTGATTTTAGAGAATCGATGGCTTACTCTTTTTGAGCGTCAGTCTTCCCACCTATGAAGTGGGGATAGTGCCCAGTTTGCAGGGCTGAAGGGCAGACTGCATGCGGTGATGCCTGTCTCGCTCAGCCCTGGCAGGCGCTCATGGAGTGGTGGCTGCGATTGTTGGGGCATCTTCTCTGTGCCCGGCTCAGGGCGCCGGCCGTGGCAGCATGGTCATGTGGGCTCATTGAGTTAGCGATGGGGAGGAGTGCAAACTAGTGTTTGTTGAGTCCTTACTCTGGACCCCCTCCTGGAATCTGCATGCTTTTACTTGTTCCATCTCTTTAGTTCTCAAAGCAGCCCTGTGGCCTCCCGAGAGAGTTAGCGATGGACGGGTATGTTTCCAGGAAATGCCAGGTGGGGGCGGTGGGGGCCGCACAAAAGAGACAAGATGCGGGGCATCTGAAGCTGAGTGATGGGTGACCATTGTTCATCACACTCGTCTCTGGTTTTGTATATATTGGAATTCTCTTTTTATAAAAAGTTTATAAACTAGTAACACTATTATCTGTTTTACGGATGGGGAAATCATGGGAGAGCATACATGGTTACACAGCAAGACGCAGAGACAGTGTTCTGCACGCTGGGCCTTAGCAACCAGCCTGGGAACCAGGTCCCCTGGGCCAGTGGGCCTTGAGACCAGCTCTTCCTACCGCCAGAGCCATCAAGGCCTGGGGCTTCTCTGCCACCCTACCCTGGCTGATCACTTCCCGTTCTTCCCTCCGCCGAGAGAGCCCAGTGGCGTGACAGGTGGGAGATGAAAGGCTGGGGATTGAAGAGGGAAGGCGTTTTCCTTCTGTCCCTAAATGCAGGGGGACTCTTAGATACCCTGGCCTTCCTGAGGCTGGGATGAAGTACTTGCCCTTGGTTATGTTGATCTGGTGAAGTCTATGGGCACATGACATCACTTTGTTTCTCATACTGTGACCTCTCAAAAACTGGGGAGTCCACTGGGGGTGGGGGCGTGTGCATCTGCCCTGTTTCTCTCCTGTCTCCCCCTCCCCCTGCCCACCTGCAGAGCAGAAAGGAGACACAGACCCGAGTGTGAAATGCAGCCCCCTCACCAGCTGGGTGGCCTTGGAGACGTGTTCTACTTACTGATATTTCTTTAATGTTGGATAACTCGGAATGTCACTTACAACGGTAGAGGCGGTGGCTTTGAGAGGCTACCTATAAGTGGATGTGGGAATGTCCTTGGGGAGGGAGGGGTGGCGTTGTTTGTCCCAAAGGGGGTGCAGGCCACAGGGGGCTGAACTGGCCTGGCCACCAGGTCTGCCTGGGCTCTAACCCCGAGTTTGTCACTTTCAGAGCTTTGCTTTTATGCTTTCATTTCGGGTACCAGGGGAGTTTCCTTTGGGACTTAGTCTGAGCTCTAGCGAGCCTCTGAGAAGAAAGCCTGCAGCCTGCAGGCCCTGCAAGCTCATACAGACCTGTTTCTGTCTGACTTCTGCGCCCAGGGCTTCCCAGGTGGCACTAGTGGTGACGAACCCGCCTGCCAGTGCAGGAGACGCGAGAGACACGGGTTTGATCCCTGGCTCGGGAAGATCCCCCGGAGGAGGATATGGCCTCCTACTCTAGTACTCTTGCCTGGAAAATCCCACGGACGGGGGAGCCTGGGGTCACAAAGACTCAGACACGACTGGGCAGCTGAGCACAGCCCCAGCGCCCAGAGTCCGTCTCCCCTGCCATCCCTGTGTCCCCATCCTGTCAACTTTCCTCTGGGTGAGAAAGAGCACTTATCATCAAGACAATGTCATTAAATTAACCCTCAGACTTCTCTTTTCTGAGCTAAATCATTCCATCCCCTGGTGCCCCGCAGAACATCTGTCGTAAATTCCAGATACTGTACTGGACAGGACATGTGGTAAATTCCAAATAAATTACGTGACGGCTCACTACTCTAAGCTCTATATAAATGCATCTGGAGGGAGGTTTTCAGCGGAGTTGTGCTTTAAATTGGCTATCTGGGGCAAAGTTTCTTAAAACTTAGGCTGACTACCTAAGGGTCTAGATGTAAAATGGAAAATGTGGCAGAAACTTAACTACAGGGGTGCTTCTCTAATTATAGCTCAGCTATGACCGCAGAGTAGGGGCGGGATCTTTAAACAAAACTCCCCTAGAGGCATGGAAGCTGCCCAGAGACTTTGGAAGCCTAACTGGGAGCTGCTGGCCCTTACAAAATCAGGAAGTGATTCCAGGGTTGCTCAGCCTGTGTTCTAAGACCGTGAGCGGGGGAGGCGAGGGAAGGCTCAGATAAAGCAGAAGCTGGCATGGCCAAGTGCTTCTGGAAAGATGTGACTGTGTTAAAGCAGCGCCTTTTTGATCACCCTGGAGAAAATTCAAATATTTTAAAAAGATCCGGGAGTTTGGAGTTTCAGGGGTCCTTCATGGCAAAGCTGGGCTGTTTCATTTAGATAGGGATTTTATAGGCTTTAAGGCAGATTTTTTATTGCCGGTGAGTAATCAGTGACTCGTCACTGAATGAGCTTGGAGGTGGAGGCCCTGCATGGCTCAAGCCCCAAGCTTCACTTCCCCATTCCCTTCCCTGTGCCCAAGTGCACGGCCGGGCAGCTCTGGGTCCTGGGAGATAGTGATAAAGCATCTCAGCCTCTGGCCTCCAGCCTGATGGGGATGATGAACGTAAATAAAACAGCTCACGAGGATAAGCACCCAGAGAGCTCCAGGAGGGACTGATTAACCCTGTGGAGGGGAGTGGTTGGGAGAGGACTGTTGCAGGGTACGGCTGAGTGAGTTGCTACTCTGGGCTTTTAGGGAGGCTAGACTTTGACTTGGGAGGAAATTGGATGAGTGCATTCCAGGCACAAGGAACAGCATGTGCTAAGGCATCTGGCCGCCCAGCCAGATGTGCTGAAGCTCCTTCGGTGCCCCCAATTCTCTCTCTGGTTGGGTTTGGTTCTGTATCGGGCCAAGGAGAAGCACAGTCTGTTCCTGGGCCCAGCCGGCCACCCCTCCGGAGACTGGCCAGAACATTCCAGCCCGGCCTCTGAGGATTCTCTCCATCTGTCTGTCCCGCGGCCAGAATCCAGGGCTGTGACGTGTAAGTGGCTGTTTCCATCTCTCCCCAAAGTGTCCCCCGACCCGCCTCGTGGACAGGCCGATGCTCCAGCCAGGGCGTGGCTGAACCATGAGTGAAATGCAGGCTTTGGAGGTGGCCAATTCCTGATCAGGGTCCCCCACCGTGGGATAGGAGGGAGGAGGAAGACTGTTCCCTTCTCCTAACTAGGGTCAAGTTGAGTTTGGCTGCATTTTAAAGGAAGGGAAACACTGGGTCCTTTCCATTCCTCTTTGTACCCCCTTCCCCTCCTGTGCTCATCCTGCCCAAGACTGTTCTCCTCTGGGCAACCATGGAGGCCTGTCCCATCCCCCCGAAACACACCTTACTACTTATCCCTTCCTCTAGGAAGGTCCATGCCCAGAGTATACTGGCTTTCTTCTGGGGCTAGATGAATGCAACCTGGTGGTAATTCACACTAGAGTGTGAAGGACTGATAGCACCATATCTCCCCCAGAGTTCCTGGGTGTGTGGATGTGTGAGGGGCGAGTTTGGATGATGGGCCAGGTGAGCCAGCCTAGCATCGCCCACAGACTTTCACGTAAGCTCTTCCTGTTGTCCTCAGGATGATCCTTTCTTCTGCTTTTGTGTTCGGAGGCTCCTTGAAGTCTGCAGCATTTGCAGGGTGAGGAGGGGATTTGGGTGGGACCTCTGGCACATGGGTTAGCACAGCCACCTTTGACTGCAGACCCCGGATGGTGGGTGGCCAAAGACAGCTCAGAGCGACCCCGCTGGAACTGACTAAAACTGAGTTTGAAGGCCAGAAGCAAAACACATCCTTGCAGAGGGGCGTTTAGATGGACCATCGGTCGCATATGAAGTCCCTCTGCTGTCCTCTCGTGGGTGGGGGTGGGGGGGTGTGGTGGCTGCGGGGTAAGCAGAGAGTGGAGTGACCAGAGAAGAAAGAAAAAGGGCTGAGTCTGGAGGCGGGACAGATGGTTGAAGGCCACAGGCTTCCTAGGCAGGTAACGCCGGAGTGAGCTTTGGCAGGTCTGCACTCCAGGAGGACGGCGCTCCTCCCCAGGTTATTGAGAACCTCAGCGCACAGTGCTTTGAAGTACAGACCCAACGGGGTGGAAGGCTGCGGAGTGCTTCTGCTTGGGGCCCTGACCTGTTGCTTTTTAACCAGGTTATTGAGCTACTGAGGGACCAGCGATGCAGGTCCCATATTAAAAACCAACCAAACAAACAAACAAAAAAAAACAAGAAAGGCAGAGCCAGCCAGGCAGAAGACTGAGGGCTGTGGTGACTTCATCAACCCCGAGACTTTGATGCTGGAGGACGAGGGAGATGCGGGCTTTGATGTGCACTCTCCCCACGGCCGTCACCGCCGAGTCGACCCGTCTGTGAATGCAGTGCCATGCCTCTGAGCCAAAGATTAATTATGTAACAGAGCCCAGATCCCCAGGCGGGCGACCGCGCCGCAAAAAGGCCCTGGAAGACTCCTGCCCGGGTGCCCCCAGGTGCCTGAGGATTAGCAGAAGGGAAGCGGGAATGGAGACGCATCTGTTACTCAGATTCCTGAAACAGAGTTTCTCAGATTGTACAGTTATTGTCTTCGTGAAGTCCAGAAGAGCTTCTTGAATATCGCTCTGCAGGTCCCTGCAATGGAGCCTGCTGCAGAGAAATGAAGAAAAGCTATGTGGCATCTGCAGCCGCTATTATACCATCTGCTGGCTCAGAAATATTTTATAATCAAATGAGTAAGACGGGTTTCTCGCACGCCCCGGTGCACGGCGTCCCCTCCACACCCCTCCCAACGCTCTCCCTGTCTCTGTCTTTCCTTGTCTCTCCTTCTCTCTCTTTTTGTCCATCCATCCACCTCTGTCTCTCTGTCTCGCTCGCTCACTCGGCCATCTTTGGGAAACACCAGAGAAGCTGGTTCCCAGCAGTAAGATACCATCTACTAGCTAGGTGATCTTGGGCAGCCTTGTCTGTTTTCTCATCCTTGGTTTGTTTCTTTGTAATGTGGAGGCGCTCAACGCTGTTACGTGAATCAGAGTGAGATTCATATCTAAGCATGTCCTACTTTGATGCTGCTTACTACTTGTCTTAGGAAGATTTTTCAAAACTGTCTACTTGAACTTTTTCTGAATATAAGTGTGATACATGCATGTTCACTGTGGAATATTTAGGAAATATATAGAAATTAGAAAACGAATGAAGAATGTGTAACACCCCCTCCTTCCAAAGGGTCAACCACTGAGAACGTTTGGCTGCTCTGGGGAAGGTTTTCTAAGTAACTTGAGCACACGGTTGGTCTGTGTGCACAAACCAGGAGGAGTAACTGGGATATAAATGCAGTGTGAGTCTGTGGGGACGTCTGCGTGTGCTCCCGAGGGGGATGTGTGTGTGTGTGTGTACTCACATGTGCGTGTGATGCCTTGGGGTCCTCAGAGGGGGACTTCAGTCCAAGTAGGGAAGTAGCAGCTTCCTTGGTGGAGCACCGGTTCTGTCCCCTGGGTGCCTTTCTTTGAGAGGAGGCGGGGTGCTGGTGTTAAGGGGGGATGTATGGGAACACGGCTGGCTCCTCTGTGTTCATTTCCAGCCATGCTGCAGACCAGGTGGTCCAGCCCCGCACAGGCCAGGCAGCTCTGGGATGTGGGCAAGGAATCCATCCCCAGATGCCCTGACCCTACCTGTCCTCGCTCCCATCACGGTCCACCTGCCTCCTTCGGGCCCGGCCTTGGGAGCCCCCAGTGCTCACTTTGTCTGTCTGGCACCCACCCTACTCCACCAAGAGGCTTTTTCCCTCTTTGGATTGTGAGGCCATTCTGTCTTCCCGAGACAGGTAAACAAAGCAAACCTGCAGATGCCCTTGAGGGTGTTTGTGTCTTCAGTTGCAGGTCAGTTGGTATAAACGATCGGTGAAGAGTCTCCCCCATTGACTGGACAATGGAACTGAAGACCCCAGGCTGGGGACAGGTGTTATTTATGTTGATTGGGTGCTGGGAGAGCCTTCAGCGTGGTCACCCTCAAGCCGAACAAAATGTACTGTATTTGCAAGACGGTAGTATAAAACTGACAACATGACCCAGTCTGTCCCTTTCTCTTTCTCTCCCTTTTGGGTTTCTGCATCTTATTAAAGCCCCAGGTTCCCCCACACGGACGCTGGCCCTCTCCCTTCCTCCCCTTCTCTTCCCCTCTCCACCACCCTGCCCCACTGCCCAGACTAGTTTCTGAGGGATTGGTATTTTCTTGCTTGGGGAAGAGGGGTATAAATTGTTTTCATCCACCAAGGGACATGGCGCTCACAGATAAGCCTGAGTATTGCAAACTGGGATTCACTTTCTGAAGTCTCTGCAATACCTGCCCGCGTGCTGGCTGGTGGTGGAAGCTGGTTACATGAGTTCAGCCTGCCATGCGGGCCAACTTCGTGAGAAGGAGTGTGTCTGACCATCTGGGCCCTGGGGTCCGAGTGGTGGGCCCTGATCTTTACAAGGATATGTTCACACAGTCACTGGTCTGGTCTTCAACCCACTAGCCCCTGCTTCTGAGCATCCCCTCGATGCCAGGCTCTTGGCCGTGGCAGGACCACATGGGGCCCAGGATGCAGGGCATCCAAGTGAAAGCTTCTCCCAAGCTAGTGGCTGGTTTGGATCACGGTGGTTTTGTGTTAGGTAAAAAATATCCCTCCCAGGGACTGACGATGGTTGTTCCTGCTAAGCTGCAGCCACAGGAATAGATGGGGTCAGAAGTAGACGTGGGCAGAGGTGAGGGGAAGAAAACAGTTTTCAAATGGCTGCACCTATCACTCCTCATTTGGAAGTGCCTCCTGCTACCCTGGGGCTTCAGGATCTGATTTAGGGGTGTTAGTCCCTTCCTTCAAGCCCAGCTCAGATACTCTGGGTTCTTCTGCTGGCCCCTGTCCCCTATGGATTTACTTATTTATTTCTTGGCCATGTCATGCAGCATGTGGGATCTTAGTTCCCTGAATGGGGATTGAACTCGCACCCCCTGAAGCTTAGAGTCTTATCCACTGGACTGCCAAGGAAGTCGATCCCCTACAGATTTAAACACACCTGGGTTATCACCTCAGTTGGAAGAAGTTGGAGAAGTTGAAAATTCCTGGATGCCTCCATCATATGTGCCACTATGTACAGTCTGAAACAACTTACCTTAAGCGCCCCAGTTCCTTTATTTCTATGTCTTTGGTCTTTCAGACTAGGTCCTGGCTTAGCAGACTGTATTTCAAATGTGTGTGTGTGTGTGTGTGTGTGTGTGTGTGTGTACGCGTACGCGTGCTCAGTCACTCAGTTGCAGCCCCATGAACTGTAGCCTACCAGGCTCCTCTGTCCATGGAGTTTTCCAGGCAAGAATACTGGAGCAGGTTGCCATTCCCTCCTCCAGGGCATCTTCCTGACCCAGGGGTCAAACCCGCATCTCCTGCCTTTCCTGCATGGCAGGCGTATTCTTTACCACTAGCACGGCCTGGGAAGCCCATTTGAGAATGCGGGGAGGTGGTATATAACAGAAGGATGTTTCAACAGCCTCTACCATTTCAGAAGGCCTGCTCTGCCGGAGAAGGACCAGTGTCCTGCCAAGCCACTCTCCGGCACATCATTCGTTCTCTCGTCCCTTTCCTAGATGCATACGAGAAACCCAGCATGGTGCTGGGGATGTGGAATCCAGATCAGCAGTGGAGGACTTCAGGCACAGTGAGACCGACATCTTAGCCCAGAAGCCTTGTGTCTCTTTAGAAACACTCTGGAGTCTGGCCTACTCTCAAGAAATCCAGATTTGTGTGGCATGATGTTACTCAAGCCTGTTTGATCCAGCAGGCCCTGCCTCATTTCCAAAAGCAAGCCGCGCTCTTCAGCTGCTGACCCAGAATACTTAGCACAGGGGCCCCTCTTAGTTTCGACCAAATTAAGGAATCTATTTCAGTGCTTATTAGGTCAGGGAGTCCTGACGTGTTCCTCGATTCATGCTGTTCCCATTCCGTATCTCATTTACCTGTGTAGCCCCGGGGTGCTTTATTGGTACCTCTGGGGCAGTGTTGGCTGGGACAGTGTGGCATTCCTGCATTTCTCCCCATTACTAGCTGAAAGTAATAGAATCTGAATCTTATAAAGGAAAATTCATCGCACATTTTCTCTGCTATGAAAGCAGCACATACTCATTAGAACATCTTGAAAATACTAGATGATAAAAAGGAGAGAGGAAAAAATGACATCTTGTCATACTTGCTCAGGTAACCATTGTATGTTCATGTCCGGAAAAAGCCCTCTTCTGCTACCATCGGCCCTGGCAACGAGTTGCTTAATTAAAAAGAGTATGAAAGAGGGGATCATAAAAATGAAAATAAAATACAGGCATTATTGTTGTTTAGTCACTAAGTCACATCTGACTCTTTTGCGACCCCATGGACTGTAGCCTGCCAGGCTTCTCTGTCCATGGGATTTTCCCAGGCAAGCATACTGGAGTGGGTTGCCATTTCCTCCTCCAGGGGATCTTCCCTACCCAGGGATCAAACCCACGTCTCTTGCATTGGCAGGTGGATTATTTACCACCGAACCACCAAGGAAGCCCCTGATACGGGCATACCTCGAGCGTTTTATTTTAATGTAAAATATTTCATTTTAACATGAAGCCTGTGTTTGTTCTCTCATCTTCTGATTTAAGCCCCAGGTCATTCTTGGATTATGGGTCCACTGGATGATGTCCGAATTATCTTTTTTGGAGCATCCTTTCATACATTTTCTGTGATTCTTGGTTTCTGTTTCTATCAAGTGAAGTAGGAACTGAGTGCCCAATACGTGCAAATTTTTATACATTTCTAAATTTATTCAGCTATTTTGTCCATGCCTAATTTAACAGCGATCTTCCTCAAATATTCGACTCATTTCATAAAAACAGTTCCTTTCTAACACTTATTGCAACAGTTGATGTACAATTTAATTAAGTCAGGTAATTGCAGAAGTAAAAGCAGGATAAGCAGGTTTGAGGACAAACACAACCGTGTCTTGTTGAGCTCAGAGTATAGCCTGCCCTGAGATGCAGCAGGCTGTGGGCCTCACAGAGGGGACTGGACACTTCACACAATCCAGGGACAGCTCAGGGGACAAAGTTAAGGAAACTCTGGGTTTTTTTTCCCTAATCCTTTTCCTGTCTCTGCTCATTTTTATATATGGAACATTTTATGTGCTTTCCCCTCTTAACTACTGGGAGAGGTCTCATAATGTTATCAACTCCAGGCTGCAGTTTTTAACTTAAACGTGCATCAGCTAACATCTTGCTTGTGATGAAAGACTGAGAGCTTTCCCTCTAAGATCAGGAACAAGACAAGGATGTCTGACATCCACTTCTGTTTGACCTTGTATTGGAGGTTCCAGCCACAGCAGTTAGGCAAGAAAAAGAAATAAAAGACATCCAGATTAGAAAGGAAGAAGTAAAACTGTTTGCAGGTGAGATGATTTTTGTATAAGGACTCCACTAAAAAACTCTCAGAGCTTATTCATGAGTTCAGCAAAGCTGTGGGATGTAAGACCAATATAGAAAAATGAATTGCATCTCTATACACTTGCAGTGAATAATCTGAGGGTTAAATTAAGAAAATCATGTCTTTTACAGTAGCATCAGGAATAGAATGCTTAGGAATAAATGTCACAAAAGAAATACAAGACTTAAACTCTGGAAATGACTAAATATTTTGAAACAAATTAAAGGCCTAATTAAGTGGAAAGACATCCCATGTTTATGGATTGGAAGGCTTAATATCATTAAGACAGCCCTGCTTCCAAATTTAATCTGCAAATTCAACACAACCCCCAATGAAAATTCCAGCTGGACTCTTTGTAGAAATTGACAAGCTGATTCTAAAATTCATATGGAAACCTAAGAGACTCAGAATGGCCAAAACATTCTTAAAAAGAACTAAGTAGAAGGGTTTACACTTATTCCTGATTTCAAAACTTATTACAAAGCAAGAGTAATCAAGACAATGTGGTCCCAACACAAGGATAGACATATAGATCAAGGGAATAAAATTGAAAGTCCAGAAATAAATCCTCACATTTACAGTCAGTTGATTTTCAAAGATAGCGGATAATTCAATAGGAAAAGAATAGTCTTTTCAATCAATGGTGCTGATACATCTGGATAGCTGCATGTAGAAGACTGAATTGGACCTCGACCTCACTCCACTTGTAACTTACATTATTAACCTGTATATAAACTCAAAACGGATCAAAGACCTAAGCATAGGCGCTGAAACTATAAAATTCCTGAAGAAAAATAGATCTAAATCTTCTTTACCTTGAATTAGGCAATTATTTCTTAAATCTGATACCAAAAGCATAAGCTTTAGATAAATTGGGCTTCATTAAAATTAAAAACTTTGGTTCTTCAAAAGACTCAGTTAAGAAAGTGAAAAGGCAACTCACAAAATGAAGCAAAATATTTGCACATCATATGTTTTCTAGAATTTTATCTGGAATATGTAAAGAACTCTTCAGTTCAGTTCAGTCGCTCAGTCATGTCCGACTCTTTGTGACCCCATGAATCGCAGCACGCCAGGCCTCCCTATCCATCACAAACCCCCGGAGTTTACTCAAACTCA
Organism: Cervus elaphus; assembly: GCF_910594005.1. NCBI lineage: Eukaryota > Metazoa > Chordata > Mammalia > Artiodactyla > Cervidae > Cervus > Cervus elaphus. Next base: position 19,454,607 of record NC_057825.1, read on the forward strand.
TGTCCATCGAGTCGGTGATGCCATCCAGCCATCTCATCCTCTGTCGTCCCCTTATCCTCCTGCCCCCAATCCCTCCCAGCATCACGGTCTTTTCCAATGAGTCAGCTCTTCACATGAGGTGGCCAAAGTATTGGAGTTTCAGCTTCAGCATGAGTCCTTCCAATGAACACCCAGGACTGATCTCCTTTAGGATGGACTGGCTGGATCTCCTTGCAGTCCAAGGGACTCTCAAGAGTCTTCTCCAACACCACAGTTCAAAAACATCAATTTTTCGGCACTCAGCTTTCTTCACAGTCCAACTCTCACATCCATACATGACCACTGGAAAAACCATAGCCTTGACCAGATGGACCTTTGTTGGCAAAGTAATGTCTCTACTTTTTAATATCTTATCTAGGTTGGTCATAACTTTCCTTCCAAGGAGTAAACATCTTTTAATTTCATGGCTGCAGTCACCATCTGCAGTGATTTTGGAGCCCAAAAAAATAAAGAACTCTTATGACTCAGTAATAAAAGACAGACCAATTTAAAAACAGGTAAAGACTTTGAATAGACATTTCTCCAAAGACTATATGCAGGGGGCCAATAAGCACATGGGGATTCCCAGGGGGCACTAGTGTTAAAGAACCCACCTGTCAATGCAGGCTTAAGAGATGCCAGTTCGATCCCTAGATGGGGAAGATCCCTTGGAGAAGGAAATGGCAACCCACTCCAGTATTCTTGTCTGGAGAATCTCATGGACAGAGGAGCCTGGCAGGCTACAGTCCATAGGGTTGTAAAGAGTCAGACACGACTGAAGTGACCTAGCACATGACAATAAGCATGTGAAAAGATGCTCAACATCATTAGTCATCAGGGAAACGCAAATCAAAACCACAATCAGATGCCACTTTGCACCACTGAGAGTTCTAGGATTAAAAAGTCTGATCAATACAAGTGTTGGCAAGGATTTGGAGAAATTGGTCCCTTCATGCACTGCTGGTAGAAATGAAAATAGTGCAGCTGCTTTGGAAAATAGTCAGGTGGTTCCTCACATGACTAAACAGAGAGTTTCTGTAGGATGTAGCTATTCTGCTCCCAGGTATATACCCCAAAGAAATGAAAACGATGAACACACAACAGCTTGTACATAAACATGGAAAAAACTCATGTATGTCAGCTGATGAATGGATAAACAAAAGTGATGTGTCCATATGCTGGAATATTATTTGGCAAGAGAAAGGAGGGAAATGGTGGCTCAGTGGTAAAGAATCAGCCTGCAATGCGGGAGGTGCAGATTTTATTCCTAGGGTGGAAAGATCTCCTGGAGAAGGGAATGGCAACCCACTCTAGTATTCTTGCCTGGGAAATCTTATGGACAGAGGAGCCTGGCTACCGTCCACGGGGTTGCAAAAGAGTCAGATGTGACTTAGCAACTAAACAGCAACAACTACTGACGCCCAACACGAGCTCAAAAACAATCTGCTGAGTGAATGCAGTGAGTCACGGAAAGACCACATACTGTGTGATCCCATTTATGTGAAATGTCCTGAATGGCAAATCTGTGGAGACTGAAAATAGATACATGGTTGCCTAGGATTGGGGTTGGGAGGTTGGGGCAAATGAGGAGTGACTGCTAATAAGTACAGGATTTCTTAAAATGTTCTAAGGTTGGTTGTGTTGATGGTTGCACAACTCTCTGCAACTATTGAGTTATATGCTTGAAATCTGTGAGTTGTGTGATATGTAGATTATATCTCAACTAGCTGTTATTTTAAAAACAAAACACCAAGAATACTGCTGTCTATCCATCCCTCCCCCGCCGCCCCCACCGCTGGTCGTCTCCCTCTTTGCCCATCTCAGATTTCTAGCAGAGGGAGGTCTTTTGCGTCCTGTTCCTTTGGAGGTGTTTGGGACCCTCCTCTTTCTCCCCTGCCATCCCTCTTGGCCCCTTCTTAGAAAGTAGAATATGCCTCGTTCCCCACCCACACGTTGCTGAAACTTTTCCATTCTAATCTTGAATCTCGTTTTCTCTTAATGGGCTGTCTGGATCTAAGTTAATTATCCTGGAAGCAGTTGACTTCATCTGCCATCAGCTGGTTCCACTGGCACAGGTCATGCGTGCTGGGGCAAGACCCAGGCTTGTCTCTTCCTCTGTAGCCCTCTGGGGACATCTGGAATCTGGTCTTGATGCCAGGGGGCCAGGAGAGCCTGCAGCATCCAGTACAGGCTTCCAGGGGAAAGAGAGGTGGGGTTGTTTTTAATGTCAAGAATTGTTGTTCAGTTGCTCAGTCATGTCCGACTCTTTGTGACCCCATGGACTGCAGAACGCCAGGCCTCCCTGTCCATCCCCAGCTCCTGGAGCTTGCTCAAACTCATGTCCATTGAATCAGTGATGCCACCCAACCATCTCATCCTCTGTCGTCCCCTTCTCCTCCCACCTTCAATCTTTCCCAGCATCAGGGTCTTTTCTAATGAGTCAGCTCTTTGCATCAGGTGGAATCTGCCTTTAAAGAACTTACTCCTTAGAAGAATCTTGTAGACTTTCTGCCCAACTATTAGTAGTAGTAATTGTAAGTTCTTTAAAGGCATCCTTAACATTAAAAAATTCTGAGCAGGTTAGACATGTAATGCTTTATGATTTTAATTGATCATTGAAAACGAAGACTTTTCATGAAAATTGTGCTTGGTTGGTTCTGCGGAGACAACGTGGTTGGAGGTTTGCTTGACCTCATTCAGATGCAGACAGAGATAATGCCCACTACCCTCTGCTGGTCGTCAGTCTGTGAAGCTTGCCATTGATTTGCTGGGAGATTTGACCTTGGAGAGGTCACTGGCCTTTCTGCACCTCAGTTTCCTCATCTGTCTAGTGGGAAGTATGTCTGCCCTGTTGGCCTTGAAATTTGGTTTGGCAAGCAGTGAGGGCCTATGTAGGTGTGTTGGGGCCTTGGGCCATGGGGTCAAGGTGACATCCAGAGAGAGGCAGGTCCCCTGCACCCCCCTGGCCCCTGCCACTCTCCCTGTGAGGCTGCAGCCTCCTCAGTTTCTCCCCCTGGGCTGGCTTGGAGCCTGGGGATATCACAAAGGTGCTTCATGTGGGTCCTGGAGAGATGAGGTGGGGGGTGTGATCAAGAGAAGGAAAAGTCAGTTTTTAGAGCCCAAAGAGTGGGCAGTAGCTCCCAGATTTTAGGGTTCTGTGAACTAGTTAAAAAAAATATAGATATATTTTTTAAGTTAGGGCCAAGATAGGGTTTCTAACTTCCAATTTCATCAAATAAGGACATAAAACATTCTCGTCTGTTATTAGTCTGTGATAATAGGAGTATTTTATTTTATTCTTTATTAACCTTCCTTATTTTTACTGAAGTATTGTTGATGTACAATATTGTGTTAGTTTTAGGTATACAGCAAAGTGAGTCAGCTATATGTATGCATATACATGACATACATATTTCAGATTCTTTTCCATTATGGGTTATTATAAGACATTGAATATAGTTTCCTGTGCTACCCAGTAGGACCTCGGTGGTTAGTGGTGTGAATATAGTAGTGTGTATCTGCTAATCCCATGCTTCTGATTTATTTCCTCCTCCCCATTCTGCTCACTTTGGTAACCCTAAGTCTGTTTTCTTTGTCTGTGAGTCTGTCTCTGTTTTGTAAATAATTTCATGTTTCTTATTTTTTTGGATTTGACATACAAGCGACATCGTATAAGCGCGTATCTTTGTCTGACTCACAGGCAGTCTTCATCTTCACCCGCCAGGCCCAGCACGCTCTCCACCGTATTTGGCCCTCAGCCCTGCACGCCAGCTTGCTCTTTTCTTCATTCCATGAATGTGTTCTGGGGGCCTTCTACCTGCCCGTCAGCTCAGAGGCCTCTTGGGAGCCTCAGGTGACCGCATTCTTCCCCTCTCATAAGAGGCCGCCTCTCTCCACCACTCTCTTAGACAGAACCTCTCGTCTCTTCTCAGAAATTCTGGGCTGAAACCAGGGCCCACGTGCCCAAATCAAGGCCAAGGTCAGAGTCAGCCATGTCACGCAACCACTTGCCAGGGCTCCCGGGGGCTCCCTTGCACTCCTTGGACAGAGATGTGAACCAGGCTTCCAGGCTCATTGCTTGGCTGGCGGGAGTCAAGGCCAGGTCTCTTGGTTTCAAAGCTCTCATTCTTTCCATCATGTCATACCATCAAGGCAGAGACCAGGGGTCCAAGTACTTGACTCCTTTTTGCTCCTTTCTGTGTTCTTCTGGAGACCCCGGGATGGCAGATTCACATGGGGGCTTGTTGTACAAAGTGCCTGAGATTTTTCAAGGGCGCCTGACCCTAAATACACAACCCCATGGAATGGTCTAGTGAGAAAACTTTGAGCAGCCTTTGTTTCGCAAACTGTGGTCATCTCCTCATGGATCCTTCAACAGACCAGTCCACTGAGCTTCCTGCAGGTGCCAGGCCCCGTGTTAGGTCTGGGGAGACGGAGATGAGGGAGATGGTGATCTTGTGCCCTGGGAGCTCACAGACTGGCAGAAGGTCAGGGGATAAAGTGGGCCTGTGCACCCAGCCTTTGGAAGGTCCCCTGGGAACCGCGGGTGGGACCTTCCTGGGGTGGGTGGCAGCAGCAAAGATTTAAAAAAATTCTTTGGCTGTTCTGGGTCTTACTTGCTCTAGTTGCAGAGGGCAGGGGCGAACTCTCCACTGCGGTACACGGGTTTCTCGTCGCGGCGGCTTCCCTTGTGGAGCTCAGGCTCTAGGCGTGTGGGCTTCAGTATTTGGGGCACACAGGCTAAGCAGTTGCGGTTTTCCAGCTCTGGAGCCCAGGCTCAGGAGTCGTGGTGCATGGTCTAGCTGCTCTGCAGCATTTAGGATCGTCTCGGACCAGGGATCGAACCTGAGTTCCCTGCATTGGCAGGCAGATTCTTATCCACTGCTACTGGGGAAGTCTGAGAGAGGCCTTTTTTGAATTGGGTTTTGAAGGGTGCCTAAGAGTTTGCCAGAACAGCTGCACAATTAACGGATTGCTGAAAAGCAAGGATCAACAGTGGTCTTCAGTCCTGGAGACTGTGTTAGTGTGTATGGCGACACCCTGGAAACAGCTGGAAAAGTCAGTAGCTATTTGACTTCCTTTATCTACTTACTGCCCAGGGCTCAAGGAGAGTGAGAAGGTAGTTTTACAAAGACGTTGGAAGAATAAACTCCACGAGGGCATACACATTTTTTTTCCAGGTAGATAAAGAGAGACCTTATTAATAATGTTTCTGTTGGCTCCATGTGGCCTTGCTCTGAGGTCTCAGAAATTGGTCCTTTTTTTCTGTCATTTGGAGACAGGGGCCCCTGGCCGAGGCGATGGGCTCTGTTTTGCAGACTGTGTTCTTGTCTGTGGAACATCAGTCACGTAACACTCATCTACCTCAGGACTTGTACAGAGTGGGATGGTATTGATGTGTGAGCCATTTGGCAAAACATCCATGCTCATAATTGGCAAGAGGACCGGGCTGAAGACGTTCTGTCCGAAGGCCGAGTCCACGGTCCAGATGAGGTCCTGGGCTGCCCCCCACACACTGGGGGAGAGATAATGGGGGCGGGGTACAGAGAGAAAGAAGGTGGGAGTGACAGACAGACATGGACAGACCTGCAGAGAGAAGGAGGCAAGGAGACCGAGAGAGGCGGGAGGGGAGAGATGGAGAGAGACCCATGGACATGGTATGAGAGCTGGAAAGAGATGTGCAGAGTAGGAGGGAGACATGGGGGGAGGGAGATCGAGAAAGACAGAAGGAAGTGGGGACGGACGGGGAGAGAGACACAGAGACACGATGGCAGAGATGGAGAGGCAGGGAGAGAGACATGCCCAGAGGGAGACGCGCAGAGACGGGGTGGGGAGGGAGGCAGTGGATACCCTTCCCCAGACCCTGGGGTACGTCCCGTGAACGAGGATGTACTCAGTGCGTCCGCTCTGCCCATGTGGCCACCGGCTTTCCTGGTGACTCAGATGGTAAAGCGTCTTGTTTGCAGTGCAAGAGATCCGGGTTCGATCCCTTGGTTGGGAAGATCCCCTGGAGAAGAAAATGGCAACTCACTCCAGTATACTTGCCTGGGAAATCCCATGGATGGAGGAGCCTGGTGGGCTATGGTCCATGGGGTCACAAAGAGTCGGACATGACTGAGCGACTTCACTTTCTTTATCCATCAGTTGACACCCAGCAAGGTTAGGTAACCTGCTTAAGGACACACAGCTCCCAAGTCCAGGGTGGAGACTCTCTTCTAGCCCAAGGGTCTAGGGGGTGGCTTTGAATTAGGCCTCGAAGGACAGGTCGGGGGGAGAAGCTCCAGGTGGGACAGGTAATCCAGACACTGCAGGGGTGGAGGCATCTGCTCTATGCCAGACGCCTGGGTGTGGGCCTCACACACACTGTCCCCTTTACCTGAAGCCACTCAGAAAGGCTCAGTAACTGGATGGGATGGGGATCCAGTCTGTCTGGCCCCCACAGCGAGCCCGTGAGCCGTGGCCACACCACCCTGGGGCTTGGCTGGGGGGAAAGGGCACCTGAGTTATCTCCCCAGTGTTGGCAGCTCTAAGCGAGCGGCCAGTGTATTGAGAAGCTCTCACCTTTATTCTCTGATGCCTCCTGTGGGGCCCGGCAGCCTCCCCCAGACCTTAGCTCACCCACTTCCCCAGGTCCAGCTCCTCCCCTGGAGGAGACGCTCCCGTGAGTGTCTCAAGCTCCACCACGTTTGGGGGCTCACACCTTCACTGGTTACCCACCCCTCAATCCTAGCTGTAAATCCTCCTCGTCTTCAAAGCTGCATAAACAGTGATGCTGGGACTTACATGTTGGTCCAGCGGCTAAGACTTCATGCTCCCAAAGCAGGGGGCTGAGGTTTAATTCCTGGTCAGGGAACTAGATCCTGAATGCCAAAACTAAGACCAGATGCAGCAAAAAAAAAAAAAAAAAACAACAAACAAACCAAAACAGTGATGCACTTGTAGGATGGGTTCTTCCTGCTCCTACTATGAGCTCACATCATCCATTCAGGCAACTGTGTCCTTTTATAAAGGTTCCAGGGCCAAGTGGGGCGGGGGAGGACTGCTGGGTACCCACAGGCAGCTGGGAGTTGGCCAAGGCAGGAGGTGACAGCCACGTGGTGAACTTCACGCGCCCTGGCCCAGCCCTGGTCGTGTGTACCCCGTCTCGGGTTTCCTTCTTTCCCGGACAAGCGTTTTCCTTATTAACTTGCAGTGCCTCCTATCTTACCCCTCCATCTGCGGCGTGAGCTGGGTGACGCCAGCCCTGGTCTCACACCTGCTGTGGTGTGATGTGGGCAGAGGCTACAGCAGCTGCTGATCCGACCCCAGACGGATACGGGAGGGAGCCAGCCCTAGTGGGCCGGGACACGGCGTCAACAGAATTCTGCCCCAGTTGGTTTCACATCATTGCTAGTGATGCGATTCCCCCAAGGAGTGTATTAGAGAGGGCGGAAATGCCCTCTCTTGCATCGTTATTAGATTCCTGTAGATTGAGCGTAGAACCAAAATGTTCTCTTAAACATCACGACCGTCCCTCCCCACGAGGTGTTCGCAGAACACTTGTTATTTACTCCTGTTGTTTTCCCCACTTGCAGTTTAGAGAAGAAAATCAAGAAATCGTGTTTCTGTTCCCCATACAATCCCATCCCCAACAGCAATAACAAGAGAACTGTCTTCCTGTTATGAAATCACTGCAACCTCTTTAGGCAGGAAGAATGTTTTGTTACCAGGGAAGAGAAAGCATAAGAAGCAGAGGGAGTGGGTAGGTGGGGAGTGGCCACACCTCCCCAGGTGTGCCCCCCACCCCAGACCTGCTAACCTAGGGACACTAGCTGTGACCTTGAGCTATGCCACCTGACATTCATCTTCCTCTCAACCCGCTTCCTTCCACCTTTCCCAGAAGCCTTTGTTCTGGTCCACAGTGAATTGCCGGGAGAAGGAAAATCATCTCTGGCTAAACATGGTCCTGCTGGCGATGACTCTGGTCCCACTTTATAATGGACAGGTATGTAATGTCAGTTTGTCTGGATAGCCACGTCTAGCCTTACTCTTTTAATAGAAAATCCAAGGAGAGAAAAGAGAATAAATCAGTAGTGGAACCCTCTGAAGAACCTCCTCTGACTTCAGAAATTCCTGGTGGTCACGACAGTGGCTGTCTGGTGGGCAGAGGTGCAGGCTGGCCCACTCCCCTTCCTCTAGATGGAGTTGAGCCTGGCAAGTGATCTGGCCACCCCTGGCCGGGTGCTTTTGTGTCCGAAGGCCTGCCTTTTACCTGGTTTCTCCCGCATCTGTTTTCCTTTGTAGTCCCTGCAAGAGAGAGATTGAAGACCAGCAGTTAAGAAGCTGAGATGAGGCGACTTTGTGTCCCAGCCATCCCCAATCCTGCCCCGTCCTCCTGGCTGAGCTCAGAGAATCGGCACGGAGAGCCCCTCTCCCACTCTCTGCCCTGAGCCCCGGCGACTGGGGCCCATCTCTCTGCAGAAGGAGCCTCCCGGTTAGAGACCTGGGCCTCAGAGGCCAGGAAGCCACGTCTCTGAACTGTGAACATGCTGGCCTTCCAGGCCCGCCAGTTGTGGGTGACCTCACCCTCCAAACCCAGACCATCCACAGCACCCACTTCCCTTCTGCCTGGGACCCTGGCTTTAGTGACATCATGGCCCTAATGTTAGACCAGCTCCTCTCCACCCTGAGCGAGGTGCCCTTGGCCGAGTCCAGCGCTCCCAGCAGTGGTGGGTGATTCTATTTCCATATTTAGGGTTACAGTAATACACACGGAAAACCCTTTCTAGTGGAAGTTTGGTTCCTCTTTCTTCCCCATCTTGAAAGACCCTGCTTTTGCTCCCCGCCTCCTTGCACATCATCACCCTCGGTTTAGCACGAGGACTGAACCTTCACTCACTTGTTCTTCGTCATTCATTCTTTAGCTGACATTCCCCTGGATCTGATTTTGAGGGTGTTGGTCACTAGCAAAGGCTCCCAGTCTCTCAAGGGCGGTCAGACCCCAGGAGCACCCTGATGGAGGCTAAAGGGGGAGGCCCGACTCCCTCCAGGTTCGGGGTGTCGGGGAGGCGTTCCTGGAAGGGGCTGTGAGAGGAGAGCTCGCTAGGGGCCAGGGTGGGGGGGAGGTCCAGGCACGTGAAACCTTGTTCAAGAAGCTGAGACATTCCGCAGACATCCCCCCTCTCCCCACCTCCAAGGAAGGGTGGGCCGAGCTTTTGGAGCCTATCTGACTGCCTTTTATGAAATACTGAAAAGTGGAAAGCAAGGACAATAAAACCAGACCTCATCAAAAAACTCCCCTTGGGAGAATGAATCCCCTGTGATGGGGAACCAGCCATCTTCCGAGCACGAGGGCTGAGCCCTGGGCGTGGTCCAGGGCGGTTCGCTGAGGGTCTCACCCCTCTCTCTCTACTTCCCTCTGGTCCTCCCCCTCCGTCTTCCTTCCATCACACCTTTTGTCACTTAGTCAGCAGCCGTCTCTCAGTAGCTTACTTGGGCATGTGCCATGCATCTGTGAGTAGCTGGGACCCTGTGGGAGGGAGATGGCCAGACACGGAGCTCATCACCTGTCCTGTTGGCTAGGTACCTCTGTGCCTATAAATATTAGATCAGGATGGGTGTGACTATTCTGGAAACCCCGGTGTATATGGCTGCCCCGGGGCATCAAATTGTCATAGTCTCCCAGGTGAT